>NC_133664.1:32069129-32393504 GCF_037893015.1 Macrotis lagotis | reverse complement strand
GCAAAGCCTATTTTATTTTCAATGGAAACTAATCACTATGGACTTTTTTCCTTATATCAGTCTGATTTCTGTGTTTTTACAACTTGCAGCCCTTCTTGCCAGTTTTTGTATTCAGGGCCAAGCAAAAGATTAACCCTAATTCTTTAAGATAGGCCTTCAAATAATTGAAACTGGCTTTCTTGTCTCTTCCCATACCACCACCCCCCCTTCTGGCTATACATTTCTAGGTTCTATAACAGTTGAATAGGTTGGGGTAGATATTAACCAAAAACATTACATTAAAAGTTAAGGGGGGTCCCTCCTTTGGCCTCTGATCAAGGGAAAGTCAAACAAATTTTTTTGAAGTTTGAAGAAATGTACCATTTGGAAGGCTAGTTTGACTCATAGCTCTAAGAGGGAGTAATGCAACTATGACAGGATGGTTGAGAAAGATCAGAAGGAGGACTGGCTCTCTGCCCTCTTAAAGTTAGAGTCAAAACTTTAGCAAGGTATTGTAAGCCCTCCCTGTGAGTAAAATAAAAGAGAGAAATTGGCAATGTGTTGCTTTGGCAAGAACTCTTTGGTACTTTCTTTGTGTGACCCCAAGGGTGATGAGGAATCTTCTAAAAAAACTAAAAATAACCCAGTTTATCCTGACTTAAGACATTTCCACAAACTTCACCATCACTTTTATTTGTCCAAACATCAGTCATTAAAAAGCACTACACTATTTTATTGTAAGTCATTTATGTACAGTGAGGCCAAATCAAAACTATCCCATAGTGCCCAGTTTGGGGGTACTACAGTTTAATGATCAGAAAGGGCTTCTTTGGGATGATGGAGATGTCTGCTTCCTAGAGGTCAGTCAAATCAATGTTCCTGTCTCAATGTCTAATAAAAATTCTACCATGAAATAAGTGAAATAGTTACAATTTTATTTTGCAGGCAGTGGAATGTATGAGCATTGAAGCCATTTGGTTGGAAATAAATTGGGTTGGGAGAAAGAGGAAAAGGAGAAAATAGGCACACATATATGCATTTATATAATGCATATATTTATATGTATAGACTAGATTTTGAGAAAAGATTTTTCATTTATTTTGAATCTCATGATTCCAATGATATTTTATTGCAGCCAAACTTTGTGTAAAAGTGGTAGATGGGGAGAGAGGGTAATGATTTCCATGGAGGGAAGAGAAATGTTAATACCATTGGTTGGGAATCACATTAATAGAGGGTGACAAGTTTCCCACAGCTCCCCTTGCTAATGGATCATGAAGGTGATTTCAAAGAGAAGCACCACGCTATTTGAGTGTACCACTCAAAATACATCTCTCCAAGGAGTTCCCATGAGGTTCCCTCTAGCCAAGTGCTTCCCAGAGTGGGAACGAATAGATTCTACTAATGCCATTTCTGTTTCCCCACAAAGCAAATCTTCAAGGAATGGGGGTTCATCTACCCTCAGAATCCAGTAGCTGGCCCAGCTTTTCACCTGGCAATAGAGAATAGCTAACATTTATATGATGCTTTGAGATGTGTAAAGTGATTTTTCATCTGTTATCTCATTCTCCCTTTGAAAGGGTGGCACAAAATATTTTTAGGAGAATAAAGAGAAAAGTGAAAAAATTCAGGGCTTCATGTGATTTCATTTTTACTCTTCTGTATTCTTCACTGTTCCCTGAACATATTTTCAGATTCAGCTGTTCTTAGGGGGCTGCATTTCCAGGAATCAGTACTTTCATTCTCCATTAGTGAAGGTGACTTGTATAATATAGATTTGAGCATAGGTTGCGTCATGCTTATCTTTGTTTTATAAGTACCTAGAATAATACCTTCAATATAGAAAAATGTAAGCTTTTGGAAGGTATGACCTTTCTAATTTTTGTGTTTGGTTCTCCAGAAAATAGCACTATAACAGGAGCCTTTTCAGTTTCACAATCTATTTAGTCATCATCTACCTTTCTATTTCTTATTATTCTTTGCTCTCCCTGACCTGCTCCTCCTGCCCTGGACCAATGCCCTCCTGACACCCGGACCTCCACACTACTGCCTTCCAGAATCCAGGCCCCAAACCCTGGGAAATTATTTTATTCAGCTTTCCAGCTTCCACCCAAAAACCCAGTCCAAGAGATTGCCGACCAACAATGTACAGACTAGCCCATTCCATCCATTCTATCTATTAGTTGGTTCTAGACCCAGCTTATACTGCATCTTTACATTCAATTCAGAAATCTAATTGCCTTCTTAGTACCCTCCATATATCACTTCCCCAGAACAAAATAGCCCCAGCTGGTCATCACTCACCTTTGAATTCCTCTATTAGAATATAAGCAGTATGAGGGCAAAAAAGGTTGTTTTATATACATAGATGCATGCATATACACATATTATTCAGTCATTTCAGTAATGTTTGACTCATCATGACCCCATTTGGAGTATTTTGGACAAAGATACAGAAATGTAGGTGGTACAGTGGGTAAAGCACCAGCCCTGGAGTCAGGAGTCAGGAGTACCTGAGTTCAAATCCGGCCTCAGATATTTAATAATTACCTAGCTGTGTGGTCTTGGACAAGCCATTTAATCCCATTTTCCTTGCAAAAAAACTAAAACAAAAGATACAGAAATGCTTTGTCATTTCCTTCTATAGCTCATTTTACAGATAAAGAAATAGAGAATTGAGAGATCATATAGACAGTAAGTTTCTGAGGCTAGATTTAAAATAAGGAAGGTAAAATTCTGGACTTTAGGCCACTGACACTTTATTCACAGAGCCACTTAGTGGCCCCTATACATAAACACACACACACATAAATATAAAATACGTATATGCAAGGCTATATACTTGTATATTTGTATTTCTAATGTTTTAGCATGTAGAAAATTCTTAATAAACACTTTATTATTTATTATTACAGGGTAGAGAATTAATGCTTGATGACTGGTTGAAAGGTATTTACTAGATGCTTTTGGAATTGAATTGGTAAGAATTGTATTCAGAATATTGCCTTACAGTATGGGTAACAACTGTTACCTCAAAATGTGCTGATTTTTCTTTTTCTTACTTTGACAAATACATATTATTTGAGATAATTTATTTATATAAACTTGGCCCCCTATCAAAAGAATAGTCCACTTGGAATGTGAAATCATGATATTTCAGCAAACAAATTTGGGTTTGAAGTCATCTTACAGATGGGATAATTACTATATTATCACCATCATCATCAGAAAGACATTAGCTTAGCTCCATGCACTAAGAACAAGGCAATGTCAGATAGCTCAGCTTACTGTATTTTTCTTTTTTCCTTTATGTCCTGGGATAGATAGTGCCATTGCTAATTATATACAAAAAAAATACATAATCTAGTCTGGTGTGAATAACAGCAACACCTACAAAGTATTTGAATTTAATGAAAGGATGTGTGTATTTAATGAGAGGTGGGAAAAAAGATCTTATCTGGTTCTAAATCTATGTTCTTATATGGCAAGAAACAATCCCATGATTGGGGTAGGGTTGGGGAAAGAGTCAGAGCTGGGGTATAATGGCGCTCTACAAGTATTTCAAGTATTATCACATGGAGGGTAGAGTAGAAGGGATGCAACTTGTTTATTTCTAGAGAAAAAATGAATGCAAACTCAGTGCAGGTAGGGGTAGTGGACCTGACACTAAGAAAGAAAATATATATATTTTAAATTTATGCAAATTCAGTTTGATTCAATAGCTAACATTTAGCAAGGACCTTTTGTATACAGAATACCATAATAAGCATTGCAAAGAAGATAGAAAGCTAGAATTTGTCCTGGAGTTTATGTTAATTTTAAAATTCAGTCCTTTCTCCATCATGTCTAACTCTTCATGAATCCATTTGGGGTTTTCTTGGCAAAGATAACAGAGATGTTTGCCTTTTCCTTTTCTAACTCTTTTTACAGAGGAGAAAACAAGATTAAGTCATCTTCCCTTGCAACTATAGAAGTGTCTGAGGCTGGATTTGAACTCAAGAAGATGAATCCTCCTGACTCTAGGTCCAGTGCCCTAAAACTCTATACAACCTAGCTCATCTAGCTCAGAAAATGAGCACTGAATCATACAATGTTCTTGGTAGACTGAATGAAGGAATGGACCATTTATTTAAGTATTTCCTATAGGCAAACTGCTTCCATGACCAGGATTCCAGCCCAGTGGTAGCATTTGGCCAGTGATGGATTTTGGAAATGGCGGGGAAGGTAGGGCTTTTATCTACAATGATTATTGCCTTCAATGATGGCAAAGATGGGTGGTCCAGAAGCAGATCCAGTGACCTGGAGGACAGTGCTTTTCTCAATGCTTTGGGTGAGTGTACTTGGTATATCCATCAGAATTAGAGGGGAGATAGCTGCCAAGGTGGTGGTAGTGCTTTAACTCACTTGGTCCATATTGCCTCCTTTCTTTCCTGATGTCACCCTGTTGTTCTGAAGAGCTCATCAACTTTAAATTAATTTTATAGGTGAGGAAACCGAGGCACCAAGGAAGTAACTAAGGCCATTACTAATAAATGGCAGAGCTGAGATTTGACCCCAGGTCTCTAGAATAGCACCAGGTTATTTTTTTTCCATTATATAACTTCATCAAGAGTGCTGTATTGTGAATGAAAGACATCCACATCTGATATTGCTATTTCTGTGATTCTGAGTAACTTAACATTTCTGAATCTCAGTTTCTTCCCTTGTAAAAGAAGTAAAATGATACTTACTACACTTTGTTATTCTGAGGATCAAATGTGAAGTATGTGAAGTACCTTGGTTACTTTAAAGTGTTATATAAATATTGGTTGTTATCATCATTGATTAGTAGTAACAAAAGTAGCAATACAAAGAATCATGGCATTTGCTCTAGTGTCATTATTTTATCATTGCTGGAAAAATCAGGCTTGATAACTCTGTCCTATGGTGAATATGGGCAAATTTTGGTAAATGAGTTAAGTGACTTGTCCAGCATCACTCAGTCAGGGCTTTAATATAGGTCTTCTGATCCCCAAGAATGGCCTTCTGGTCATGCCGCACTATTTTTATTAATATAGCATTTTTGGAAATTCTTTGCCCTCAATTTGCATGAATGAAGAATTCCCTGGTGTCTATTCTTTATGTATTTGTTTGAAGTTCTTTTCACTAATATTGTATTTGGAAAAAACCCCAATGCCAACAAGCCAGGGACCAGGCCAATGAAACTATGAATATTTAGCTCAGACCTTCTTTGGATGCCTCTCATGTTCACTCATTATAGAAAGATGGAAAATCATATGTCAGAGCATATGCCTCCCATTGAATCCCAAATCTGATACTGAGGCTTTGAAGTAAAATAATTTTTAATACTTATTGCTTATCAAGAATTAATGAAACAACTGTGTATACTTACACTTCTGAAATTTTATAAACAGATCAGCAGGGTTAATTGTGAAAACTGTTTGCCTTTGAAAAACACTCAACTGTTGCTTTTTCAAGCTGTGAAATTTTCTGTCTCCCATGCATATGGCTTTTCAGATTCTACAAACACACACATAGACTATGTTCAGCAAAGAACTATTGAAATGCCTATTAATAGATGTTCATGGTAAAGCATTGCTTTTCCATTCAATATGAGTTTACATATTAATTTTCACCTCTGGGAATATCCATATTCAAACATTTTTATGTAACATAAGGAATAAATGAAATGAAATATATGAGGCTCAAACTAGCATGACTAATGAGATAAATCATTTTGCCAAAAAAAATAAATAACCCTAAAAATTTCATTAAAATCTGTGTTGCCTAGAGTATCAGATGGTTCTCGGAAATCATCACAAGGTAAAATATGTCAGAAGACCAAGTAGCCAGGGCCCTGAACTTGTATTCAGAAAGATCTCAGTTCAGACCTTGTTTTAGTCAGTAACTATGTGATGCTCAGCAAGTTACTTAATCTCTCTGTGCCTCAGGTTCCTCATCTGTAAGTTTGAGTTAGTCTTGATGATTTTTAATGATTTATTTACTTATTTACACATTTCTTTAATAATCTTGTTGTGAAAGTAAACATACACCTCCTACCCCCCAAAAGATAGAGAAACCTCAAAAAAAATCGAGTGTGAGGAAAAAAATACTTCAATGTGTGTTCAAATACCATTGGCTAAGTCTCTGTGATGGGTTGTATTTTTTATCATAAGGTCATGATGGTTCCAATGTCTCTTCCTGCTCTAAATCTATGATCTCATGTTGCTATGTAGTTAGCAAACCTATATACACAGACCATTTCACTTTCATTTGCCTTCTAGTTAGTTCCTAACATTATTTTTCCATTAAAACTGTTTCTTCAAAGTTTTCAATCATTTCTTAGTTACCAAATCCAGGGGCTTCTTCTCAGCCCTCTTTCTTCTTGACCTCTCTACAACCTTGGACTCTGTTAGCAGTCTCTCTCTCTCTGAGATTCCCTCAAGGCTTTCTTAGGAGCCCACTCTCTTGATTTTCCTCCTTCTTATCCAATTCTTCTTTGTATCTTTATTGAGTCCCCTTCCAGACCATTCTTGCCAGTAGGATTCTGCCCTAGGCCCTCTGTTCTTCCCTTTCTATCTTACTTCACTAGGTGATCTCATCAACTCCCATGAATTTAATTGGGATGATCTCTATTGTTGATGATACTCAAATCTGCATGTCTTGCCTTCCAAATTGCCTTTCAGAATCTTGAACCAATTGTCCAGTAGACATCTTAAACCTAACATATCTAAAGTAGAACTTATTATCTTTCCCTCTAAAATCCCCTCTACCTCCAAAGTACATTGTTATTCATTAGGAAATAATACTAGTGTAAGTAGAGGAACACACCATCCTCCAAGTCCCTCAGACTTATAACTTAGGAGTCATCTTGGATGCTTGGCTCTCTCTTACCACCTGCAGACAAAAGCCCATCCAAGGTGTTACCAAGGCCTACAGATTTCACTTCTACAAGATCTCTTGTTTCTATACACTCCCTTCTGTCTCTGACAGGACCAACACTCTTGCCCAGACCCTCAATACTTCATGCCTTGTACTGTTGTAACAGACTGCTGGTGGCTCTGTCTTCACGTGAACCTCTCCCATTTCAATCCATCCACTATTCCACCACTACAATGGTTTTCCTAAAACACTTCTCTGACCATATTACTCAATAATTCCAGTGGCTTCCCGTGGTTTTCTAGTATCAAAACCAAAATGCTCTATTTGGCATTCAAATTCTTTCATATCTTAAGAGTCTTCTTATACCTTACTTTCCCAATTATACTCTTGAAACCAGAGATATTGGCTTTCTGGTTATTCCATTGACAAAATATTTCATTCCTTGGCACTGGGCATTATTTCTAGCTATCTCCCAGGTCTAGAAAGATCTCACTTTTCCATTCCACTTCCTGTTTTCCACAACTCTGACATTTCACTGGTTGCTCCTCTAGGTGACAGAGATCAATCAAAATAGAAATAATTAATAGTAGTTATGTGCTATTTATAGTGCTCTACACATTGTCTCCTCCATTATTCTGTAAACTTCTTGGGGGAAAGGACTATTTTTTGCTTCTTTTCCACTTTCAATGCTTAGTTCAATATGTGGCCCAAAAGTACTTAAGAAATGTTGACTGATTAATTGCTTGATAGTTGGATTATGGAAAGGGAGCACACTCTATGCTTTTGAAAGACTTGGAAATTGGTTCTACCATTTCAGAAAATAATTTGGAACCTGATAAGAAAATGAGAATTATATTCAACTGCTAAAAAGCTCCTTGGGAAAAAAAAAAACACACCAAGAATCTTAAATAACTGGAAAGAGATCTGTTGTTCATAATTAGGGCATACGGATATAATGAAAATTATAACATTTTCCAAATAATGATATAGTTTTAGTGCTAAACCAACTCTTGAAGTGATCATTCTATAGAATTACGAAAACTAATTAAAATTTAGAGAATTTTGGAGAAATCAGAATCTTAAAAGAAACAAGAAATTAGAGCAAAAATAAGGGTAGTATCAGCATATCTCACATTTCACATTTTATATATTGTTGCAACCATCAAAATTATTTGATGAAAGTTAAAAATAGAAAAGAGTGTTAAAACACACTGTAAGTGGGGTGGATAGGTGGCCTGGTGGATAGAACACCAGCCCTGGAGTCAGGAGTACCTGAGGACAAATTCAGCCTCAGCCACTTAATAATTACCTAGCTGTGTGGCCTTGGGCAAGCCATTTAACCCCATTGCCTTGAAAAAACTAAAAAAACCCAAAAAACCAACCCCCCCCCAAAAAACCACACTATAAGTAATACACAGAAACAATTGGATACAATAATTCAATTTCCATTAAAAGGAACAAATCAAAGTTCTAGCAAAGGACTTCTTGATTTGACAAGATCTGGTAGGAAAATTGTATAATAGTTTTGGGGGGGATGTCAATTATATTACAAGATACATAGTAAATTTCAAATGGAAATTCCATTTTAAAACTATAGGATATTTGAGAGAAATATCCTTTTTAGCTAAATTGATAGGAAGCATTATCATTATAATCAAATAAGGGAGGAAGATTATTTAAAAAACAGAAAGTAGGATTTTGTTTTGCTGCTATTGTTTGATTGTTTCAATTGTGTCTGATTCTTTTGACTTTTGGGGATTTCCTTGACAAAAATACTGGAGTGGTTTGCCATTTCTTTTTCCAATTCATTTTATCCATGAAGAAACTAAGCAAAGAAAATTAAGTGACTTCCCACAGTCACACAGCTAACAAGTGTTTGTGGCCAGACTTGAACTCAGGAAATGAGACTTCCTGACTTCTGACTCAGGAATCTCTCCACTGTGCTACCCAACTGACCACTATAAAAATTAACAAATTAATTATTTTAATTAGATAAAATGAGAGTCTGTTACCCAAATGAAAATGTTAAGGGGTGAAAAACTCTTTGCAACAGTTATTTCTGATGAATCTAATATTAAAGGTGTGAAAAATTGACACAAAATCTTAAATTTAAGAGTCATTATCCAACAAATCATAAATGAAAGGAGATGAGCAAATAATTTAGAAAAATAATAGGAAATTATCAAATGCCAACTAGAAAACTAATCTAAATCACTTACAAGAAAAATGTAGACTAAAAGAATTTTAGCATTTTTTCCATCTACTTCAAAGTGGGTATGAAGATTTAAAAATCATTTAATAAATGTTAGATGGATCATATGAAGATGGACACTTATATACCATTGAGAAGTTATGCAATGATTATGGAGAACACTTTGGAATTATGCAAAGGTCACCCATCAGTTTTTAATGGATTTTACTAATCTACTGTTCCAGCTTTTGCACAATTATCCCAAAGTTATCACAGAGAGAAAGAAAGCAAATCATCTTGAAAATGAAGTAGGTTATCATTAATTAGGAAATAATAATTATGATATATGAATACTATTTAATGAGGAGTGGCATGATATTGTTGAAAAATGATGGGTTCTATGATAAAATTTCTCAACATTGGGAAAATCTGACACGCCAGATTTGGTTCTTGATAATAGTACTCACCACAATAAAATGATAAAGATAAGAATAACCTATGTTGGAGGAGTGGTAAGGCAAATAAATAAAAACTACAGCAAACTATTGATGAAACTGTCAATTTTTCTAAACTTTTTGGAAGGCAGATGGAAATAATACTAGCAAAGTGATCCTTTTTGATCCAGAACCATATATCTAAAGGAATTCTTTGACTGAAAAGAATGGTCCCATATTAAAATATTTATCAAAGCATTTCTTGTAGTAGCAAAGAATTTCAAACAAAGAAAATATCCTCTGGCTGGAGAATGGATGGACAGGTCAAGATACATGGATATAATAACTATTTATTGTGCTCAAAGAAATAATAAATTCAGGGAACCATGAAAAGTCTTTTTATGAACGAATAGTGAACTAAGCAGAGTCAGGAAAACTTTGTACAGTGACAATAACAATGCAAAAGAAAGAACAGTAGTAAAATTTTGAATATGAAATTAGAAAATGTCTAATCAGAAAAGATTTTGAAGTGAACTTAATGGAGTATTATTGTGCCATGAAGAAAAATATATATAATGAATTCAAAGGAACATGACAAGACTTATTTGAAATGGTGGAACCAAAAAAAAGGAGAACCAAAGAGGCAATGCATATATATGTGAGTGTGTGTGTTTTTTAAGTGTGTATGCATTTATCAGCTATACAAACTACTAAATGAAAGCCACATCATAACTCAGATTAATTATAAGCTCTCCCTCCCCTTCCTCTTCTTTACCCTCTTCTTCCCCTCTCCACTGCCCTCCCCTCCCCTCCTCTCTTTTTCTTCTCCTGGCTTTCTCTTTCTCCCAATCTGTTTCTCTCTTTCTGGCATTATTTCTCTGTCTCTCTTTCTCAATAAATGATAACACCACACTTTGGAAGACTAAGAAAAAATAATGCTCTGGTTTGCATTAAGAGAAAAAAGAGAACTTGACTGTTCTTTGCTCTTCCCTGATAAGACCACTTATGAAG
This sequence comes from Macrotis lagotis, assembly GCF_037893015.1. NCBI lineage: Eukaryota > Metazoa > Chordata > Mammalia > Peramelemorphia > Peramelidae > Macrotis > Macrotis lagotis. Next base: position 32,383,007 of record NC_133664.1, on the reverse strand, counting down.
TGTAGTCAAGACAGTTAACCAGTTAACCAGACAATTAACTAGTCTGTTTCAGACCTGGTGCTCAGCTTGGAGAATAGAAATGCCAACAGGAAAGAAACAGTCCCTGCCCTCGGCAAGGTTACATACTAATACTGCAGAAGTGAGAAGTCACACCTGCAGAAATGAGAAGTCACACTACTACAGACCTGATGTTCACTGCATCTCAATAGACTGTTTCTATCTTAGCCATAGCTCTAGAGAAATTTAGATAAATGCTTTGCTGAAAGATTCATTGGTTTCTGTCCTTTTCATTGAAGAAGACCAAAATGACATCACTATGTTTGAGACAAATTACAGTGTGTCCTACTGTGGCTGATCAGACTAACATGAGTTCAGAATGCTCTGCCACAGGGCAGGAACAAATAGTCCATGTGATGATGGGTACTCTAAACTTACAGATGTCACATTTCTTTTAAGATGCTTCAATTCTGCCTTCATAGAATGCAGCCCCTTCACTGATGAGGGCACACCATGCTGGGCAGTCCAATGCCAGGGTCTCCATGCTGTACAGTCAATTATAAATTTCTTCAATGAGACCTTCAGGGTGTCTCCAAATCATTTCTTCTGACCCCCTTGTGAGTGCTTGCCCTGTATGAGTTCTCCATAAGTTTTATTTTGGCAAGCATACACCTGGCATTTTAACACCATGTCCAGTCCATCATATTTGCACTCTCTGTAATAATGGAATGCCAGGCAGTTTAACTTGAGAAAGGACCTCAGTGCCTTGTATCTTCTCCTGCAGGGTGATCTTCAGAATCTTCTTAAGACAATTTAAATGGAAGCGATTCTGACATGGTGCTGGTAGACAGCCCAGGTTTTACAGACTTATAGCAAAGGTCAATACAACAGCTCTGTAGACCTTCAGTTTGGTATTCAATCTAATAACTCTTCTCTGCCACACTCTTTTGGAGCCTGCCAAATACTGAGTTAACTCTGGCAATGCACATGTCAACCTCATTGTCAATGTGTATATCCTTGGAAGGGACACTGCCAAGGTAAGTGAACTTTTCCACAGTACTCAAAACTCCATTTGCTGTAATCAATGATTCCACATATGGATGGTGTGGTGCTGGCTCATGAGCACCTGGGTTTTCTTGGTGTTAATTGTTAGACCCAAATGAGTACAGGCAGCAGAGAATCAAACCATGCTTTGTTGCATCTCAGCTTCAGAGGCTGCACATCTGCAAATAGAAGATCATGTACCAACACTCCCTCCACTTTGGTCTTGGCTTGTAGCCTTTTCAAGTTAAAGAATTTGCCATTAGTGCAGTAGCTGACCTTGAGGCCATGTTCATACTCATTGAAGGTGTATGAAAACATCATACTAAAAAGTATGGTAGCAAAGACCCATCTTTGTTTTACTCCATTGGTGATTGGGGAAACTCAAGAGCATCTTCCAACATCCAAAACCTGAGCATGCACGCCTTCATAAAATTGAATTACAATATTGATGAACTTTTATGGGCAACCAAATTTTGATCTAATTTTCCATAAACCCCCATGACTGATATGAAAGGCCTTGCTCAGATCTACAGATGTTGTATATAGACCTCTGTTCCATTCCTGGCATTTTTCCTGGAATTGTAAGGCAGCAAATACCATATGGTATTTGCAAATACCATGCCTTTCTGAAGCCACACTGATCAACTTTTTGAAGGATCAGCCTATTGATAAGGACTCTGACAAAAATCTTACCAGCAGTGACTAAAAGAGAAATAGCCCTGTGATTATCACAGGACTCCTTTATAGAGAAAATGCCCTGTGGGAATTCTCCTTAAAATAGGTTTTTTGGCAAACCTACATCTGACATTCTAGCAATGTGTCCTGCCCATCAAAGTTGTACTCTCTGTAGCAATATTGGAATGCTGGGCAGCTGAACTGGAGAAAGTGTTTCAGGGTCTGCTATGGTAACTTCTCTTGACAAGTAATCTTCAGAATCTTCCTGAGACAATTTAATTGGAAGCTATTTAGTTTCCTGACATGGTGCTGGTATATAGCCTGTGACAATGGAGTGGTCACAGTGAATGATGGAGGCATCCTTAAATGTTTGGGGGATGATGGAAAATTGCAGACAGTTTTTGGATGAGCAATGGACCCCACACCTTGAAAGGTCTCTGCTGGAATAATTTCATTCAAAACCTCTTCTTTTGTTGGAACTTCAGCTAGAGACTGATTGGCTTCCACTTGAGGTAAGCAGTCAATGACTTCTGCATTGACTGATGTTCTGTTAAGAACACTATGGAAGTGTTCAGCCCATCTCTCTAGGATCAAGTCCCTATCATTAATCAATGTGGATTCATCAGCACTGAGCATTTGAGATACAGCATATGTCTTTGGCCCATAAATAGCTTTCAGGGCATCCTAAAATCATTTTGGTTTGTTACTGTCTTCATAAAATTGAATTTCATCTGCCTTCTTACTGAGTCAAGAGTCCTGCATTGCTCTAAGCTTCCCTTGGACTTTACTTCTAATGGAATTAAATGCTGCTTTCTTAGAAATGGATGAACTGGGGATGGCTAGGTGGCGTAGTAGATAAAGCACCGGCCCTGGAGTCAGGAGTACCTGGGTTCAAATCCGGTCTCAGACACTTAATAATTACCTAGGTGTGTGGCCTTGGGCAAGCCACTTAACTCCGTTTGCCTTGCAAAAAAAAAAAACCCGTAGAAATGGATGATGTCCTGATGGTAAACCCTGTGGAGCTCTTGCTTTTCATTTAGCAGCTTCTGTATTTCCACAGAATTTTCTTCAGGCCAGTCTTGGTGTTTGGGATTGTTCTGGCCCAGATGAGCACATGTAGTACTGCACACCAGATCTCTGAAAGCTGCCCACTCCTTTTCTGCTCCATTGTTGCCAACTGTGTTTTCTCAGTTTTTCCCTCCAAGTTAGCATCAAACTGTTCCAGTTCAGAGAGACACTCTAATCTCTTGACATTAATTTTTATTGTAATTATTTTGACTTGGGGCTGCCACTTTGGTTAAATAAGAATATTTAGCTCAGAGAAGATGAGCCTCTGATCCATCCAGCACTCTGAACCATACATTGGCCTTTGTCACTCTCACATCCTGTTTGTCTCTTCTCCTTAAGATCACATAATCTAATAGATGTCAATGTTTGCTAGGTGTATCCAGGAAGTTTTATTGTGTTTAGGTGAATGGAAGACAGTGTTTGTGATATGAAGGCCATGAGATGAACAAGTCTTCAGTATAAGGTGACCATGGCTGCTCCTGTTTCCAATTCCATTCCTCTCTAGGACTCCCTGCCATGTCTGGTAAGCTGAACCTACTCTAGCATTAAAGACACCCAGAATTATAAGCTTGATACATTGATGATAAGAGGTCTCCAGGTCTTCATAAAAGTTTTCTTTAACTTCATCAGTGTTTGTCATGGTGACAGCATAGGCACTGATGATGGTGGCATGGGGTTTTCCTGCAAGTGGCAATCTCATTGTCATGAGCCTGTCATTTACTTCTTTTGGTAGGCATTCAAGAACGTTGACTAGATTGGTTTTAATTGCAAACCTTACCACAGTTTCTCAGCATTACCCTTCACTGTGACCACTCCAGAAAAATGTATATCCAGCTCTGACTTCAGTAGGCTGGCCTTCATTTGCTAGTCTTGTTTCACTCAGGGCTGCTACTTTGATATAATACTTGTTGTGTGAGAACTCAACAGTTGAGCTGTTTGACTTTTAGGTCTAATGAGTCTTGTGTTGTCCATGAGTGTGTGCACACTCCATGCACCAATGGTGAGAGGAATCTTCCTTCAAGACGTTTTTGTAGATTGTTTTGTGTCTGGGCCACACTGTGGGCCACCTGCCACAGTAATGCAGCTAGGGTTGGGTGAGCAGACAATTTTTAGGGCACCTTTTCTAGCCCCTTTCTCACATCAGGAAGTGAGCAGTGGGATCCTCAGTGGGCTGCTCAGTCTTCCAGGGGGCTGCTGAACCCCACTGTTGCTTTCAGTGGAGAAATGGCCTTATGGCCCTGGGATACCTGTGTGCAGAGTTGTGTATCTCCCAGTGTATCTGCACCTGCTGTTTTGTCACTTGTCTGTTGCCACATGGCTTTGAGGAATGGTTATGAGTATTGTCTTTTGTTGTGTGCTTAAATTGGATTTAAGTTAGGTAGAGCTGCAATAATTCAACCACCTCACTCTGTTCCAAAGTCATCATGATCCAGCTAGACATGACAGTCAAGACAACTGGTGATGGCTTTGGATGCAGTGGATGACCTTGGCATCTTCCATGTTTAAACAAGCTCTGAGCACTACACAGCATCAGCTACAGGTGACTTCATGGCTGTTGGAACGAATTGTTCTCCTGCACCCATTCTATCATTGGAAGACTTCACATGCTTGGGTAGACACCTCCCCACTACACACTGATAAGTGCTGAAAGATAAGGACACTAGATCCATAACATTTCACTTATCTACCATTATGTATATGACCTTCAACTTCCTAAAAATGGGTTTGGCTTGATTTGTTTTTCTTTACGTTTTACAATTATATTTTGATTTTCTATTACAGTATTTTTCTTCTGGGTCCCCCCAGAGCTTCTGAGGTTCTTGGCAGGGCATTCTATTATATTGGGTTCAGGGTCCTGAGTTGCCACCATTAATGTCCAAAGGTGGTCAAGAAGGTGGTTAACTAACTTAATGGCACACACTGTCTACTTTCTCTACCTTGGGATGTCCTTCTGCTTCCATAAACCTGCCTTGAATATGGTGCACAAGAGCTCCAGATATGACTAATTGTTTTACTATTATCTGTGTTGCTCCCTGTTATGACCACTTCTATTGCATGACATTTAGTTATAGAAACACATTTTAAAAGTAAAACCAAGTCAGCAAGTGTTGATTAAGTTCTTAATCCGAGCCAGGCATTGTGTAAATTCTGAGAATCCAAATGGCTGCAGAAAGAAAGACAACCCCTACCCACAAGAAAGTAGCATTCCAAAGGGGAAAGGTAATACAGAAAAAGGACCAGAATAGTTGAGAGGGGAGGAATCCGAGCTAGGGCAGGGTAGAGAAATTGTGATCAGTCAGAAGTGGAGCCTTGGGGCGGCTAGGAGGCACAGTGGATAGAAGAGCACTAGCCCTGGAGTCAGGAGTACCTGAGTTCAAATCTGGCCTCAGACACTTAAGAATTACCGGGCTGTGTGGTCTTGGGCAAGCCACTTAACCCCATTTGCCCCCAAAAGATAAAAAACTAAAAAAAAAGGGGGAGACTCAAGAGGAAAGGAGATACTGCTGGTCTGGATCTTTTCCCTTTAAATAAAGATTCTAGTAGGAACTAGTCAATAAAAAGGAGGGGCTCACATTATAGATAATACTTTCTAGTGTGAGAGATCAAGGGAGGATGGGGAATACTTTAACAGGAGACCTCTGTGGCAGGATAGAAGAAGTCTTCAGATTCTGGAGTAGAGGCTCAGGAGAAAAGGAAAAAATGACTAGTCTGGATCTTTTTCTTTAAATGGAAATTTTAGAAGGAACTAGTCAATAAGAAAAAAGTGTCTCACATTACAGATGGGACTTTCCAGTGTGAGAGATACAATGGGGAAGGGAATTACTTTATCAGGAATGCTAGAAGAAGTCTACAGTGTGAGGAGGAGAACCTTTTAGTTTTAATTTTAATAGGGGAACCTATTAATTTTAAAATAATTGTTTCATGATTTTAAATGGTTAATTTAGAAAAGTAGATTTTCTTTTTCACTTTTAAAATGTGCAATGCTTCATGTATTTGCATGTAATTCTCATATACCCTATGAATCTTCACTTTATCATTCTATTTTTCAAAACATGTTCCACCTAAGTGAATATCTGTTTGGCTTTTAAATTCCTTCCCCCTGACCCTTTCTGCCTTTCTAGTCTTCTTTCACTTTACTCCCCTCCATATAATTTATGACCCAGAAATACTGGTCTTTTTGCTGTTACTCAGAAATGACCATCAATTTCCAAACTCCATGGCTTCCCATTGGTTGTACTCCATGTCTAGAATGTACGTCCTCCTGGCTTCCTGTATTCTTTCCATATTAAGAAGAATAATCTCACCTTGTGTAGGAACTTCTGTTTCCTCTCTACTCTTGATGTCTACCTTCAAGAATTGCCTTCAGTTTATATGTGTGTGTGTGTGTGTGTGTGTGTGTGTGACAGATAGATAGATAGATAGATAGATAGATAGATAGATAGATAGATAGACAGACAGACAAAGAGAGAGAGAGATAGATAAAATAAATGTAACATTTAACTATTCAGATGTACAAAGGCATAATAATTATATTTGAAATTTTTCCCCAATACATATTGCCATGAGTATTTTTTTCTTAAAAAATTATTTCTGATAAGGCCCCCAGATCCATAAGCATCTTGGCCAACATCTACTGTACCTCACCAGAACTGTTTCCTCTTCAGACCATACAGTAATCCTTAATAGGAAAATTCATTGTAGAGAAGAGACCCATCTAAAAGTCATGACCAACAACCATAACTGCTGACCAACTGTCACCAAACAGAAAGACACACTCAGGAACCCTTAAAGTAGAACTCCCCCATAGGCCTTCTTCCAGTCTGTATCTCACGGTTATCATCCAAGAAATTAAATTCTGCAGAGGACAGACTAGCCATCTTCTATAACCACCATCTAACTACCACATGCAAGGCAGAGAAGCCAGAAAGGCAGTGGGTGCTTGCTATTCAAGTCAGACCACCATCTCCTCGACCAGCATCTCCTTCAGATCTTGATGGTGGCAGCATGGGACCCCCAACACAAGAACCCTTGAAATAGCACTGTTAGGTCAAGGACCCTCAGAAGCTTAAACTATTGGAGGTCCAGAAGAAAACAATCTTGCTAACTTAATCCTTGGCATTGTTATATTGTTCAACATCAAAAAAAATTAATGATTTTCTCAGTGGAAATAAAATTAAAGTAGAGATATGGGCATCTAGGTAACAGAGTAGATAAAATGCGGGGCCTGGAGTCAAAAAGACTCATCCTTTCCTTTCCTTTCCCCTTTCCTTTCCTTTCCCCTTCCATTCCCTTTCCCCTTTTCCCCTTTTCCCCTTTTCCCCTTCCTTTCCCCTTCCTTTCCCTTTTTTCCTTTTTCCTTTTCCCTTTTCCCTTCCCTTCCCTTTTCCCTTTCCTTTCCTTTCTCCTTGCCTTTCCTTTTTCTTTCCCTTCCCTCTTTCCACATCCTCTGTTGCTAGCCACACTTCAAATGATTGACAAAATCTTCAAACAACAAATCTGAAGTGCTTCCAACTGACAGGAAGTTAAAAACCAAAGGGACATCACGTAAAACATTTAAATTGGAATTTAATGGGAGATTGAGGCAGAGTTACAGAAAATGTAATAGAAATGGAAGTGAACATATGGAATATGACATTCGAAAAGTGAATGACGAAAACCATCTGCAACCATTCTGCAGAAGCTGAGATTTGCACCTGGTGGGAACCAGAGATACTTAATAATCATAATAACAAAAGCTGGAACATGAAATTATGGTTTAAAAAACTGACAGACTAAGTTAGTGAAACTTTTTTTTTTCAATTTTGAAAAAAAAAATGAGCTGAGTACAAACTGGTGCCCAGAAGCAGAAAATGACAGGTGGTATAACACAGCTTGGGAAACCACTTACTATTACTGGCTGGGTGAGCACAGGAAGGTCAGAGCTAAACATTGTACACTATCAGCACCAGACTGTGATGATCAGCTATGATAGACTTAGTTCTTCTCAACAACACAACAATAGTGATCAACGACAATTCTAAAGGAAAATAGCATCCATATTCAGAGAAAGAACTATGGACTCTGATTGCAGCCCCAAAGATATAATCTTCACTTTTTAAAATGTGTTTTTTTCTTTTTTTCCTTTTGTTCTGATTCTTCTTTCACAACATGACTAATATGGAAATATATTTAACATTATTATAACATGCATAACCTTTGTCAGGTTTCTTGATGCCAAGGGAAGAGGGAAGGAAGGAAGGAAGGGAGGGAGGTAGAAAATTGTGAAACTCAAAATCTTACAAAAAAAAGAATGTTGAAAACTATATGTATAACTGGAAAAGATAAAATAAAAATTTATTTTATAAAAAGACCAGAGCTGAAGCTAGAAAATAATGCCCTTGGACCATTCCCATCATTACTCTAGAGCCATACCTGAGAGGTTGGAGTCAGGGTGGGGGAGGTCATGCTTTGGTAAATACTCCATTATATAATTTGCATCTGTGAAATTTTTTTTTTACATTCCATGGATCCTTCACCACCCAAGTTCAGGTATTCACTATTTCTCACCCAGACTATTATAAGTGGAGTGTCCTGCTTACTCTTTCCACTCCCATCTGGCAGGGAAAGGAAGGGAAGGGGAAAGGAAGGCACACAGAAATACTTTACACTACGCTACTCAAAAAGAAAAAAAAAGCTTCAGTAGTTTCAGGTGCCAATGAATAAAGCCCAAACTCCTTAGTCTGCCATTCACAAGACTGGAGATTTCACAATTCAAAAGAGAGAACTTAAGAACTAGATGATAAGGCATAGGAGGGCTACAATCTGCATCACTGAATGATAATATATTGATAATGGCTTAGAATATTTGAATAGTCTGTAGTTATTTTTGTCTCCCTCCTTTATACATGATTGTAAGGTCTTTGAAGGCAGGGACAATGTCTTATTAATTTCTCCATCTCTGTTACTTAGCACAGTGCCTTGCATTAGATACTTCATAAATGTTTGTTTCTGCTTTAGGCAAAGGAAGTATAAGACATAGTCCTTCCCTTACAGGAATAGAGTCTCATTTATTCTCACACAGATAAACTCTTCATCTAGGTCTGCAAGTGGGTCATTTTCCTCTTCCTGGATGACTCCTTGGATATCAATATACATAATTGTATAAATGCAAATTCAGTTCAAGTGAGATGATGCACATCACCATATTCACCAAGTGACAAGCATAAAAAAAGTCCATGTCCACTTCTGACTTTAAAATAATAGAATTCCTGTTCACAACTGACTTTAATCCACATCTCATTTCACTCTCAATTCCACTATGGGAAATGAAATGAAAGATGCTGTAAATGTGATTTTGTTTTGACTTTGTTTTTCATCATTCCCTCTGTTATTCTCTAAGTTTCTCAATAACCTTCAGTTTTGAGAACAAAAATCATGTTTTGGTTTTCTTTTTCTTTTTTGTTCCTGGCACATAATCTCATTTCTGGTAAGGGCTCAGTGACCATTTATTGAAGGAATGAGTAAGTATAATATTCATTTAAGTTGTAATCAGAGTAATATTCCTTTGTGTATGTGTATATCAATGCTGGGATTTCTTATAAGATAGTAAACCTGTATCTACATAAGAAGTAGTTATTAGGGGGCGGCTAGGTGGTGCAGTGGATAGAGCACCAGTCCTGGAATCAGGAGTACCTGAGTTCAAATCCAATGTCAGATCCTTAATAATTACCTAGCTGTGTGGCCTTGGGCAAGCCACTTAACCCCATTGCCTTGCAAAAACAAAACAAAAACAAAAATAAGAAGTAGATATTAGTTTTGGGAGAAACAGAACTATACTTGGGGTCAGTTTTCCTGAAAGAAAGGCAAAGAAGTTCTAGAGGATACTCCCCTTACCCTTAGAAGGGGTGATTTATTCCCCCACATCCATTAGCAAAGGATTATGGGGTAATTCAAGGATAGAACAGGAGAGGGAGTATACCCCCACAAATATAAGTGTCTTGAAGTCAACTCCACAGAGACCAATCTCATTGGACCAAGAATATTTCGTTAGTTCAGCCTTGAACTACTTATGGACAATATGGGGCTTTCCTATAGATTTGCCACTTTTCCACTGACTTGCTTCTGAAGGTTCAATCTACCTATACCTTTCTCTGTCAATTTGATACTAGAGTACTCACTCCTCTTCATAGCTCAAAAAGCATGAATTTTGTTAAACATGAGATAACTTTTGTTGCCCTTTTCAAGAAAATGCTTAGAACTAAGGCAGTTATCAGAATCCTATTAATTCCAGTTTATTTTGGCAAATGAAGACCATTTCAATCTTGACCTCAGTGAAGGAATGCTCTCTGAAAATTTCATATAACCTTTTGTGCTATTTATCACCTCATCATCTGAGAATTCCAAATTGAAGTGACACAGATTTCATATAATTATGTTTACTTTTTAATTTCATCCCCCAAAGCATCAAGATTTTAGACCTGAAATTCAGTCTCATATTTTACAGATAGGTGAATTGAGACCAAGAGAAACTAGAGGACTGACCAAGACCAGTTTTTAAAATTACCAACAAGTACTTATTCCAATGATCTGGGAATTAATAAATAAAAATATCATATGGAAAAAACCAGACTCTTAATTTTCTAATCTATTCCTGTAAGGGGAAGTGACACAAAGCACATGAGACCTAAAATAGCAAGGATAAAAGATGAAAGCTCTAATACCTGCAAATGGATGTACCCCAAAATGGTTTTGTATCATTTCTTTTGACCCTAAGTCTCTGAGTGTCTGTTGGTAAGCTTTGGGGTGTTTTTGCCAGATGCTAGGAATCCTATGCAGCAGACACAGAACTGCAGCCCTATTGTGAAGAAATGTGTTTATTCAGGCCCTTGTCATCCTGCATTTGACATCATCACCTAAAGACATCTTCCTAATTCCCTGCCCTCCCTGTTCATGTGAATATAATCTGGCAAAAACACTTGGCTTCCCTTCCCCATGAAAGTCTCTTTACTCTAACAAGTGACTCAGATGCTTGCATTCTGGGAAAAAGAGGAAGAGATTAAATGGCACTCAACACCCAGCAGGTCTTCTTCCATGGGCAGAACTCATAAGAAGGTAAGCACATCTCCTAATGAAGTGTATTTTCTGGCACTAATGTAGCAGAACACTGGTGACCAACAACTTCTCAGCCTGAAGTCACAATGGGATCAAATTTAGCACAGGCTGGACACTTTTACCTCACCTGTTCTAATGATGATGGATGGGCAGAAAGAGGCTAAGTACTCTCCTCTTCCTTAGAAAGGCTTGGAGTTTACCCAGGGGAAGAAACCAGAAAAAGAGTGCAAGACTGCATTAAGTGTACATAAAGGATGTGATATTTGGCTGGAGCATCTTCTGGATTAGGGAAATCACAACGGAATCAAAATACTGGTCTTGGGTTGGCATTTAACCGCTGGAAGCTTCCTAAAAGGGTCAGATTCAAAAGGGACTCCAATATGATTTAATCAACAAAGGACTTGATTCTGATGAGTATAAAAGTCTATTGGAAAAATATAAACAAACTAGAAAACAGTAGAAGGGGTATATGATAGAGGCAGTATGTATTGGAAAGGATAGGAATGTGGAATTGTAAGACCTCGTCCAGATTCTGACTCTCCTATTCATCCTGATTCAGTTAGATCGATGTGCAGTTTTGGGTCTTAGTTTTACCATCTGTGAAATGAGCCAGTTGATCTAAATAAGCTCTAAGGTAAGAATGTTTTAAAATTAGCTCATATTAATAAATTGTTAAATCTAGAGAGTGAGCATTTTTACTCCAGAAATTAGCAAAGACTATACACCAGGGGTTAACATATTATTTTGTTGCTTATTAATGAAGTGATGAAAAAATGTTAATCATGGAGATTTAATTTTAAAATGTCTTGCTTTCCATTTTTTTTCAAGAGTCTCTATTAAATATTTCCCAGGATTCTTCTGTTCTGTTTTGGTCTCTTCCTCTTCCAAAGCTGTAATCCTAAATGACATAAACTCCATATTTTCGTGCTTATATCTCTAGCTCTTATTGCAGTGCCTTGGGTAGATGTTTAATACATTCTGTTAATAAATTTATTAAAGGATGAATGATTGGATTGATTAATCAATTCTAAAATCCTACGTAGTCCAATTGGATCATTCCCTTCTTTACTTATGGAGGTAGAGATAGATAGATTGATTGTTGAATAACCAGGAGTGCAGACCTTGACTCCAAAGAAATTCTAATGTCTATATTCAATTGATAAACTTAGGAGGACTCAGATCTTTTTTTGTCTAAATTAGATTAGAACCACAAATCCCCAGCCACCCAAGGTGTCGCTATTGGTGTGGATACCTTCTGAATATCAATGTATGTATCCTTGCATTTCCTTGCATATGACAAAGTTGGCAGATGGCATAGACAGTACCAAACCGAGCCATAAGTTTTCATATACCATCTTGTAGAACATTATATGAAGGAGTATTCTAAAAAGATTTACATTTCTTTTTTGTTTTTGGAAGAGGGTAGAAGTGGAAGGGAGATTTGTGATTGTGTTGCTAGTCAGCAGAATTCATTAATAGGAACAAGATGCCCCTCCAGAGTAGGCTCATCACTTCTAAACTCACCTCTAGGTTGTTAATTCAACATTTGATTGAAAATTTTTTTCTCTGCCTCCTCTCCTCTGGAGGACTGGAGGACAGAGGACCATGCTCCTCACAATACTGTTCTATATAGAGATCAGAAACTGGAATCAATTAATTCTACTTTTCATTTACTAGTTTCTCTTACTTTGATTAGAGACAAAAGTAATTTTTAATACATTTCTGTGAATATTAAGGTAACAAAGAAACTGAGCAGAAACTCCAGCTATGTTTCATAGGTGAAATCATTGAGTTCCCTAAGAAAATAGCAAAAGAAAGAGAGAAATTAAGGAGAGTTGCCAGGACACTGCAACCGGGCTGAATCAGCCTGTCCTTACCTGCTTCAACTCTGAACAAATCACCCCTCTTAGGATAACTTATCACTTCTATTGCTGAGTTAGGTATACCCTCTTTCCTGCCTCCTTTAATGTATGAATTCCCCCTTTAAATTGTAAAGTCCTTGAGGGCAGAGACTAGTTTTCTTTTCATTATTTATATTGCTAGGACATAGTAGGTGATTAATAAATGCTATTACACTTAATTAACTAATCAGTCAAGAAGCCTTCATTAACTTCTTACTGTATGCTAGACATTGGGTCAAGTGCTGAGCATAAAAATATGAATGCAAAGAAAAGCAGCCTCTGCCCTTGCCGAGTTGATATTCTGGTGGAGGATCACTACATAAAAGGAATCTAAAAAGGGAGAAGGGATTGATGGATATGATGGAGAAGTCCAGATTTGGTATTGGGCACTTATTATGAGAAAACTACTTCAATCAAAACAAATCTATATTTGTGGTGAAAATTATTGAGCTCACCCTGGAACATAGAGAAGCTCACTGACTTTCAGAGAGTCACTTAGTGTGTGCTAAAGGGATTCTTAAACTATGTTTTCCGGCCACTGAGGCCAATCCTCTATCTACTACCCCAATGCTTCTCTATGTGCAAAGAAAAGTCTGTCACAGGCCTAGGTATTCGCACATTCCCTAGCATTAACTATCCAGTGAGACCCTCTGGCATTTCTAGCCCTGACTATCTAGACCAGTGACTGGGTTGTGTGTGGACAACACAGATTCAGCCCCAGGCTCAGAAAGAGAGTCACTGACCAGCCTCAACGTAGACACTTCATGCAACGGTTCTAGTGGTCTGTGATGTTTGTTTGTTCTTGAAGAAAATCATGACATCAGGAAGGTGCTGCCATAACAAGCAAATGAAATGAATTTGAGTGAGAGGGAGGCTATGTAAAGTCACCAGCCTCACTTTCTCCTCCAGAACCATTTGGGTCTAGTGACCAGATATGGATGAGGATGACCGGAGATGATTCTGAATGTGAGGTAATAAGGGTTAAATGACTTGCCCTAGGTCACATAGCTAGTAAGTGTCAAGCATCTGGGCCTGAATTCAAACTCCTGTCCTCCTTACTCCAAAGTCAGTCTTCTATCCTCTGTGTCACCTAGCAGTGACTTGTTCCTTACTGCTTGGTCCACTGAGTAACCCCCTGGAATTCCTACCTCCAGTAGGCAAGGTCTCTAGGGATCTCAACACCAAAGTTCTGCAACTCAACCCTTCCCCTAACACAAGATGAATAAAGGCCAGTGCAAAGCAGGGTCTATTGAATGTTACCTTGGAAATAAGGATACTATCTCAGAAAAGAAGGATAGAAGGAGAACTCTATGTGAATTTTCAGAGGAGAAAGTGAATTAGTTGCTAGTCCAGAAAAATTTCTTAGAAGAGATCAGAAAGGAGTTTAAAAATCAAATGGAAAAATTGGGAAAAGAATTGCAAGAGAAAATTGACATCTTCTGATTAAAAATGACAGAAGGAAACAAATCCTTTAAATACAATTGGACAAATGCAAAAAATAAAATAATTTCCTCAAAGCCACAAATAGAAAAGGATAACTAAAACTCCTTCAAAAATAGAATTCACCAAATGATAAAGGAGATTCAAAAGTGGAGAAAATTCTTCTCTGAAAAATAGACTGAAATTTGTGGAAGTTAATGACTTCATGAGACACCAAGAATCTGCTAAAGAAAATTTTAAAAGATGAAAACATAGAAGAAAATGTAAAATGCCTCATTAGTAAAACAATTGACCTGGAAAAATAGATCGAGGAGAGATAATTTAAGAATCATAGGATTATTTGAAAATGTCAATTAAAAAAAAAGAAAGATAAGAAAAGCCTGAAAGCCATACTATAGGATATAATTAAGGAGAACTGCCACGAAATCCTGGAATACAAATAATCATTGAAAGAATCCATTTTTCTTCTCCTAAAAGGGATCTCAAAAATAAAAACACCAAGGAACTCAGAACTATCAGATCAAAGAGAAAATCCAACAAGTGGCCAGAAAGAAGCAATTCAAATACCAAGGAGCCACAATAAGGATTGTACAGGATCTGGCTGCATCAACATTAAAGGATTGAAGGGCCTGGAATAAGATTTTCAGAAGAGCAAGGGAGATTGGAATGCAGCCAAGAATCAACTATCTGGCAAAACTCAACCTTCTCTTTCAGGGGAAAAGAAGAATACTTAATGAAATAGGTGACTTTCAAACTTTCTCGATGAAAAGACTAGAGCTAAACTGAAAATTTAATCTTCAAATAGGAGACTCAAGAGATACATGAAAAGATAAATGGGGGGGGAAGCTGTTCTCTAATATGATTAAACTGATTATATACCCACCTGGGAGGAGGATTCTCATAACTCTTGAGAATTGTAACTTTACTAGAGGGAATATAATTAGGCTGAAGATATGGACATTTATGGTATGTCCTTGACTTTGATAAAATGATTTTAAAAAATGATTTCATTTAAAAATGGGAGAAGACTATAAAGAGATGGGGGGTTGAGTGATATAAATTATATCATATGAAGAGATATAAAGGACATATTGCAATAGAAGGAAAAGAGGGGAGGAGGTGGGGACTGCCTGAATCTTACTCTCATCAGATTCAACTCAAACAGGGCTTAACATAGACACAGTCAGTTGAGTTTAGAAATTTATCTTACCTTTCAAGTATTAGGAGGAGAAGGGAAAGGGGAAATAAAGGGGAGGGTGGTAGATAGAAGGAGGAAATACATTGACAGGGCAGTTTGCAAAAACAAACACTGGGGAGGAGGGATTATTTGAGAGAAGGAGAAAAATACAAATGAAGGCGAGATACATGGTGGGAAATAAAGAGTTAATAATTTTAACTGTGAAAGTGATTGAGATAATCTCTCCCATAAAACAGAAGAGGATAGCAGAATGGATTAAAAACCAGAATCCAACAATATGCTGCTTACAAGAAACACATTTGAAGCCAGAGAGATACACACATGGGTAAAAGACTGGAGTAGAATATATTATGTCTCAATTGAAGTGAAAAGAGCAGAGGTAACAATGCTTATCTCAGATAAAGCAGCTGCAAAAATAGATCTCATTAAAAGAGATAAGGAAGGAAACTATATTCTCCTAAGAGACAATGAAGTAATTTTAATACCAAATATGTATGCACCAAGTGGTATAGCATTCATATTTTTAGAGGAGAAGCTGAATGAGTAACAGGGAGACATAGACAGCCAAATTCTACTGCTGGGTGACCTCAACATCCTTCTCTCCTAATTAGATAAATCTAATAATAAAATAAACAAGAAGGAAGTTAAGGAGTTGAATATAATGTTAGAAAACTTAGATATTATAGACCTCTGGAAAAAATAGAATGGACATAGAAAGGAATATACCTTTTTTCCTGCAGTACATAGCACTGATACAAAAATTGATGCTATATTAGGGCATAAAATCCTTATAATTAAATGCAGAAGGACAGGAATATTTAAAGCATCTTTTTCAAATTATGATGTAATAAAAACCACATGCAATAAAGAGCCACGGAGAGACAGAAATAAAACTAATTTGGAACTAAGTAATATCATTTAAAAGCACTTGTGGATCAAACAACAAATTATAGATAGAATTAATGATTTCATCCAAGACAATGACAGTAACAAGACAACATACCAAAAGTTATTGGATACAGCCAAAGCAGTTATATCTCTAAATGCTTACAAGAAAAAAATGAGAAAGAGGAGATCAATGAACTGAGCATATAACTAAAAATGTTAAAGCGCAAATTAAAAATCTCCAATTAAATACCAATTTTTAATTCTGAAAATCAAAGTTGAAGTTAGTAATATCAAAAGCAACAAAACTATTGAACAACGAATAAGACCAAGAATTGGTTTTATGAAAAAAAAACCCCAATAAAATAGATAAATCTTTGGTTAATTTTATTTAAAAAAAGAAGAAAGCCAAATTACTAGTTTCATAAATCAAAAAGGAGAATTTAGTACCAATGAGGAGGAAATTAAAGTAATAATTCAGAACTATTTTGCCCAATTGTATGCCAGTAAATTTGATAATCCAAGGGAAATGGATGAATACTTACAAAAATATAAATTGCTCAAGTTAAGAGGAAATTAAATAGTTAAATAACACTAACTCAGAAAATAAGCCATCAATGAACAAGCTAAGGAAAAAATCTCCAGGGTCAGATGGATTCATGGGTGAATTCTATCAAACATTCAAGGAACAATTGGTTTCAATTCCATATAAACTATTTGAAAAAATAAGTGAAGATGGAACTCTGTGCTGATACATAAATCAGGAGTCAAAACAGAGAAAGGAAATTATAGATCAATTGCCCTAATGAATATGGATGCAAAATTTTAAAATAAAATCTTAGGAAAGCAATTACAACAAGTTATCACTAGGATAATTCACTATGACCAAGCAAGATTTATTTCAGGAATGCAGGGTTGGCTCAACATTAGGAAAACTGTCAGCATATTTGACCATATCAATAACAAACCTAACAGAAACCATCTGATTATTTCAATAGATGCTGGAAAAACTTTTGACAAAATACAGCACCCATTCCTACTAATAATACTAGAGAGTGCTGAAAATGATAAGCAGTAGCTATCTGAAACTATCAACAAGCATTACATACAATGGGGATAAGCTAGAAGCATTCCCAATAAGATCAGGGGTGAAACAAGGATGCCTGTTATCACCACTATTATTAAATATTGTATTAGAAATGTTAGCTTTAGCAATAAAAAAAGAAAAATAAATTGAAGGAATTAGAATTAGGAAAGAAGAAACAAAACTCTCACTCTTTGCAGATATGATGGTATAACTAAAGAACCCTAAAAATCATCTTAAAAAGCTACTGGAAATAATTAGCAGCTTTAGCAAAGTTGCAGGATATAAAATAAATTGACATAAATCCTCAGCCTCTCTCTGTATATTACTGGCAAGATACAGCAACAAGAGCTAGAAAGATAAATCCCATTTAAAATCATTTCAGACAATATAAAATACCCAGGAGTCTACCTGCCAAAGCAGACTCAGATACTATAAAACACTTTTCACACTAATAAAATCAGTTCTAAATACCTGGATAAAACCAACCACTCATGGGTAGGTTAAGCTAATAAAATAAAAATGAGAATTCTACCTAAATTAAACTACATTTTTAGTGCCATACCAAACAAACTTCCAAAAATTTACTGAGCTAGAAAAAAATAGAAATGAAATTTATATGGATGAGCAAAAGGTTAAGATATCAAGGAAATTAATGAAAAAAACAAAAGAAGATGATCTAGCCATACCAGATCTTAAGTTCTATTATAAAGCATCAATTTATCAAAACTGTCCTTTACTGCTTAAGAAATAGAGTAGTGGATCAGTGGAATAGATTAGGAGCAAAAGATACAGCAGGAAATGATTAAAATAATAATTTGATGTTTGATAAACCCTAAAAGTCCAGCTTCTGGGATAAAAACTCACTCTTCAATAAAAGATGTTGCAAAAACTAGAAGACAGAATGGCAGGAACTAGGTATAGACCAATGTCTCACACCTTATACCAAGATGAGGTCAAAATGGGTGCAGAATTAATATTATTAGCAAATTAGAAGAACAAGGAATCGTTTCCCTGTCAGACCTATGAAAATAGGAGCAGTTTATGACCAAAGAAGTGGTAGAGAACATTATAAAAAACAAACTAGATAATTTTCATCACATTGAATTAAAAAGCTTTTCCACAAACAAAACCACCACAACTAAGATTAAAAGGAATGTAGTAAGCTGGGAAACAATTTTTACAATAAATGTTTCCGAAAAATGACTTATTTCTAAAATATATAGAGAGCTTAGACAAATATATTTAAAAAAGTCATTCCCTAATTGATAAATGTTCAAAGGATATAGAAGGACAATTATCAGATAAAGAAATCAAAACTTTCTATAGTCATCTGTAAAAATTATTCTTAATCATTACTGATTAGGGAAATGCAATTTAATACATCTTTGAGATACCACCTCAAATTGGCCAATATAACTAGAAAGTAAAATGATCAATGTTGGAGGGGATGTGGGAAAACTGGGACACTATTATATAGTTATGCACTAATCCAATCTTTCTGGAGAGGAAATTCAAAGAGCAATAAACCTGTGTATACCCTTTGATTTTAGTTGTACCATTCCTGGATCTGTATATTTTGGAGACCATGAAAACGAATAAAAGTCCCATATGTACAAAAATATTCATAGCAGCTATTTTTGTAGTGACAAAGAATTGGAAATTAAGGGGATGTCCATCAACTGGGGAATGGGTGAATGAATTGTGGTATATGTATGTGATGAAACACTATTGTGCTGTAAGAAATCATGAGGGATGGGATTTCAGAAAAACCTGGAAAGACTTGCATGAACTGATACTGACTGAGATGAGTAGAACCAGAAGAACATTGTACATCCTAACAGCAACATGAGGTGATGATCAACCATGATGAACTTGTACATTTCTGAAGGACAATAATCAAAGATAATTTAAAAAGATTTATGATAGAAAATACCATTCATATCCATAAGAGGAACTGTGGAGATTAAATGAGGACCAAAGCTTCTTACCTTCAATTTTAAGTTATCTCATGTATTATATCATTTCCCCCCTCTATAATGTTTTCTTTTTTTTTTTGTTTGATTCTGATTCTTCTCTCACAACTCAACATCAATCTATGTTTAGCATGATTATAAATATAGCCTATATTAGAATGTTTTATGTTGGGGGTGGGGAGGAGTGAAGGAAGGGAGAGGGGAAACTGTAAAACTCAAAACTTTGTGAAAAATATGGATGGTTAAAACTACCATTGCCTATATTTGAAAAAAACTAATAAATAAAATACTTCAACTTAAAAAAAGCAAAAGATGAATGCTGAAAATTATTTTCACATGAAATTTAAAAAATAAAAAAAATAAAATAGCATTTAAAATATTAAAAGATTCCTGCTCTTCTTTTCTCATCCCCGTGGGAGTGCTTTCCCTCTGAGTCTGATTTCCATCCACTTTGTATTTATCTTGCCTAAACATTTTCTAAATATTATCATGAATGTGAGCTCCTTGGAGGAAGACATTGAGCAAATTATTTCTTGGTTTCCCCACCCTTAGTACTGTATCTAACTTATAGTAAATACTTAAGTAAGTTCAGTGTCTAATGGTGGTGCCTGTAATTCCCACCCTTTGGATCTCTCTAGAGAAATTCATTGCTAAAATGTAAATCCAAAAGAATGAGGAAAGTGTGAGTTTTGAAATGCAGAGATCAGTTCTGCCACAACATTTTATGGAAGCTTAGAAAAATTATTTCTCATTTCTGGTCCTTATGCCTTTGTAATATAAGCAGTTGGACATGGCGATCTTTTAAGTCTTTCTATAGTGTTAATATTTGAAGAATGTGTTTACAGGGACTATATTCTCATTGGTACTGTCATCTCTAAATAGGAGAGGTCAGAGGTTGGATGGGGGTGGGAACCCTAGAGCACTTTATTCCAGCATCCTTTGAAGGCTACTTGGCTCTCTGGTTTCCTGTGAAATGATGCCTGTAAATGTTTTTTTTTTTTTTTTAAAGTAAGCTGAGGGGCTATGCAGCTGCTTGTTGCCTGGGGATGGAAATAATAATGGAAACATAACTTTTGTGGGTGGTCAGTCCATTTTCCCCTTTAATAAGGATGATCCCTTGGAAACCATGGAGAATGTAGTGGGTGGCTAGGGAGAATGGAGGAAGTCTTTCCCTCTGGGTATTTCTTTGCCAATAAGGGAGAATCAAAATCAGCTTGCTTGATTGATGATTACCCAAAACCTCCAGGCAGGAAACTACATAGTCCAGAAAACTGAGATTTGAATTTATAGCTTTCTGACATTTTTTTCTTTTACTGATTTTCTACATGGAAATATCACTTTCTGCTTTTACACTGTATTAAACAAAAATGGGTAAGCGGTCTTTTATATTAAACCATATGGCTTCTAAGATATATGGAATGGAGGCATTACTGAGGGCCCTAGTCAGGACAGATGTAAAGTATATGCTAGATTTCTGAACAAGTTGGTGATTCCCAAACCCCTTGCTAACTCTTCAAGTCAACAAGTCTTATTCAAAGTTTGATTGTAATTACTCTAGGTGAACTTCCAAAGGGGAGAGAATGTTGGACTTTGCTTTGGATGACCTGGGTTTCAATAATGGTGCAAACACTTGCTAGTCATATGCTCACATCAAAAACTTAAGATCTCAGCCTCACATTCCTTATTTTTAAGAGGGGGTATAATAGGAACTACACATCTTTATTTTCTGGGAAGAGATAGTTTTAAGGAATGCACTCTATAAGCTGGACAAGGCTAAAGAAATAGGACTTGTTATTTTTAATTATTATTAAGACAATATGGGGGCGGCTAGGTGGCGTAGTGGATAAACCACCGGCCTTGGAGTCAGGAGGACCTAGGTTCAAATGCGGTGTCAGACACATAATAATTACCTAGCTGTGTGGCCTTGGGCAAGCCACTTAACCCTATTTGCCTTTCAAAAACAACAAAAAAAAGATAATATGGCATAATGTACAGAGACAAGCTGATATTCCAAAAGACTTGAATTCAAATCTTAACATTGACACATATTGTCCATGAGGACCGAGGAAAATATCAGTGCTCCATCCAAGACTCTAAAACCAGATTGAAGAGTAAGTTCTCTTGTAATATGGGAGAATGTGTTACTTCCCCAGAAGGTCTAGTTTTTTTGTTTTTTTGCAAGGCCATGGGGTTAAGTGAATTGCCCAAGGTCACACAGCTGAGTAATTATTAAGTGTTTGAGGACAAATTTGAGCTCAGGTCTTCCTGACTTCAGGGCCAGTGCTGTATCCACTATGCCACCTAGCTGCCCCCCCTGAGGTCTAGTACAGAGGAGAGAGAGAGAGAGAGAGAGAGAGAGAGAGAGAGAGAGAGAGAAGAAGAAGAAGAAGGAGGAGGAGGAGGAGGAGGAGGAGGAGGAGGAGGAGGAGGAGGAGGAGGAGGAGGAGGAGGAGGAGGAGGAGGAGGAGGAGGAGGAGGAGGAGGAGACAGAAAAAAAAGACAGAAAGAAGGAAAAAGAAATAAAGAAAAGATATCACCACAGCACCACCACTAAGAATGACCACTACCACACTATTGTGTAGTAACTTATGTCCTTTTTGATGGCTAAGTATGGAACCAAAATCTAGTCTCAATCTAGACTCAATATCCTTTTCTATACTGGTTTCCCTCTCACTGCAGATCTGTCTATTAGACCTTGAACTCACTTTGCTCAGTCTTATCTGAGAGGTCATGTGTTAAAGAAGAGGGAGCACTGACTTCAAGACCAGTAGACCTGGGTTCAAATTTTGCTTCTATCACTTTCTCGTCATGGGATTTGGAACAAATCATTTAAATCCTCTGGTCTTTGATATATTCATGTAAAATGAGGGGATTGGACTACATGACTTCTAAGGTCTCTTATTTTTCTGAATTTATTAATAAGTGTATATTTTCCTCTAAACTTTTGCTCAAACCTTCCTTCCCCCCATTTTAGTCTTTCTAAATCCTGTTCCCTTAAAAAAACTATCATTCATATTTTTCTTTTTGTTTTTAATACCACAGCAATCATTTTCAAGTATATTCCTGCCCTATGAAATTCTTCTTTGTGAAAACAATTATAGCAAAGAAAACAATCAGATAACAGAGTAACTGTTTCTCCTAGTAAATATCCATACTTCTGTATGTATTTATATGAGTATATTTATTTTACAAATATATACATATACATGCATGTTCACATATGGACACATCAATGTATATTCCCACACAGATATATATTTATATATTCTATTGAGGTGAAAGAAGTGTGCTTCCTTACTGAGATTTTTCATGACAAAAATCAAAGTTCAATTGCTGAATTTTTTTCCTGAATAAAATTGTTTTAATTTACAGTATTTTATGCTATACTTTATGTTGTTTGTCTGGTTCTACTTATTTCATTCTGTATCAATTAATCTATTTCTTCCAATAATTATATGAATTTTTGAATTTGTCATTCTTTATGGTATAATCCCTTTATAGTCATTTGTCATTATCCATCTAGCCATTCTTTAATCAGAGGTACACATTTTATTCAAAGGCTCATAGAACTATCATTTTTTACTACATAAATAAAAAAATGTAAATATAAAAGTTCTGGTACATATGAGACATTTATTTCTTTCAAACCTTGGGATTCATGGCCAGTAGTGTGTTTACCAGGTATAAACATAGATTACCAGGTATAAGGGTAGAAGATGTATAATTTTTCTTACAAAAAGACAAATTGTACCTCAAACCAGCTAGACTAAGCCACTGATCCACAAGTTCCACCAATCTTCCCATAGTCCCTCCAACATTGACATTTGTAGCTTTTATGATTTTTCTTAAAATTTCTGGGTATTCATTTTTAATTTGCATTACCTTTTATTATTTTGGTTTTTAATTACCTTTGGTCAATATCCTGTATTATCATAAATTACAAGTTTTATCAGAGACCCTACTCATTCTTTAATACATCATTCATAATCTACCTTCCTCATCAAACTTTCACTTTCTCATCTACCCCACAGCTATCTGCCCACACTTTAAACTCATCCCTCCATATACATGACTAATTTGACAATAACCTCATTCAGTTTTGTTTTATTATTTATGGTCCACATATGTCTGTCTCCCCAGAAAGAATGTAGACTCTTTGATGGTAAGAACCTTACTTTATAATTCCTTAGTTCCCTTAGCATAGTAAGTTCCAGGGTCCCAGAATTTTGAAGTTTAATGGGATTTCATGGGTTAATGTAGTATAATTTAGATCTGAAAAATAAAAATTTCCCTTCCTTTGTTCCTTCATTCCTTCCTTTCTTCCACTCACAAAAATGATTATCTAGTCTGTGCTTTTAAGACTCCCATTGATAGAGAACCCATCATCATCCAACATAATCTATTTTGTATTCCTCAATTAATACTATTTGAATTTGAATGGATTTCACATGTTGTCTTCAAATTCCTTTTTTTTCATTTATAAGGTTATCATTTCTTTCCTAGAAGCAAACATTAGGAAGGACACAGAATCACAAATCTAAGAATTAGAAGGGACCTTATAGGTCAGTCTATATTCTAACAGGAATCCTCTTTATACCCTCTCCAACAAGCAGTCTTTTCCTCCTGACTTGAAGCTTCCAAGTAAAGGGGGTGAGGGAATTCATCATCTCCAAACGTAACTCATTCCTCTTTTGAATAACTGTAATTCTTAGAAAGTTCTTGCTGTTGTTGTTGCTTTGGATTGGCTCCTCTACAATTTGTACCCATTTTTCTGACCTTGGATAAGTAGCCAGTTCATAAAAATTGGTTTCCTCTACTAGAATGTAAACTCCTTGAGAACAAAACTATCTCTGTTTTTATTTGTTTTTGTATCTCCAGCTCTTAGAATGCTGTGAAGATGATTAATACGGATTTATTCATTGATTGATTCGTTTTTGCTTTCCTTGTCTTCATTTTTTCTGCAGTCCTCCAGAAATTGGTTATACCCAACCTAATAATTTTAATGAGACCCAATTATACTCTCTAGAAGATACTATCATGTATTAATTGATTGAGATATTGTAGATATAGTGCTTTGCAAACCATCAAGTCCTGTATAAATTTGAGCTGTCATTTCCACCATCTTAGAGTTGTATACTCTTTATTATTAAGTTATTTTGTGTAGTGCAGCAAAGAGCACTGGACTGGGAGTTAGGAGGCTTGGGTTTCAGGTGGCGATCTGCTACTATCCATGTGGATCTAAGCAACTAATCTTGCATTTCCTCAAATATAAAATGCGATTTGAGAAGATGAACTCTATGGTGCCTTCCAGATCTAAGAGAACCCAATTCTGTGACTCTAGTTAAGTCAAAGATAGACTCTCATTTTAAACCAGGTTCTTTTCTTATAAATATTAAGGTTAGTTTAGTGAAAAGTGAGAAATACTAACCAGGGAATACTTGTACATTCTACATTCTTTCTACCAGGAACATTAATATTATAAAAATATCATTGAGCTCCCAACTGTTTCTTAAAGCAGGTGAGGGTTTTAACTGAATAATCTTCTCTTGCTTCATATTTAGGGAGAGAAAAATATTTCCTCTCCTTCTTGTGGTAAATCAATCCTCTCATTCCCCACATGGAAACAATCCCTGTAATTAGAGTTTCTTCTGTCACCCGTACTTCTAGTTAGTGTATTATTTCAACCAAAAAATCAGATGAGAGCAATCCTTTAGGTCCTTTAATGAGTTTCTCGAATTATCTGAGACGATGATCATTCTCTGGGGTTAAATAACTGAAAGAGTGATTGACCTTGTTCTTTTTCTCAAATTCAGGTATAATTAATTCCTCTACTGCCTACACACAACTTGTCCTATGGAGAATTACACATTTCTGACCTTGGTCCAAACATTATCTCCTTTGCATAAATTGAATGAGAAAGCTATCCACTTAGGGACTACCCTTACCCCAATTGGGGTTGATTGGGATATTCCAATTTTGAAAACTTTCTAAAAACACATAGATGGAAACTTTTGAAAATACTTCCTCTTGAATCACTGGTTTGGAAGGAGAATTTTATTGCTCAGAAAATCTTTCTTGTCAAAATATAAATGTGAGTTATTAAGCTCAGAGTATCCATGAGTCACTCAATTTGGGAACTCCCTCCATTAATGCAGATGGCAACACCTCTGTGACTTACTAGACCAATCTCAGCCAGTTATATGAGGCAAAAAAGATAAGTTTAGGTTGCCTGGATGACAAGTGTAAAAAAATGGTATAGGCACATGCTAAAGCCAGTTTCAACTGAATTCCAAAGAGCTGGTGGATAAATTTACAGGATAAACGTTTATACTTCGGAATTTGCATATGATACAAATTGATAATCTATTTATTGTATTTAAAGGTGATGGAGAAAATGCTAACAATGCAGAATAAAAGTGTGTTCTGGATAAAATTTTTGGAGAGGCAGTTTTTAGACAGTTTTCAGTATTCTCCTGAATTAGAACCCCAGCCTTCTTTACTCTAACAACAACACCCTCTATAATATGACATATTGTCTTTGTGAGCATTTATATTTTTAAAAAATATATATTTTTCAGTTTGGGGAAAGAAATGTTTTTGTTAAAAATGAAGTATAAGGCAAGGTACACAGGGTAGGAAAATATTGATATTCCACTATATATTTACATTTTACAGATTCATTTTACAAGGTTTTTTTGGTGCTACTTAACAATTTTACATCCAATTAGAGTCTGTTGACATCAGGTGGAAGGAATTTCTTATTTATAGCCAAGTGTCCTAAAAAGCTTGCTTCTACTTTTCCTGAACAATACTTAAAAATAAATTAATTGGTAGAACATTCAACACAGTCTTAGTAAAGTGTTTGAATAAAAGACTTTTTTCTCCACATTTCTTTTACTGTTGCCAATCACTCCCAAATCAGATGGTCTTCTTATCCTATTCTTTTAGTTTGGATCATCTATTTAGAACTGGAAAAGACCTTAAAGCACAACTAATCTAAGTCCATTGTTTTAAAGAGTGACCTCAAGAGCAGTAGGTGAGTTTGATATCAATAGCCTTTCCACCTTTTCCAAGGAGCCAATGATCATTCTCTGCTTTTGCCAAGGTAGATTTTCATCTGATGTTATTTAACTAATAATAATCAAGGACTGGTTATATTTCTATGCAAGTTTCCATCTTCCTGCTTTCACTTGCAATTTTGTGCACAATGAAGAAAACCAGGAAGTGATTTTTTTTTTGATAAAGGAGAGGTCCCAGGTAGTGGGTAAGATCAACTGGGTACAGAATCAACATATTATGAGATACAAGAGTGAGAAAGTTTTTTGAAATGGAAATCATGAAAAATACGTGAAATTAGGAGCCTTCTTCTGTGATAGTCTAGATTCATATTTTCATGGATTGGAAAGACAGGTTTTTCACTAAAAAAAAATCAATCTTCTTAGAATTATCTGTCAGGACTCTCACAATTTGTCTCCAATTCATCCTTTTCTCTCTATGTCTCATTATTCCCTTTCATGAACTTTACATTATAATCAAAGTAGGTTGCTATTTGTCCTTCACATTTGCACAGGCCATCTTTATTGCTTAGATTACATTCTTTCTTTATCTGCATAATTAATTCAGAATTTTCTTCCTTCTATGATCATCTCCATAAAGCCTGTCCTGTTTCTCCCAGTTGAATCTTTTGTCCTCAGTGTTTTTGAGATCACCTTATCTGTATTTCTACATTGTTTTCACCACACTTGACCTTGCATTGTATCAGTCTCTTCACTTGTCCCATCTCCTGTAATAAAATGTGTATTCTTTGATGGTGGTGGATGTGATGCTGGTTGTATGTATTGCTGTTCTTTCTATCCCACAAAACTGTAAAGTCACAATAGAAAACTTGAGTTAATACCAGTCTGACAAGGAGTTATGATCTGATTGAAAAGATCTGAGGGGTGGTTAGGTGGCATAGTGGATAAAGCACCGGCCTTGGAATCAGGAGTACCTGGGTTCAAATCCGGCCTCAGACACTTAATAATTACCTAGCTGTGTGGCCTTGGGCAAACCACTTAACCCCATTTGCTTTGCAAAAACCTAAAAAAAAAGATCTGAGGGATTTAGTGAATTTAAATTGAATATAGGTCTTAGGATAATATCATGATCACAAAATTAATATATTCTTAAGATTCATGAAGAGAGGTAGCATGCAACAATTAGGAAGTTCATAGATTTAGTCCTGGAAGAGGGGATATTAGAAGCGATAAAATGTAATCCCCTCACTTAACAGACAAGAAAACTGAAGCACAGACTTGCCCAAGGTCACACAACTAGAAAAGTGGGAACTGCCTTTTGACTTCACTTTTTTTTTTCTAGCTCCGGATTCAGTCCTTGATCCACCATGGAAGACTGGCTTCCATAGTGAGAGTCTCACCTTAGTCAGATCACATTGGGATTATCGTGTTCCATTCTAGGTGGCATATTTCAGGAAGAATAATGACTATCTTGAACATTTCCAAGGGAGAGGGTCTTTAGATCATTCTGTAAGAAGATCATTTGGGAGAAGAAGACAATAAGTGCATGCTCGCTCTGAGGGTTCCACCTAGAAGATGAATTGAATATGTTTTTCTTGGTCCCAGAGTGCATAGAAGTAGAAGCCATGGAAAGAAAATACAAAGAAGGCACATTTGGTTTGGGACACACACACATATAGACATATATGAACTTACTGGAATAGCAGATTCTGGGACTGTAAGCTGGAATTTTGATAAAATATTCCATCTTAGAAGGTCTGTGAGATGAACTAAGAGGTTGTTCTTTGTTTTCAAAGCCTTTCCTGATCCCCCAGTGAAAAGTGCCCTTCATCTCAAGTCAATATATTCAAACTACCTCACAATGATTTGTGTTTTTCTCTGAATATTTATTCTATCTATTTTTATTTCCTTTAGTATGACTCTTACAATGAAAAGTGTTTAATGGTAGAGAAAGTTTTTCTTGTGTCTGACTCACGGTAAAGTAATATTTAATCAGTTAGTTGATTCATTATTTGACATAATAAAATATTACCAAATATGAAAACTGTTTATAAGTGAAATAGTTTGCTGTGGAAGGTAGGAAATTTTCCCATTTAAACAAGGATATGCTAGAAACTGTCTCAAAAGCTAGTTATTAAATTTTAGCCTGAGCATTTATACTTTATAATTTGGCACATGCTACAAATCACAGTTTGATTTATTCATTTTTGATCATCTGGATTTTAGAAAGTCATCGAGAAAATAAAAATAATTCAGATTCTCCTTAAAAGTATGTCCTGCATTTTCAAAGTGCTGGTTGTTAAACCTTTACCAGCATACTCTGCACCCAGAAGACTCCAAAAACAATCTGAATCACTAATTAGGAGTCACACCATGATAGAAATTTTTGTGACTAGGGAGATGAAAATGAATAAAGGAAGTTAAGAACCCTGGAATCAATTAAAGAACCAGAGTGAGATAGAACTAAGGAAGAAAAGATAACCTTATGAGATCAGATCAGAAAAGAAATAAACCATAGTAGATGAAATCCAGTTTAGAAGAGGAACCCATAGCCAAAACAGATTTCTAAAAAGCAGCTGACATCCCAAAACAAGTGTCTGAGATGAGGTAAGCAAAGTAACAATTAAAATGTCAATTCATGGAAATGCCACTGGTGTATTAATTATTTAGGACTATTTCTGACAACATGCTATATTCCATATCCATGTCAACAAAAAAACCCATAGAGTAAATAAAGAGTCCATCAAATGTGTCTGGACGATTTGGCAGAAAGAAATTGGCCAGACTAATGTAAAGGCACTTAAGGAAATGTAAAAATGGAAGACTGTCTGGAGACAGCACTGGAACTCAGAGAATTGGCAGAATCAGAGAAAAGGATATAATTACATATGTACACATTTAAGTGTCTCTATTTGGGATTGACTTAGCAGTATAAAGACCCAGTGCTTGACAATCTTCCCTGTTTCTTGGACAAAATGTTTATATTTAAATATGGAAAATATACTTTAAAATTCTGGCATCCAAAGTATATTGTAAAAATTACTGTGTGTTTAACACATGTGTGTATGTATGTAGTGTATATGACATATGTGTATTTGTGTGTGTACAATGGGAGAAGGGCAAAGGAAAGAAAAAATAAGAGATGTTATCCAATATAAAAGAGGCACAAAAAATAGCTTTTTACAGTAGCAGAGGCGATAAAGGGTGGCAGATTAACTCTTTTTATTTTAATTTTTTTTAGATTTTTTTGCGAGGCAGTGGGGTTAAGTGGCTTGCCCAAGGCCACACAGCTAGGCAATTAAGTGTCTGAGGCTGGATTTGAACTCAGGCACTCCTGACTCCAGGGCCAGTGTTCTATCCATGCACCACCTAGCCACCCCAAGCAGATAACTCTTGAACATTACATTAATTGGAATTGATTCAAAGAGTGAATAACTTACATACTCATTTAGGGATGGAATTCTATCTTATCCTATAGGGAAATAGGAAGGGAAGGGGAAAAAAGAAGGGAAGGGATGATAGAAGGGTTGAATGATTCAGGGAGGTAGTGGTCCAAAGCAAAACAGACTTTTAAAAAAGGCCAGACTCAAAAAAGAGAGAGAAGGATAAACAGGATAAAAAATATAATGGAGAAGATTACACACTAATAAATCATAACTGTGATGTGAATGGGATGAACTCACCCACAAAATGGAAACAGATAAGATTAAAAGCCATAATCAAAGTCATGTTGTTTCTAAGAAAATACTTTAAATGGAGAGACACACTGTGTAATTATAGGGGACTAGAGGAGAATCTAATGTTTTAAGTGAGGTTTAAAAAATGATCAGTAAAGATCAGACAAAGAAAAAAGCAAAAGAAGACTAAATTAAAAGACATGGGAAAAAATTACATCTTTTTGAAAGATACCATACACAGTGAAGTAATATTAATACTAAAAATAAATGCACCAAATGGGTATAATATCCAGTTTTTTTAGGATGTATTTGAGGCAGATTTTTAATTTCAGACAACAATTAAGTTAGACGGTTTCTTAAATGAAGTATTTTGTCCTGGATCATAGAGATGCAAAAGAGGAGTAACAATATACAAAACCATATGTTTGAGTTCCAGCTCTTTTTTAGTCTTCCACTTTGCTGTTTTTAAATCTCTTTTATATATGGGAGAACAGGAAGAATCAGTCCTGGATATAACATACATGACACATTACATGTTATGTAGCATTAGGTGAGTTTCTCTTGGAGTCTCCAATAAAAAGATAAGAGTCAGATGAAGTTAATAGAGTTCACTAATCCCAGGATTTCTCTTACAGCAAAGTTGTCAAATACATGCCCCAAGGGCTGCTTGGAGTTCATACCACTCTCCAGAATAACCTTTTTTACACATTTCTTGGGTTTTGTATTTGAAGATCACATTTTCTATCCAGTTCTGTTCTTTTATTTTTCAGAAAATATTGAAATTTCTCTATTTCATCAAAAGTTCACCTTTTCCCTTGAAACAATATGCTGAATTTTGCAATTAGTTGATTCTTGGTTGTAATTCAGGTACGTTGCCCTCTGAAATATCATATTCCAGGTCCTTGGATCCTTTAATATTAAACCTGATAAGTCCTGCATAATGCTGATTGTAGTTTATTCGTTTTAAAATTACTTCTTTGTGTCCGCTCATGTTATTTTCCCCTTTAGCTGAATATTATTAATTTTGGCTACAAAATTTCTTGGAGCTTTTATTCTGAAATCTCTTGGGGAGGTCAAGAGAATCTTTCAAGTATTATATTACCTTCTTTTTAAAAATATTAGGGCAGTTTTCCCCATGTTAATTTTCCAAAAAAATATTTTCCAAGCTCATTTTTGATTGAGGCTTTCAGGCAGACCAATAATTCATAAATTGTCTCTATTTTCCAGGTCAAAGGAACTTTGTATTTTCTTTTGTTTTTTTTAGCCTTTTGGTTTTGTTAGATGGAATCTTGGTGTCTGAAAGATTCTTAGATTCCATTTGACCAATTCCAATTTTTCGGGTTTTATTTTCTTCAAATATCTCTTGTGCTTCCTTTTTCAATTGATTAATTTTACTTTGTGATGAGTTTCATTCCTTTTCTAGTTGGTCAATTTAAATTTTTTTGATGCGTTAAAATCCTTCCACAGTTTATTTTTTGATGAGTTTCATTCCTTTTCCAGTAGGTCATTTTTACTTTTAAAGGAGTTGATTTATTCAGCACATTTTTCATGATTCTTCTTTATGGTTCTCATTTCTTTTCTCTGTTTTTCTTCTTCCTTGCTTCTTTGTTTTTTTAAAAATCCCTTTTTGAGCATTCAAAGATTTGAAACCAATTTGAAACCATTTTGAGACAAATTCATAAACTCCTCTGAGGCTTCACATGTAGGCATTTTGTCAATGCTTTCCTCATCCTTTGTCACTGCATTTTTATCATTCCTCAGTAGCTATTGATGGCTAGGCCTCTTTCCTCCCCCCATTTTGATAATTGAGCTCTGCTGGTATAGGAAATATAGTCCCAAACTTTTTGTGCTGGCACCAGGATCTGGTCCCTGGATTATCATTTGCCAAGGTGTTGCCTATGTTTGTTTTGGTATAGTCCATCCTTTTATCCCCAAAAGATAGACCTTTACTAAAGTTCTTTCATGATACCTTGAGTTGAAAACTTGTTTCAGTTATTTTTTATATTATCTGTAGCTTTAAGATCTGTGTAGAAGTTTCATTTAAAGTTGTTTAAAGCTCTGGGAGCTTTCCAGCTTCCCACTGACATCTTCACTCTGCTCCAGACACCCAAGTATCCAAATTCTTAAAGGAAAATAAAAAGACTTACAGGAGGAAATAGACAGTAAAACCCTAATATTGAGGGACTTCAATTTTCCACTCTCAGAACTAGATAAACCTGATCATAAAATAAACAGGAAAGAAGTGAAGAATATGAAAAGAATTTTAGAAAAAAATTAAATCTTATGTCCCTCTGGGGAAAATTGAATGGGAAAAGAAAGGAGTATACCTTTTGTTTCTTTTTCTTACACATTGATCATGTATTAGAGCATATAAACCTCACAATCAAAAGCAAAGATTAAGAAATATTGAATGCATCCTTTTCAGACCATAATGCAATGGAAATTATATTCAACAATTAGCTATGAATATATATATATATATATATATATATACACACACAAATTAATTGGAAATTAAGTAACATTTGACCTAAAGAACAGGTCAAAGAGCAAATCTAGGAAAAAATCAATTAAAGAGAAGGAATATAATGGGACAATATGCCTAAATTTGCAGTATGTAACC
Source organism: Macrotis lagotis (assembly GCF_037893015.1). NCBI lineage: Eukaryota > Metazoa > Chordata > Mammalia > Peramelemorphia > Peramelidae > Macrotis > Macrotis lagotis. Next base: position 32,350,332 of record NC_133664.1, on the reverse strand, counting down.
AAAGCTGTACTTAGAGGGAAAAGTATATTTCCTTAAATACTTACATCAATAAAAGTCAAAGAGAAAATCACTTAATTGTTTATGTAATTAAAAATTAAAAAGGAAATACTTCATGCCACAATATTAGGTTACTTTACACCCCCAAATATCACTTCATATCTTGCTATTAAAATAACTAGAAATAGCTAATTTTTTTTCCTTTTAGCTGATGCTGCTGGTGTCATATGTATGACAATATTAATTTGTAAGCTTATACTTGTAATTTTATAATTATATTAATTTATTTAGCTGTCAATTCATTGAAATTAATGTTACTGCATTTTCATTTTAAAAAATATTCAAAAGTAACCATACCAATTGACACCAAATGACAATACTTGAACCATAGAATTCAGAAATGGAAGAAGCCTTCCAGATCATTCAGCTTTCCTTCCTTGCTTTGGCAATGATGAAAAAGACCCAAGATATGAAGTGACTTACATGTGATCACAGAGTTAGTGAAATTAGAAATTGAACCTGAGTCCCATGACTCTATTCTGCTCTCATTCTCTTCTTGGTATATGTTCTAGGTTATATGTATAATATTACTTGAAAAATCCCCCATCGTCTTAGCTAGGACCCGAGCTTTAAATCATTTGGCTTTAGAAATTTTTTATCGCCTATTTTCATGGCAGACCTTCGATCTTTGTGATAGTCTAATGGATTGAGATCTTATCATGGTCAGATTAATAATTAGAGTTTTCATGTCTGAACCCATATAAACTATGTACAATGAAAGCAGTAGAAACACATTTCCTATCATCTTCTTTCTTAACCTCCTCATTCTGTTTTTAAATAATTAAATTATTTTCCCAATTATATGCAGTTTGCAACATTAAATTTTTTTAAAATTTTATTTATTTATTTATTTATTTATTAAAAGATTTTATTTGAGTTTTACAATTTTTCTTCCAATCTTACTTCCCTCCCCCCACCCCCTCCATGGAATTCAACATTAGATTTTATAAAATTCTCCTTCCCATCTTTTCCTTCCCTCTTCCTAAGATAGCAAATAATCATTACATTCATAACTTGTTTAGCCATTCCCTAACTGATGGGTATCTCCTCAAATTCTAATTTTAAGCCACCACAAAAAGACCTGCTATGAATATTTTTGTACATCTGTTAACCCTTCACCCTGAACAGAGATCTCAGACAATGCTGAGGATGAAGAAAGTGGTCAGGAAGGATTTGAAAACTGTCCATCTAGGTCAGAGGAAGAACTCATCCTCTGGGAACTTTATCTTTTAACAAATTACCTTCTTCTTACCCTTGGTGCCACACTCCATCAAACTTCTTTTGAGAAAACTGGGTGGGGGGCAGCTAGGTAGCGCAGTGATTAGAGCATGGGCCCTGGAGTCAGGAGTACCTGAGTTCAAATCCAACCTCAGACATTTAATAATTACCTAGCTGTGAGGCCCTAGGCAAGCCACTTAACCCCATTTACCTTGCAAAAAATGAAATTAAATTAAATTAGAAGAAAAGAAAAGAAAAGAAAAGAAAACTGGGGGCAGCTAAGTGGTGCAGTGGATAGAGCACCAGCCCTGGAGTCAGGAGGTCCTGAGTTCAAATTCGACCTCACACAATAATCATCTAGCTGTGTGGCCTTGGGCAAGTCGCTTAACCCCATTTGCCTTGCAAAATCCTAAAAAAAAGAAAAAGGAAAACTGAAAGCATTTTCTAAACCCTCTAAATTCAACTGTGAACTTTAGGTTCCTGGCCTGGTTATTGGTCCAATCATGTCCTTATAATCACCATGTTCTTTCTGAATCAATGCTGATTCTAGGGCCTATTTTACACTGATAATTCAATATCCACGCCCACCCCCCATGATTCTTTAAATGACAGAGGGAGTATTTTTCACTTCAAGACCCAAACAACCTTTGTGTCACCATTTCAACCCTACAATGGACTACCTTCTTTTTAAGAAGATAGGGAGAACAAGAACCCCATCCAGGTGGGTACAAAAGGAAAGATTTTATGGTATCTCTTAACATGTAGATAGGACCACAGGGCTGTGTAAAATAATAGGAAAGAAACAGTTCTGGTGAGATTCAGAGTAGTTTAACAAAATGGTAGACCAATGAGGCTCTTCACATCCCATTTTTTGGCATTTGATTTCATTTTTCCTATCATTGTTAATTTCCCAGAACATCATGAAGGGGTTAGACTTCAACATATTCAGGTCTTAATTTACATACTCTTCTGGGGCTTATCTCAGGCTAATGAAATCATCCAACTTTCAGAGAATAAAAACAACAATGAAGCATTTGGTAAATACTTAGTGTTACATGATAATGCTGTCAAAGAAAAAATAATGTTTCTGAAATGAGATACAGATGAGTCCAAACTTCTCCAAGATATCTTTCCCTTGTCTGCCCAGGAAATTTCAGAGGGAACCACATGGAGCAACAGTCTCCAAGTCAATTTAGTTACAGGCAAATCTTGTAGATGAAAAAAGCAGATTTTTCAAGTCCTCACCTTCCCCTGGGGATACATTCCCATCAGGAACATTCTAAATGCCAACCTAATTCTAGGCACTCTGGCACCTGAAGGATTTTATAATATAGAAATTCTCATTGCAATTATAAATATAACAACAATAGAAGAAAAGTATTTTCAGATGTGATCTCACTCAGATTATTGCAATAGTTATTTCGTTACCTCAGGTTTTCTCTATACAATCCATATTCCACACAGATATCAGAGTAATGACCCTAAAGCAAATGTCTAATGACATTGTTGTCCCTACTCAATAAACTTCAGTAACTCCTCATTACTTGAATCAAACATAAATTGCTCTGTTTGGCATTTAAAATTGTCCACAATCTGACTCTTCCTACCTTTGTAGTCATCCCACACATACGTGCCACACACACACACACACACACACACACAAAGACAAACACCCCCCCAAAAAAAAAACCAACACCAACTTTTACACATGCTCCATTAACCAATTCCAAGAGTTTTTACTGCCTATCTCCCATGCCTGGGATGGCAATAAGAAGCACATCTCTTCTATGTTTATGTTATCTAAAATACTTTATTTATTTCCTTTTCTTTTAAAAGATTGTCTTCTCAAAAATCGGGTTTAGTAAACCCTTTCCTCAGTCATTTTTACCTAATGTAGCTTTAAGGAAAAAAAAAACCCTTTCCATTTTAAATATTTCCTTCCCTAAGTAATTACTCCAACATGCTACCTCAGAGACACTACTGTTAATAAAAAATAATTATTAATATGGCAGAGAAAGTAGTATGCTAGATAGAACATCAACATAGAAGCCAGGAAGACCTGGACTCTATCCCAGTGCTGACACATACTTGGCATCTTACCTAAACTTTCATTGAACTTTTTTTCAGAATAATATATATTACAAAAAATTTAGTGATACTCATCAGAGGAAGGTATTTCATCATCTGGAAGTTTCTGACATCCATGAAATCACAGATTCTTTTCTTATCTTTTCGTTGATAACAACTGCAACAATGACATTATGTAGTATACATTAATTATTATAAATTACTACTATGTTATTTATAAAATAGTGAATTGTTATAATTATATTATTTCTACTATGACTAAAACAGTGACCACAAAGACGATGAGTAAAATTTAATTCTCTGGGCTTTTCAAGTTTGAGAACTTCTATCCTTACATATCTCTATTGATGACAATTCGTTTTCAGGTGTAAGTTGAACCAGGTGGCTGTGGAGGTTTCTCTGACTCTGGGATCCCTTGATTCTGTGAGGGAATTGGTATGAATATATTTAATCACTTACTGACACTGAAAATAATGTTCTTTTTTGGCATTCCTGCTTTTTTCTTAGTATCGTAATGCTTAGCCAGAAATTATGTATGTTTAATAATTGATGAATGATTTATAATTAATAAATAATATTTATAATAATTAATTAATTAATTAATTAATTAATCAATACATTTTTATTGATTATTGCCAGTTAAAGGTAAAGGTAAAACTCTAGACGTCACAGAATATTGAAGAGAATGGAATGTGGAGTCAGAGATCTTTATTCTAATACTCAAAAGAATTAAATATTTTATTTATTTAGGTATATATCTTTTTGTTGTTTAAAGCAGAACATAAGGTCTCATGCTAAAAGATTAGCATACCTGATGCCTAAATAAGGGTGAAAATAGTATTCAATAGTGGAAGGAGCCAGAGTTCAGGGCCTGGAATCAGATAGACTAGGTACAAGTCCCAGTCCTGTTCTGTAATATAAGTATGCTCTTAGATTCAATTAAGAGCTTTATTTTCTATAAAATGGAAATAAGCTTGTTTTCATAAAATATATTGTACAATCACTGTAAGGAATGAGTTTTGTAAACTATAATGGGATATAAAGATTCATCAGTGTTTGAACTGGAATAGACCTTTGAGATCACTTTGTCCAGGAGCCCTCTCATTTTATAAATGAGGAAATTACAGCATAGTGTGCTTTCATGACTTAGAAGCTCGTATAATAAACATAAACCATCATTTCAAATATATAACAATGTTTAGAAAGGAGACCCCAAAAAGCTTCAGCTAGTCAGAAACAAAAATTTTCAGTACATATTGCCTTCCTACCTATCAACGAAATCAATAAATCCAAGAAAGATGCCTATTATAAAATGAATAGATATACATAGCATTCACCATGGGGGCAATTTGGGAGTTATGATTATTCCTGCTAGAGGACACATAAGCACCATTATGTAAGTCATTTTAAAACATCCTAAAATGACAAAAACTCAGAGCAAGGTACTGTAGGGACCCATCCTTCTCTGACACAGGACTGAATTAGATGAATGAGAATTTCAGTCAATAATTTACTTGAACATTATTCATTTGATGTAATAAAATTTAAGACAGATGGGAGATAAAAATGTTCACTGGAAAGATCACATCTTTACTGTGTGAGTCTTAGCTTAGTTATTTTTCTGCTCCAATTTTGAATTTCTTTTCATTGAATCAGCGGGCAATTCTTTATTCAAAGTTGGTGTTAGGGAGATGTTTCTCTTGGTTGTTTTGCCCAGAAAGACAATAGCTAAGATCTAGAAGTTTAAAGCCGGCCACATGTGATCAAAGACCCCTTCTATACTATTCCAGTCACCTTCCTTATGTCTGAATATCTCTACAGAGGAGTCACTCATGGACCTCCCATTGCATCCTCTTTGATTTTGTAAGGAAACCCTTTCTTATATCACATTATTTACCTCTGTACCTTCCATGTGCTGCACTATTCATCTTAGTAATTTATAGAAAAGGTAGCTTTTACTTCTCCCCATTAATTCTATAAATAAAATCTCTCTCATCTCTCTCTCTCTCTCTCTCTCTCTCTCAGAGCTTCTCCCCCCCACTCCTTCCAACCTCACAGTTGTTTGGACTGCCCATTTTGTTTTCCTTTTAATTATGTTCAGCCACAAGAACTGAACACACATGTACTCACTGGAGGGTATGTGAAATTAAAGGATAAAATATTGATATTGGAAGATGTTTTCATTATGTTAGGTATTAAAAATCCACTCTAAGTGGCAAGGAAATCTTGGAAAAACAATTTGTAGGAGCTCAGCCTAAATGATAATTTTCACTTTGGTTCTTATCTAACCTTCCATTAAATACCCATATGGATTAATCTTAATTCTGATTTCCTGTATTTTCCCTACAGATGAGACAATTCTTATAGATGACATTTAATAAATGCTTATTAATTTGACTTTATTTCATTTGAGGGAATTGCTAGTGAAAAAGCAAATTGATTGGGAGCAAGGCAACAAAATGAATAGAAAAAGAAATGGTCTCCATTATCCCCTCAAAGTTTGAGAATTGCATGATGAAATTATATGAAAGCAAACCTGTAGGAATAAACAGACTTAAATCACAGAATAGATGATGCCTAGGAAAAAGAGAAATCACTGTTTATTTTATAATTTTAACTTGGGGTTAATGGGTCCCAAAAAGGATTTCACAAGCACTTAGCTATGACATTATTAGGGAAAGCACATAGACAGACATGCATCTGAGAACAAGGGTATTCTTCAAATGTCCAAGTTACAGTTCCATTCAAGGGAATTTGCTGCCTTCCGAAAATTAATAATTACAATCTCTTTAGTTCAGTTGATGATGTTACTGTTGCCTTCTTGCCCCTAAAAAACTTTAAATTGCCTTGCTGAATAAAAGTAATTTCCATGGCACATAGGTTTGCTTTCTATCAGCACTTTTGTTCTGGACTTAATTAAGGGTTCTTAAGATTTTATGCTATATTGAAGGTATGCAGATCCTCACTTCGTATCCCTTATAATTTAGAAATAAAGCTTATCAATTCTCGCTACCCAATTGATATCAACTAATGTCATGGAGGGGAAAGCACAGTGGGGGAGGGATTCATGAGTATTAGGAAAAAAACTCCCCCAGTATTTTAGTTTAACCCTAGCCCCTGAGGAAAGAGATATATTGGCTGAGCTCAAGGAACCCAACTAACCAAGGAGAGAATAGTTACAGAACCCTTTTTTTTTCTACAAAGGAGGAAAATGAGACAGAAGTTCAAAAAGATTTGCCAAAGCCATATAACTAGGAAATAATATTCAAAGGATTGAAGTCTAGGTATTCCTAACACTAGGTCTACCACTTGTTCTACCAAGTCTTTGAGTGTCATATATGGACAATTATAATTGTGCAATAAATTTTAAAAGAAAAGAACATTTGTATCAGTAGCTATACCAAAAATTACAAATATGGCAAGCTGATGTTTGCAAAGGTCTCGTCAAAAAATCACCATACTGGTGTTAGCCTGGTATTACTGGAGCCTTGCTGATATGGGAGCGAAACCATATTCATAAGGCCAAGGACTCCTGCAGCATCCAAATCACCAAAAGTCTTATTCCTATCAAATCATTCCAAGAAGTGATATAATTCTGGAAAAGACAGTGAGAAGGCGGCGGCGGGGGGGGGGGGGTCTTTCCATAGTACTCTCCTCACTATAATCGATAAAATGTATAAATCATGTCATATTATACTTATCCTTTATTTTAACATTCAGAGAGAAATGATCCATGGGTATTTTGTCAACAGAGCAAGTGGATAAAATGAATACTTCTAAGTGAATACAAATTTGGTGATGAAATCTCACTTTTGTAGACTTGTTTACAACATTCTCATGTAGAAAATGATACTATGAGTATAATATATATAATCCATCTATTTCCCACATACTTTTGATTTCTTCTATTACATTTCTAGACTGAGAACATCTCATATAATATGGTTAGGAAACTGCTTATTCAGTATGGTGACATTTTTTATTTTTCATCTTAAAATAATTTTTGTTCATATCTTTTTTCTTTTTTTCCCTCTATAAGGTTTTATTTATTTTGAGTTTTACAATTCTCCCCCGCTAATCTTCATTCCCTTGCCCCCCCACAGAAGGCAGTCTGTTAGTCTTTATGGTGTTTCCATGGTATACATTGATTTAAGATGAATGTGATGAGAGAGAAATCATATCCTTAAGGAAGAAAAATGAAGTATCACAGATAGCAGAATTACATAGTAAGATAATAGGTCTGTTTTTCCCTTTGGTCTTTGTTCAAACTCCGTGATTCTTTCTCTGGAAACAGACGATATTCTCCATAGCAGATACGCCCAAATTGTGCCTGATTGTTGCACTGATGGATGAGCAAGTCCATCAAGGTTGGTCATCACCCCCTTGTTGCTGTTAGGGTATACAGTGTTTTCCTGGTTCTGCTCATCTTGCTCAGCATCAGTTCATGCAAATCCTTCCAGACGTCCCTGAATTCCCATCCCTCATGGTTTCTAATAGAACAATGGTGTTCCATGATACATATACCACAGTTCGTTAAGCCATTCTGCAATTGAAGAACATTTACTTGATTTCCAATTCTTTGCCACAACAAACAGGGCCACTATGAATATTTTTGTACAAGTGATATTTTTCCCTTTTTCATAATCTCTTCAGGGTATAGACCCAGTAGTGGTATTGCTAGATCAAAGGGTGTGCACATTTTTGTTGCACATGGGGTACAATTCCAAATTGCTTTCCAGAAAAGTTGGATGAGTTCACAGCTCCATCAACAATGTATTAGTGTTGGGGTGGCTAGGTGGTGTAGTGGATAAAGCATCGGCCCTGCAGTCAGGAGTACCTGGGTTCAAATCCGGTCTCAGACACTTAATAATTGCCTAGCTGTGTGGCCTTGGGCAAGCCACTTAATCCTGTTTGCCTTGCAAAAGCCTAAAAAAATGTACTAATGTCCCAGATTTCCCCCATCCCTTCCAACCTTTGATCATTGTCCTTTCTGGTCACAGTCTGAGAGTTGTGGAGTGGTATCTCATAGATGCTTTAATTTGCATTTCTTTAATAAGAAATGATTTGGAACAATTTTTCATATGACTATGGATCACGTTGATTTCCTCATCTGTAAATTGCCTTTGCATATCCTTTGACCATTTGTCAATTGGGGAATGGCTTTTTTTTTTGAAAATTTGACTGTATATTTTAGAAGTAAGTCCTTTGTCAGAAATACTAGTTGTAAAAATTGTTTCCCAATTTACTACATTTCTTTTGATCTTAGTTACAGTGGTTTTGTCTGTGCAAAAGCTTTTTTAATTTAATGTAATCAAAATTATCTAGTTTGTTTTGAATGATACTCTCCATCTCTTCCTTGGTAATAAACTGCTTCCCTTTCCATAGATCTGACAGGTAAACTACTCCTTGATCTTCAAGTTTGCTTATACATAGTATTTTGATCTTATCTTGGTATAGCATGTGAGGTTTTGGTCTAATATAATTTTTTCCATACTAACTTCCAATTTTCCCAACAGTTTTTATCAGAGAGAGTTTTTATCCCAATAGCTAGACTCTTTGGATTTATCAAACAGCAGAATACTATAATTGTTTACTGCTATTGCACCTAATCTATTCCACTGATCTATCACTCTGTTTCTTAGCCAATAGTTTTGATGACTGATACTTTATAATATAATTTTAGATCTGGTAAGGTTAAGCCACCTTCTTTTGCACCTCTTTTCATTGAATCCCTGGAAATTCTTGACTTATTTCTCTATATTAATATACTTACAACTTTTTCTAACTCATTAAAGTAATTTTTTCAAATTTTGATTGGTAGGGCACTAAACAGTAGTTCAGTTTTGGTAGAATTGTCATTTTTATTATATTAGCTCTACCTATCCATGAGCAGTTGATGTTTACCCAGTTATTTAAATCTGACTTTATTTGTGTGAGAAGTGTTTTGTAATTGTTTTCATAAAGTTTTTGAGTCTGCCTTGGGAGATAGTCTACCAGGTATTTTATATTGTCTGAGGTTACTTTGAATGGAATTTCTCTTTCTAGCTCTTTCTGTTGCATCTTGCTAGTCATATAGAATTTATGAAGGTTTATTTTATATCCTGCAACTCTGCTGAAGTTTCTAATTATTTCTAGTAGTTTTTTGGATGATTTTTGGGGGTTTTTTCCTAGGTATACCATCATGTTATCAGCAAAGAGTGAGAGTTTTGTCTCTTCCTTTCCAATTCTAATTCCTCCAATTTCCTTTTCTTTTCTAATTGCTGATGCTAATATTTCTAATAAGATATTGAATAGTAGTGGTGATAATGGCATCCTTTTTTCAACCCTGATGTTATTGGGAATGCTTCTAGCCTCTCCCCATTGCATATAATGCTTGTTGATAGTTTCAGATAGATACTGCTAATTATTCTAAGGAAAAAAACCACTTATTCCTACACTCTCTAGTGTTTTTAGTAGGAATGGGTGCTGTATTTTATCAAAAGCTTTTTCAGCATCTATTGATATGATCATATGATTTCTGATAGGTATGTTATTGATATAATTAATTAAACTAAGAGTTTTCCTAATATTGAACCAACCCTGCATCCCTGGGATAAATCCTACTTGGTCATAGTGTACTAGCCTAGTGATAACTTCTTGCAATCGATTTGCTAAGATTTTATTTAAGATTTTTGGTATCTATATTCATCAGTGAAATAGATGTATAATTTTGTTTCTCTGTTTTAACTCTTCCTGGTTTAGGTATTAGCACTGTATTGGTGTCATAGGAAGAGTTCTGTTTTCACCTATTTTTCCAAAGAGTTTATATAGAATTGGAACCAACTGTTCCTTAAATGTTTGATGGAATTCAATTGTGAATCCATCAGGCCCTGGAGATTTTTTCTTAGGGAGTTCAATAATGGCTTGTTGAATTTATTTTTCTGAGATAGGTTCTTTAGATTTTTAACATACCCCTTTTCACAATACCTATATGTTTGTCTGTGATTTTCTACCATTCCCCCTTTCAGAGACCCATCACTTATAATATAGAAAAAGAAAAGGTAAATAATTCAACAAAATTAAGCAACATATGAGGTCTGTCATATTATATGTAGTATTCAAAACTCATAATGCCCAACATCTTCAAAGAAGCATGGGTGAGGAAGTACTCTCTCATCTCTCTTTTATAGGGTCTAATTTGGTCATAGTATCATCATGAGGAAAGGAACAAATCATCACAACTGAATAATACATTGAAAAAGTCCTAAAATATGTGCTATGTTACATATTTTATGAACCAGCTACCTCCATGGAAAGGCAGGTAAGGGTGTCCTCTCATTTCTTTTCTGAGTCATACTTGATCATTAAAATTCATATTTTTAATTCTTTGCATGTAATTTAAATAAATACATTTAAAATTCTGTTCCCATTTTTGTGGGTCAATTTTTTTGTGAATCATGATTTGTCATTATTCTCCAATTCTAATGGTTTTTTGCATTATTAACAAATTTATTTTGAAGTTACATTTGTCATAGGAGGATTTGTTGTCTGTTAGTTTATTCAAGATAGTTGTTTTATAATTCTGGGCAGTTGAATTTTTAAAATAAATAGCAGCTGCAATGAAAACAAAAATAATAGCTAGTATTTATATAATGCTTTAAGAGTCGCACGGTGCTCTAATAATAATCTCATTTGATGCTCACAACAACCCTGGGAAGTAAGTAATTGTGTGTGAGTGTGTGTGTATGTATGAATTTGTTTCTACATATGCACACATATGTACAAACACTAGTTTATATGCATATTTGTGTATTTTTTTACATATAGAGAGTGAAAGCTAGATAGAAGACAAAGACAAAGTATTTAATGATTATATACTATGTGTTAGGCACAATAATAAAAATCTGCAAGATAGTCCTTTCTCAAAGGAGCTGACATTTTACTAGGGGAAGATAGCATATAATAGAAGAATGGTTGATAGAAGAAAGAAGGGGACCCCCCTAAAGGGCAGTATTTATGTAGTTCATGTATTTAGGTGCTGTTACAACCTGTGGGGAAAGTTGCACAGTTTCTATCACATTACTATATTACTCATTAAACCCAGGCTCTTTAATAATGCTGACCTCTCTATGATGTCTTGTGGCAAAAATATGATTTATATTGATCTCTGAAATCTGTACATTTGAAAACAAAACTCAACCTTTAGTGTGACAATTCTTTGTCTACTTGCTATTGGTTGATTGATTTCATGTGGATGGCACGCATGAAGACTTTTGGCATTAATCTGAAACATTTCCTATTTCATAAACTCCGTCTAGAGGTTAGCAGATATTGGTTACATTTGGTAAACTTAGCAATACATAGTCAATTATCAATTTTTTCTCTTTTCTATGTAGTACCTAGTTAGTTCAGACAGGTTTCTATATATTTAACCTATTTATCTTGTGATCTGAGAGCATCTCTTAGTTCTTTGCTTTTGTTATTTGTTATGGTTGTGGAAGTAGTTATCTTTCTATAACTACCTTAATGGTGTGTTTTATTAATTCTGTCCAGGATTTACTCAAGAATCATCACTGCCGCCACCACCACCGCCATCCTTTTCTTTCCTATGGTGTTCATTACAGAGTGAGTCATGCTTACATGCAATGAAACCCTACTCAAGAATGGCAGAGGGTCTTTTCCTATTTCCCCCTACAAGGATCCTATCCCCTGTGAAACATGTTTGAGCTTAGAAAAAGTAGAGATGTACATTTGAAGATTTCTTCTATCTCTGGCTCTCAGTTTCCTCATCTGAAAAGTTAAGGGATGAAAGTAGATGATGCGGAGGTCTCTTTCAGTTCTAAATCTTTACAAGATCTTAAAGATCCAACATGTAACTAGGGGTAGAGCACATCAACTCTGAACGCAGAGGATATGGGTTCAAATTCCAACTTGGACAAATGTTTTCTCTCCTCTGACCCTGTCTCCTCCTGTATAGAATTATGGGGTTGGACCAGATTCCCTCTATGATCCCTTTCAGCTCTAAATCATCCTATTATTTTTAAATCGAGTCTCTCTATCCTCTCCCTTTTATTTATTTATTGGAATTGAATATTGGGCAACATTATTTCCTCTGGGACCTTGATTTTCTGTGCTGTATTCATGTTGGCATCCCTACTCTCATTTAAAAAAAAAAAACAACAAAGGTCATTTAACTAGTTTAATGAGATTTGGAGACTCCAGGATTAGAAGTAAATGTGTATTCAATAGACTCACAATGATGTATGCAGTCTGATCTTGTGTGTGTTTTAGGAAGTGTATCATTGTGTTGAATCTGAGACTGGGTGAACTCTAAATGATTCAGCATCCTTCCTTGCTACGAATAATGTATGGAGTTATCCAATTGTAGATTCAGAGAGAGATTGCTGTCTGGGAAGGGAAGGGAAGGAGCTGGAAGTGTCACCCACTAGAGAAGATTATACTTATCGACCCATCCTAGAAGAAGAAAGCTTATGTGCTTGAATGTCATGAAAAACACTGGCTCAGTTTAATCACAGAAAGAGAATTGTATTAGCAAATATCTACTCTTTAAAGATAAATCTACTGTTCCAAAGAGTTTGGTAGTTCCCCTGTGATCCCCAAAGCTATAATGCTAATTAAAACAAAACAAGACCAAAGGGGGTGGGGGGACCTTCCAGACACAATAATGCTTTAGTTGATTGGTGGACTCCTAGTGAGACTTTTTTCTTTTCCAAAGAACCAGAATATTTCTTAACTATGGTGGGGGGTCTTAGATTTTTATCCAGGGTGTTAAATTTGCAGGGCAATGTAAATATATTTGTAAATGTAATTCAGCACACTGAAGTGCCTTTCTTCCTTAGCTTTCTTTGTTGTTTTTTCTTCTGTTCTCTGAGGCTTTACCACCTTGGTTTGGAATAGTTGTCTTTCCTATCTTTTAAGGCTGCCAGACCCTCCCTTAATCCCACAACTGAGGAAATCTTTCTTGTTTCTAGTCCCGAGGAAAAAAAAATTCTAACTATTGCTCTGACATACAGGGGAGGATTTTTTAAAGATTCTCAATTCCAAGAGAAAAGCAGGGATAAAGTGGTGATATTTCTTCTATGACTACTTTAGTGGTCCTTCTGCACCTAAATTCATATCAATGAATTCAAAAGTCATTTACTAAAGGCATTTTCCTTGCAAATAAATCACCCTTGCCCTCACTTAGCTTACATTATGCCTAGAGGAAGTAATATGTATCTAGAAAAAGAGATGCAAAGTATATATATATATATGTTTGAAATGATTTCAAAGACAGAACTCTAAAACCTCTTGTTTTTCAATCATTTCAGTCATATCTAATTCTTTGTGACCCCATTAGGGGTTTTCTGGCAAGGATACTAAAGTGGTTTTCCATTTCCTTCTCCAGATCATTTGAAGATGAGGAAACTGAGACAAACAGATTTAAGTGACATCCCCAGGGTCAAACAGCTAGTAAGTGTATAAATTCAAATCGGAACTCAGTTGTTTCTGTCTGTAGGTACCCTGTGCTCCCTAGTTGCACTAGGGACCATCAAGGTCTTTGGGTAGAAAATGGCACCTGAGGTAGGCTTGAGAGAAAGATAACATAATACTATACATGACAAAGGTAAACAGGGAAAACTATTTCTCAATTATGGGGAGAGGGAAAAGGTGAAAAGCAAGCCCAGGGAATGGACCAGGTAGACTAGCATACCCATGAGTGCATTGCCATGGCCATGCTGTTTTCATGTTGGCATCTCTCATTTTAAAAAAAAAATCCAAAGGTCATTTAAATGGTTTATTCAGAGTAATCATTTCTTCATGAACCTTTTCCTCTGGCAAATGACCAGTGGTACCAAAAACCATGAGTGGATTTGCACCATTGGTTCATGCTCTATTCCTATGCCAAGGCACAGTGGAGGGAGATAGAATACAGCATAATATAATACAAATGAATAATTAGCAATCCAATTTTGTTGGAAAAGAGAATAACAATAGGGAAGCAATAGGAAAAATAAAAAAAAATTAAACAGTAAGTGGAAGTCATGATTGGGAAGACATATGCCAGGTTATAGAGTTGTATTTTGTACTAGATACAATATGGGGCCACTAAAGATTTTTTCTATATTAATGTGTCTATATTTAGATACTGTTTTCTTTCAAGGAATGAAAAAGACCTTTTATAAAAGGTGAGACTGGAACTGATTCTTATGGAATTCCAAGAATAAAGAAGTCAGATGTGAGGAAGCCTAGCATTTAAGACATGTAAGAGAGCCAGTGAAAAGATGCAGCTGGGAAATGGGATACCATTGTTAAGAGGATCAAGTTGCCTATGGCATAGTGCAGTACACAGAGGAAATTGAATTGTAATAAATTGGAAAGGCTGCAAATCACCAGGTTATGAAAGGATTAAAATATTATATAGGGAATTTTATATGTGATCCTGGAAGTAAGAGGAGTCATTGAAGTCACAGAATGGTATATGAAGATGATACTCTCAGACTTGCCATTTTGGCAGTTATGTGGGGAATAGAATGGGGTAGGGACAGACCTGAGGTAGGGGAGAGCAGTTAGACGTTGTAGTCATCAAATGTAAATTGGAGAAAAGGGAACATAGCTGAGGAAAGTGAGCAGAACCAGGAAAAAATTGTTAACATTAAAAGCAACAGTGTGAGATGATCAACTATGATCCTCTCAGCAGTTTAGTGATCAAGGACAATCCTGAGAGATCTGTTATGGACGATGCCTTCCATATCCAGAGGAAAAACCTAAGGAGGCTGAATACAGAGCAAAGCATACTATATTCCATTATAGAAGATTTTTTCAATTTTTTCTTTCACTCTTATGCTTGCCCCCACCCTTGGTTCTAATTTCTCTTTTACAACATGACTAATAAGGAAATATGTCAAACACCATTGTACACATATATTCTATATCACATTGCTGCAATGGGGAGAGTGGAGGGAATGGTAGAAAAATGTGGAACCCATAAGTTTTCAAAAGGATAAATGTTGAAAAGTACCTTTGCATGTAATTGGAAATATTAAAATAAAATGGAGCCTATAAAAAGAAAAGGGGACAGAGAGACTCATACATTGAAGGTAGAGATGAAAAGATTTGATAACATTTGTTATTTAGGATGAATAAAAATAAGTGGTTGAGAATGACCCCAAAACCATGATCTGGGATGACAGAGATGCTGATGATTCTCTCAACAATAAATGATAAATTGGGAAGAATGAAGCATTTTCCCCCAAAAAGAGAAAAGATGATGACTTTTATTTTGGATGTGTTGAGTGTAATCTGGCTACAAGACAGTCAAAACAGAATGATGAAGAGTCAGTTGGCAATTTAGAATCAAAGCTCAGAAAAGAGATTAGGACTAGATATAGAGATCTGGAAATTATCAGCAAGGATATTTGTGAACCCATGGTTTTCACAATAGGAAAAGAACTTGGTTATTGGTTATTTTCTAGATGAAGATCCACTAAAGAAGACAAAGAGGTAGAGGATGAACAAACTTTTGGGTAAAAGATGATTCCGTCTTAGTTACAGCAAAGAGATTCAACTGAGCAGGTGTCTAATGTTGATTGGATAGGATTGGATTCTATTCAATGATGCTAATTTTGTACCCTTTAAGGTATTTATTAATATGTGCCTTAACTGTACTTTTTTATTGTTGAGCCTTGGATATGCTGCATCTCAGGCAAAAGCAGAAGTAGGAAGAGGATTTAATCTTGATCCTCAAAAAGGCTGTCCTCAGAACTTGACCAAATCATGTTATGTTACATTTATCTCTCTTTCTATGTTAATGGGTGGCAATCTATCGTTTTCCCCAAGAGTCCCTCCATGAAATACATGAGGTCCGTGTGCTCTACACTGGGGTATTTTGCAGGCATATGAACTCTCTCTGAGCTCTGAAATGACAGACTTGGAATCAAAGGGGTATCACAGAAGGATAACTCTTCATCAGTCATGGGGCAAGAGGAACATTTTAGCTATAGAAAGTTTCAATAACGGCATGTGAGAAGGGAGGAGGGAGGAGGCAGAGTAGGCTACTGCACATGAGTAGATGGATTTCAAAGCAACTCCTGAAAAACAAGATGGGCAAAGCTTGAGCATTCTATAGCATCTTGGGGAAAGTCGGATCGTTCTCAGAATCTCTTTGAAAATAGAGTTCTCTGAATATATTCTGGAGACAGTTTAGTGTAATAAATCTGGCCCTCCATTGTTACTCTCTGAAGGTATTGTGGCTGGTATTTTCACACGCGACATTTAAGAGGTGCTTTAGAAATGTGAAATTATCGAAACACTCATTTCCTGTTTTAGTTCCTCATCATTTCACAGCTGTGCTCAATTAGGGCTCTTGAAAAACAACAGAGAAGAGAGAAAACAATGCATTCTTCAACCCATAACAATCCCTCATAAAGAAGAAAAAACTCCCTCCTTCTTTACTGACTAAGTTCATGTCAAATCATCATTTCTAAATGGTGACCCTTTTGTAGGCACGTGGCATGTCTACATTACTGGGAAGACTAATCAGCAGCTCTCTTTGTTTCCATGGGTGTCCCTGGTCTGTTGGCATTTCCAAAAGTTGCCAAGGAAAATCACCATCACCCTTTTCTTGACAATGCTTCCTGGGAGCAGGTGCAACAAGGCACCTTTTATACAAAGGGAAATCAGTATGGAAGAGATAAAGGGCAATGAATTCAGAGTCTCACCTTGGGCAAGTACTTGATGCAAAGCAGCTTGGATCCAAAACAGATATTAAGGAAATATCCCATATTAGTTCCCACCAATATGGTTTAGTGTTCTTGGGATCGTGACTTTATTTGACTAACAGAAGGTGTGAAGATCAATCTAGCAGAGGACTAACAGGAGGAATGGATTGGTATAAAAGTATGAGACCTGGTTTTAAAAGTAGAGGGCCTTGTTTTCAGTCTCAGACCTGTTATGTTTCTGTGTATAGGCATACATGTATAGACATATATAGGTCCACATTAATCCAGATCTGGAAAAAACCTCTACCTTCACTGAGTCCAGTCCTTTCATTTTAAAGTGGGAACTAAGACCCAGAAAGTTTAGACAACTTTTCCAAAGTCATTCATGTGAATTTATATATATCCATGTAAATACACATGCATGTGCATATATACATATATAGTTTCCTAGCTGAATGTTGAGTTCATTGGCTTCTCTCATGATGAAGATTACAATTGTTCTTGCAATCCTTTGAAATTTTTATACCCTGGTCATAGAGCTAGTTGCCCCATCCGAGTTACAGAGCTAATATAAAGGAAGAGACATCATTTGAGACAGGTGTAATAAGATCATTCTGATAGCATTTCAGGGATAGAAAATGTTTCCTATGAGATATTTACCAAGCATAATAGCAGTCATCTCAGCATGGGTAAACATTTGATTTTTCCATTCAAAAACATCTATTCATGCCTAATTTTCTTGGGGTTTTTCCAATTACAGCAAAGGAGGTCATGAGAAATTGGAAGCTCTTCCTGACTGATCATATGTCTAAAGATCATTGATACCTAAGCCTAAAAATCTGCCTAGAAGAGGATGACTGGAAATGAGGAGAGTAAAATATCCATCATCATCAATTTATTTAAAAAAAGAACCAAAAAACTCAGTTAAAAAGGGGTTGTAATGCTCACTGGGGCTACCATAAGAACACAATGTCACCTGGGGTTCTGCCTGGAGAATGAGGCCTTATAGAAGAGTGTCAGATAGACAGAGTACCACTTGGGATTGGAATTTTTCACTAGGGAGGGGAAGAGCCAGGAGTAAAGAGACAAAGGCAGCCACTTTAATGCAATTAAAGATTAAATTTCTCTATTTTATAATTTACTTGTAATCAATCCTAGCAAATTCCAGTGTGTAGGAAAGTTTTTCACCAGATAGGATTTTTTGAAAATCATTAACTTTGGTATTTTGGGGGGTCCATTTCATCTCATTGTTTCTCCAGCATGAAGGCAGTATCATCTTTGTCTCTAGAATCTGGCACAGTATTGGACACATAGCAGGTGCTTAAAAATCAAATTAAAACCTTTCCCAGAGGAGTATAGACCAGGTATTGGGAGGCTTTTTGGTTATCCAACTGCAGAGGTACAATCCATATTTTTGTTTATTTTTTAAAATTTTGTACCAATTGGGAGGCAACTTTGCTTTCAAAAACCTGTCTTTTGGTTTTCAGATGAAGAAATTAAAACTATAATCATATGAAAAGTTGCTCTAAATCATTATTGATTAGAGAAAGGCAAATGAAAATAATGCTGAGGTACCACCTCACCTATCGGATTGGATGAAATGACAAAAAAAGGAAAATGATCAATGTCAGAAGGGATATGAGAAAACTAGAATACTAATGCATTGTTGGAAGAGTTGTGAACTGATTCAAACATTCTGGAGAGCAATTTGGAACTTTGCCCTGTGATCCAGCATTACCACTGCTGAATCTGTATCCTAAGGAAATCATAAGGAAGGAAAAAGGACCCACATGTGCAAGGATGTTTGTAGTGGCTCTTTTTGTGGTGGCAAACAATTGGAAACTGAGAGGGTGCCCTTAGATTGGGGAAAAACTGAATAAGTTATGGTATATAAATGTGATGGAATACTATTGTTACGTAAAAAAATCATGAGTGATTAGATTTCAGAACAATCTGGGAAGATTTCCATGCACTGATGCTGAGTGAAGTGAGCAGAACCAGGTAAAGATTGTACACATTATGATCAACTATGATGAACGTGGCTCCTCTCAGCCATTCAATTGACCAAGAACAATTCTAAAAGACTTGTGCCAGAGAATGCCATCCACGTCCAGAGACGGAGCTGTGGAGTCTGAATGCAGACCAAAGCATACTACTGTCTCTTCTTAAAACTTGTTTTCTATTTTTTCCTTTTTTCTCATTTTTTTCTTTAGTTCTGATTCTTCTTTCACAACATGATTAATATGGAAATATGTTAAACATGATTATACATGTATAACCTATGTCACATTACTTTCTGTCATGAAGAGATAGGAAAGTGGGGAGAGAAGTGGAAAAATGTGCAACTCAGTAGCTTACGAAAGAATATGAAAGTCATCGTTAATTGACTTTTCTCCAGGTTTTACATTTACAACATTAAGACTAGCACTTATTGTTACTTACACGATCTTTTCCTTTGTCCCATAAGTCTGAATCTATTTTTTCCAGTAGAACACAAATGAGTATGGACAATTGCCCTGCATCACATTTTATGAACAACTTCTCTCGTTACCATTAATTTAGAGGCCTTTGTTAATACCAAAATGTCACTTAAATATGTGTGGAATTTTATTTGGGAAAGTTTCACCCAATTGGGATCATTACCATGATTACTGAGAATATTAGCAAGAATTAATGTTGAAAAGAGGGGTTATTATATAATTATATAAATTATGTCAAACATTTTAATAAATTGAACCCCAAACAATCTTTTGAATTGAGTATGAAATTTAGAATCAGATGACCTGGCTCTAATACTTACAAATTATATATAACAACTGGCAAAAGACTTCTTAAAATTCTGTTTTCTCATCTGTAAAATGGGATAAATATAACTTCTTTTACCTGCTTCGATAGATTATCATGAAAAATTGAACAACGGACAGAGGTGTTCAAATCAAATGGGCTCAATTTTTTTCATTAAAATAAGAGTATAAAATGTGCTTCATTCTGGCTGCTCATGATTTCATTACATACATGCATACAAACACATACATATATATAAAATGAATATAAGTATATATAAATATATTACTAATATAATATAATACATAATTTTACAGAATATCTGCTTTGCTCCTTTGTCCTAAAGACCAAGGGACCTTTTCCTTTTGACTTACAGGTGAAACTTTCAAGATGCATTTTTTCCCCCATTAGAATGTGAGTTCTGTGAGAGTAGAAACTATCTGGCTCTTCTATTTGGATCACTATCACTTACCATAATGCTTTTCACATAGCATATGCTTAACAAATTAATGACTACATATTCATTCATTTAAGAGTGTATTCAAATTATGTGTGTTCTGGGGTATGTTATAATTTTGTTTTTACTGTGCCATTGTAAAAAACACCTTTATAAAAAAGAAACAACAAAACGTCATTCTATTTTATTGTTACCAGGAAGCACAGCAGAGGGCAATTACTACCAATAGAAACAGAATCCTAGCTTCTCTAGAGTCAACCCTAAAAGTTGTTTGTCCTTCCTTCTTGAGGACGATCTATGATTTCAGGAAGGTGATGTTCTGCTTTGCAAATGAATTGGCTTTCAGTCACATCCAGAGCCATCTGGGTCTAGTGGTAAGACAATAATGGTAGTAGCTGCCCTTTGGAGACTTGGCCCATAAATGCAAGTGGGACTCAGGAAGTAGCCCTGGAGAGAGGGAATTTAACCACAGCAATTTTATCCCAAGGTCATTTTTCCAGGTTTTGCAGTGGAGTGAAAAAATTCCAAAAGTCCTGAAAGTTCAAAGAAAATTCCTTAAATTTGGGGAGTTAAATAGAACCTAACCAATCATGAATATAACTAAGCAAAATTAACAAGAGATATAGTCAAACTTTTCCATGAAAGATTTATAAAACCAAACATCTGTTAGGAAATTCTGCCATACCGACTGCATTCATCTCAAAGAATGTGTAACATAAGCAAAAACCAGGAGAATTCTATTAAATACTTTTAAAAGGAATATGAGTTTCTCTTTGAATAGCATTCAGCATTACTATATATATATTAGATTGACTATTGCATAGTAACTATAGCAGGAAATGATAAGATCCAAATAAACAAACCAATGTACTCTTTATAGTCTTTTACCAAGGCTAATCAATTATAAATTTAAAATAAGATATTCTATTTTGATTAAAGCCATTAGGAGCAATGAGCAAATGAAAATGAAGCTAAATTTCCATACATTTGCTTGAAAAATCATAACTTACGGCTAATGACATTGAAGTTACTTATATTGAAGCAATATTTTCACGTGTAGACATTGGTTAGGAAGGCTTAAATCCTTCTTTAACAAAGATTATTTTTTGTAAATAGGAGTTTAGTCATAATCTTAATTATGGACTTTATGTATAGCTATCCTGAGCCTAGATAACTTGCTGTTACACCATCCTTGCAAGAAGCATTCTCCTATACAATTTTTTCCCTCAGCCCTAATCTCTATTCTTATCTCCCCTACTCCTCCCCATTCTTACTCTTTCTCCATTCCTCTATCATCATTCCACCATTTCTGATGGGCAGCTAGGTGGTACAGTGGATAGAGCACTGGCTTTGGAGTCAGGAGGATGAGAGTTCCAAACCAGCCTCAGACCCTAGACACTAGCCGTGTGATCTTGGGCAAGTCACTTCACCCCAATTGCCTTAAATCCAGGGTTATCTCCAGTCATTCTGATTCATATCTGGCCACTGGACCCAGATGGCTCTGGAGAAGTAAGGCTGGTGACTTAGCAACAACCCCTCCCCCCCATCAAATCCAATTCAAGTGCTTATCAAGGTATCATCACCTCCCTGATGTTGTGGTCTTCTTCGAGAATGAAGGAAAAACATCACCATTTCTGATAGTCTTTTCTCTATTATTCATCAACTTAAAAATTCCCTCCATAATTTTCAGCATGCATATCACCTCACTTTAATGAAAACTTTATGAAAAGAGATGATGAAATCTTATCTAAACTTTGATGCTAGCCAGTGACCCAGATGGAATAGGTGCTTAGCAACCATTGTTTTTGCATGTAGGAAGAAGCATTTTCAAAAGTTTTAATCTGGCTTTGGTATCCTTGGTAAGTCATTTGACCCTGTTTGACTTGGTTTCCCCATTTATAAAAATGAGGTGGAGAAGGAAATGATAAGCCATTCCAGTGTCTTTACCAAGAAAACGCCAAACGACATCACAAAGACTCGGGTATGCCTGAAACAATTGAACAGCAAAAGAAATTTTTAAAATGACTTCTATTCTATGTCTAGCTAGCTAGCTAGCATTTATGATGTGTTTTAAGTTTGCAGAACTTCACAAATGTTATTTCATCTTATTCTCAACTCTGAGAGGTAAGTGCTATTATTATCCTCATTTTACAGGTAAAAAGCTGAGGAAAATAGAGGTTAAGTGACTTGCCCAGGATCACCTAGCTAGTAAGTGTGTGCAGTTGGATTTACTTTTGTCTTTCTGTGTCCAGTTCCAGTCCTCTATTTCCTATGGCACCTAACTACTAAAATATGACTGCGTCGATTGGAGTATAATTGACATAGCCATATTTTAGTAGCTGGGTGCCATAGGAAATAGAAGACTGGAACTGAATACAGGAAGACACACACACACACATGAAACAAAACTATATGTAGAGATATAGAGATATATAGATATGTATATATGTGCATGGGTGTATATGTAGTTAAAGTTATGCAGTTACTGGTGTAGCTGAACGTCGTAAAATTTTGATCCCCCAGTGGAGATCTATATTTATATATTATTGTCCCAATTTGCATTTTCTTTCCGTAAAAGGAAACAAATCATGGAGATAAATGAACATTATACACTTCTATTAACTCTTCTACTTATATTTGGACACTTTATTTTAATAAATATTTTGCTTAATGATATCAGTAGTTAATTTCCACCAAATTGCATAGGTCCTGATTTGGGCCTAATTGTTTAAAACTCAAAGAGTCTGTAATTTGGAAAGATTCCATTCTGTCATACTATTGGACCTGGTACCAGCCTCTGCAAAGTGTGATTGTTGATGTTTTTGATTTGGTTCCTTTGGCTTGCTGAGACTTTTTTTCTGTTTACCAGGGAAAGCCTCACAATTGTTTATGAGATATTCTTTCCTTCTTTTCTTTTCTTTTTCTTCAAGTTTGTTCTTTTTTTCTTCCTTTCCTCCTTTTGCATTAAATAGTTTTATTTATTAATTATGTCAGATGTCACATAATTAACCTTCCCTGAAGTATGGGCAGTAAAAAGGATACAAGATGAGTTTGAATGTTACGTGAGGGATATTATCAGTTAGTATCTGAAAAAGACTGAATAGAATGAAGGATGAGGATTCTTATATAGGATGCAATCCTCTCTAATGTTATTTTTACTTGAAAAATATGAACAAACTAGAGAGGGAGAGTAGTTCAACAAGGGTTATGGAGAAAGAAAAATACATTTCACACCTACTATCAGTATAAAACTAAGCTAGTAACTTCAAATCTCTGGGCTCAGATTCCCCATGTATAAAACAGAGAGATTGGACTTGATGACAGCTAAGGTCACTTATCAATCTAGAGCCATGATGCCATGATCTTATGAACTCCATTGTGCTGATCAGTTTGGGATCCATTGACAGTATATTGATGATTATTTTTTGAGTCAGGTGATTTTTGAGGCCTCCAACTTAACCATGTCTTTAGGGAATAAAGGAATCTCCCCGCTAGAGATACCTGTTATTTATTTGACTAAGGCCCTACTTGGTGCTAATCCATACAGTTCCTATCAAGTCTTTTCAGAAAAGGTAAAAAACCTATTAGCTAATGTTATAAACACTCAAGACAAGTCTCCGTGTTGCTCTAGTCAGTGCAGTCTCTCCCAGGAATCTCTACAGACGTTTTCAGACTTTTTGATTTAAACAACTATACATACAGAATGTTGTCTTTTCCAAAGGAATAGAGGAGAATTGTGAGAGAATAAATATCATCAAAAGTTCCAGTGCTCATTAAGGAGAAAGTCTAGACTCCTTCAAGGAGGCCTTAGTCCTTTGATATTCTTTAGTCAGTTGACCCTCTACTTGTATTAGAAATTCATTGGATCGCTGATTTAGAGATTTAAGGGATCGTTCAGGATATCCAATCTATTCCTTTCATTTTAAAGATAACATGGAAAATATTAGGTGGCACAGCAGATCGATGACTGATCTTGACATGGAAAATCAGAGTTTAAATGAATTCTCATAGATTTTATATAGCTGTGACCTTAGGCAAGTCACTTACCACAATCCCTGCAAATGGAAATCATAATCATATCTACTTTGCATGGTTATTATAGGTATAAAATGAGATAAAATTTATAAATGACAAAAACATTTACAAAGCTTAAAATACTAAATAAATTAAATGATGATATTATGTGATTTGTCTACAGTTATACAACCAGTGAGTATGAGAGTTGGTATTTGTACCTGCGTCTTCTGAACTGCAACCCCAATATCTCATCTATTCTGCCTCTTAATTCATCTCTTTGGGACACATAGTTCAGTAACTTTTCTGGGTTTTTTTTAGGTTTTTTTCAAGGCAAATGGGGTTAAGTGGCTTGCCCAAGGCCACACAGCTAGGTAATTATTAAGTGTCTGAGACCGGATTTGAACCCAGGTACTCCTGATTCCAGGGCGGGTGCTTTATTCACTGCGCCACCTAGCTGCCCCAGGAACTTTTCTGTTAAGTAGTTCCTCTTCTAGAAATTTATTTATACTTCTGTGACTACTTTCTTGCCATCATCTCTTAGGACTAGAGATGCCATTGTTACGTGTGTTTTTATGTATAAGTAGAGTTTCTTCCCCCACTTCCAGGTCCCAGAGACTTGAGATTGACCTCATTGCATAACCGTTCTCCTTTCTCTTTTTCCCTGACTCTGCCTTTGTCTCTCTCTGTTTCTCTCTGTCTCTGTCTACCTGTATGTCTCTCAAACTCTGTCTTTGTGCCTCTCTCTCTCTCTCTCTCTCTCTCTCTCTCTCTCTCTCTCTCTCCCCCATTAATGATCAATCTATCCCTCCTCTATCTATCTACTTATCTATTTCTCAACTATCAACTTTTTTATGTTTGCAAAATACTTTGCACAAGATCATATATATATATATATATATATATATATATATATATATATATATATATAATTTTGAAACTGCTTAATCCACCATCTTCATTTAATAGATGACAAAGTAGGTCTCAGGAGGTTAAATTACTGAACCAAACTAACACAGAAATTAATCACCAGATATTCGTCTTCATATTATAGAACCAGGTCATTTTTCCAGTATTCTTCGTCTCCAGGGTTGGCTCTAGTCTCTCTCATTTATCTAGATAGCATCTAACTCTTCCTTTTAAAGACCAAGTCTAAGGGGGTATTTCAGTTGCATATCAGCCAGACAGGAATCAATCATTGCTAAATTAAATGACAAAAGCAAACATCCTTAATGTGGCATTAATGAAAACTTTGTGATCAATTACCTGGCATCAATAACCAAAGGAAACATAGATGTCATCCCCCTAGATATAGTATGAGTAGTGTAAAACAATCCTAGGTCTAGTGTAGAGTTAGCAAACTCAAGGATCATTGGCCACAACCAGTCATCAAATCTCCCCATCACTGCTGAATCAGTTAGAAAGGTAGTTGGGAAATGGTTAATAGAATAAATGCAAATACAATAGAATATAGATTAAATAAAGTTGTGCTTTTCTAAGTCGAATATGACACTACTGAATAAAATACAGAGGAGTCATTTTCTAGTCCAGTCCTAGCTTGCAAATGAGAAGACTGAGATCCAAAGGGTTGTGATTCATTCAGATATATAAGTTAAAAGTGACATACCCCTGTTCTGTGACACCAAGATCAGTCTTCTTGACCCTGTATCTGTTTTGAACCTTGGTTCTTGATCATACTCTAACTTTAGCTTATAGTTTCTTCTGGTCTTTCCCTATGCTTCCCTGATTAAATCTTGAAATGTGGATGGAGAGTTCCAAGAACTAGGACTTAGGCTATATAGGCATTTTATATTTGAAATTGAGGCTCCTCCCTTTCCCAAGAGTTTCCCATATGACTCTTAGTGTCAACTTGTTCACAGGATGGAGCACAGTGGGAAGTTTGTTTTTAAACAAACAGGAAGAGTTATACTGGTGTGTTTAATGAAAAGAGATAGATATGATAACCATTCATCAAGGATTTTCCATTCTACACTAGATCTCAAAGAATTTATTCTTTTAGATTTAAAAAAATCTATCAATGCACATGTATGTAGATATTAATATGTAAATGCACACAGATAGTCAAACTTGTATAAGTGTGAATGCATAACAATATATGTATATATGCATACTTTGTGTCAATGCATGTGCATTTATGCATGTCATGTGTGCATAAATATGTGATGAATACATCTACCTTCATAAACATCTAGATACATATACATGTGACATAATATATGTGTACATATGTGTGTGTTCACATATATATATACATTTATGTATGTATGTGAGTTCAAGGTCACAAAGTCAGTATGTATGGGAGGCAAGATTTGAACCCAAGTCCTGCTTGGTTTGAGTCAAGCTCTTTATTCACTATTCCAAAATGCCTTGCACCAATTTAAAATTTGGATGAATGTGACCAAAACAAAAATCAAGGTAATTAGTCATATTCCAATTTGTTGGAAAATATGCTCATTGTCTCTTTGATTTCTCAGAAAGATCATGGGGATTGCTAGGATATCTATCCCCTAGATTCCATCACTCAGTTCTACCACTTTCAACTGGACAAAGCTCCCTGTATGTCCCTTAAATATCAGGCTTGAGGGGATGGGGATTAGGGAAATTATCTAGATGCAGGGAAATTGGTGGTACCATACATAAGATCACTGACATACTCAGCTATATAGATGCCAGAAAAGTCATGCCTAGCTGGTAGCATTACTTCCCAGTCTATCACCTAAGACATTCAGTTGAGATTCTATCACTACCAATTGGCTGGCACTCCAGTGTGTGGTATTTTGCTCCTGAAGCAGAAGCGCTGATGAACCAACCATCTTGAGCACGATGCTGCCTTCTCTTGAACATTCCTGCAGCTGACTGACACTCTGATCAGTTGGAGATTGTAGTGCTCTTCATCCTTCATGTTTCTGAATTATTGACCTTCTCCAAGGTCAAGAACTTCTTTTTTTTTTTTTTAGGTTTTTGCAAGGCAAATGGGGTTAAGTGGCTTGCCCAAGGCCACACAGCTAGGTAATTATTAAGTGTCTGAGACTGGATTTGAACCCAGGTACTCCTGACTCCAAGGCAGGTGCTTTATCCACTACCCCACCTAGCTGCCCCAGTCAAGAGCTTCTGACTGAGGTCAGTGATGTCTCAGTTATGTTTGGAAAGGCCGTCACTCTACAGCATTGTTCTTTATTTTTTCTTTTTAGGAGGTTCAATTAATAGAAGGAAGTTGATTTCTGATGACATTTTACCTATAAGGAGTCTAATATTCAGAGCTGCCCTTGAACTCTACCTTAGGGGAAAAAAAAGGCAAAAAAATGAATTTTTGTAGAGGAAAGATCAAAGAGAGAAAGGGGAAGAAAGATTATCCAGAGCTCAATAAGACTTTTCCATGAAGAATATGTGACCTATTTGCAATAGAGTTTTTAATCATCTACATTTTTTTATATTCCATATTGTTCTACTTGATTTTGTTGGGATTGGTCAGTTTGTGATTGCGATTTCTTGCTTACCTTTGCTACTGTTATGAAATGAGTTACGTACTTGTGCTGGTTCATGGTGCTTCTCTCTTCTTTGATGACATATTTGCTGTCTGAAGCCAAATTTAAACTCAGACAGATGTGTTTTTACGAATTCAGATGCAGCACTCTATCCATCGCATCAATTAGCTGCCTTTTACTCATGCCCAACGTTCTGTGACCCTATTTGGGGTTTCCTTGGCAGACATACTGAAGAGCTTTGCCCTTTACTTTCAGCTCACTTTACAGAAAAGGAAACTGAGGCAAATAGGGTTAAGTGACTTTCCCAGGTCACACAGCTAATAAGTATCTAAGGTCTGTTTTGAACTCTTGAAGATGAGTCTTCATGATTCCAAAACCTCTGTTCTCTCCACTGCACTACTGGGCTGCCCCTTAGGCTCCCTTGCTTCTTCAAAGCCGAGCTCAAAGATGACGTCCTGAGGTCTTCCTTTCTAGCTCTCCTCTCCCCTTCATGAGACAGACATTGGAGATGACCTTCCTTTTGGTCTATATCTTACATGTACACACTTATTTACTTCTTTCTCCTTTTAGCAAGCATCTTGGAATAAGGCTCTCCTTTTTGCCTTTCCTTTGTATCTGTAATGCTTGCCTCACTGCCCATCACATAAATGCTTAATAAAGAATTGTTTATCAATGTTCTCACTTCCAATACTTAAAAGGCATAAGTGACAAAATTAGAAATAAGGAGATTAAATGCTATTTATAAGTGAGCGAAAACAGCAACAACGCCACCTGACTTTCTTCACAAAAGAGGAACATGAGAAACATACTCCAATAGAATGTCAACACCTCCCTCAAGAGGTTAGAAAACTATGAGAGAGTTGCTTTGAGCCTGGCAACTTAATCTCACTGAGGAGTAACCAGGAATTAGAAGTCCACATGTGTAATGCTTATGGACTTTTGCCTCTGTTTAATCCCCAGGATTTGGCAGAGTGCCTGCTATATAACTTAATAAATATTTATTGAGTTGAATAGAATGGGACAAAAAGAGTGCACCAACCAACTTAGCCCTTTAAAATACATATATAGAAAACAAAAACAAGGGCAGCCAATTGAGAAGGAATGCTAAAGACTGGGGAGGTATTTTAAGAATAAAATATGGGTCCCTAGAGTTCCAATAGGTCTGTCATGGCTGTATTTAAAAGGAAGAAAAAATCCA
Organism: Macrotis lagotis; assembly: GCF_037893015.1. Lineage (NCBI taxonomy): Eukaryota > Metazoa > Chordata > Mammalia > Peramelemorphia > Peramelidae > Macrotis > Macrotis lagotis. The sequence continues at coordinate 32,321,310 of NC_133664.1, read as the reverse complement.
TAGGGATAAATATGAAATAATTCAAAAGTGAGGAGTTAAAAATCAAATGACATATTCATGATGCTGGAATATATGGCAAGACCACAATTGATAAAGGAAAGAACTGGAGCTTTTTGGAGTCTACAAAGCTCAATCTTAGTAAATAGTACACTATATAACCTTAAGATCTTGGAGAATTCATAGAAGCAAAGTGTTCATAGAGAGGAGATAGTGGATACTATGTCACAGACAGATTAAATCTCTAATGCTAGTCTTGGTCTTTTCCTCTCAAATAATCTTTACTAATCTGTATTGCACTAGTAGAACATTAGCTCCAGGAGAATAAACATTGCTTTGCTTTGCTTCTTATAGGTCCATTATCCACTCCACCATGTACACAAAAAGAACTTAATATAAGCTTGTCAGATTGGGTTATGTTCAAGCTTGGAGACTATATTCAAGGAAATATATGATCAGGTGATGAAATTTCAGAGAACAGTCTAGAAGAGAGCTTCTTAACTTTTTTGGCATCATGGGTACTTTTAACAGACTGGTGAAAGATAAGACCATCTGAAATCTGCCTTCTTTCTGGTATTCAGTCATTATCCCTTTATCTCTACCAGACCGTACTGAACTCTTTGGATCCCAATTGATGAGCCAATAACCTCACACTCTCTAACTATTTGACTTATGGGAAACCATTAGACTGGATCAGTAGAGAGACCACAGCACTAAGGTTACGAGAACTCCTGAAGATGGTCATATTAGAATTGGATATTGTCTTGAGAGGGGAAAAAGACTTAGAAATGAAGGTGGGGATAGAGTGGGACAGTCATTGTTTTTTAAATAATTGAAAGCAGGCATGGAGCAATGCATTATTTTATTTTGCTTTAGAGAATAAAAGTAGAAACAAAGGGTCAAAGTTTCAGAAAGGCAGATTTTTGACTCCATATAAAGAAAAAAACAACTTTTTGTAATTAAAATGGTTCCATAGTGAAATGAATGATTTCTAGAAGGTGGAAGTTTCCCTTTGATTTAGGAATTCAAGTAGAGGATGGAGATGCTTTAGGGGAATAGGTTTCCAGTTCAGGTATTGGTTAGAATAGATACCATCTGAAGGCTTTTCAATTCCAAAGTTCTTTGATTTACAGAATTATCAGAGGCTACTCAACTGAAGCCATGCACTATTCCCTTCTCACAAGGAGCTTTCTTCTTTTCTGGACATTTATGAGGTATGATTGAGGTCAGCTTCGAAGTGGTCAGGGATTATACAAAATTTCCATCATGTCTGACTCAGGGTATATTTAAAGACTCAGGGTGTATTTAAGATTGCATACAAGTTAATGTAAGTAGTTCTTGCAAAAAAGAAAAAGTAAAAGGACGAGGAAGAGGTAAGTGTGAGTAGAGAGTAAAGACAACAGTTTGGGATAAAAGAATGGCAGGATGAATGATTCACCTGCCCTACACATTCCTCCTCTAAGTCCACGACTTTTTGATGACTTGGGACAGAAGCCTTCATCCATAATATCCATACCAGTACTCTTCAGTCAATGAGATGAATCTGAATTGAATGTTCCACTTACTATAGGTGCTCCTCAATATATCTCAGTGGCTTACTCCAAAAACATTTAGGGGCCAGAAGAGAACCTCTTTCTATATTCCTTCCCCTTTACAATCCTGGTAAACCAATGGTCTTCACGGGTGTGGAGCCTCATCAAAATTCCTTACCTTACTTCGGGGAGAACTTCAATCATGTAATAACAAATAGTTGATTAAGGTTATTATATTAGTTATAACTTAGCCTCTGACTCACTAAATATTGGTCATTTCCCAAATAAACTTTGTTAAATAGTCTTGGTGAAAATGATTGAATAATGGGAAAAAGATATTCCTAGGCATCATCCCAAGCTTATTATGGAATTTGTCTGGCATCTATAATCATCTTTAAATTTCTTTTTTGAGTGATAAAATCCAGCAATGCACCACTGTCAAGCCAAATTCAGATCCAACACGCAGGGCATATTGAATCATTTTTAGACTTTAAAAAAAGAAAAGAACCTTTTCCTAATTAGGAACTGAGTAGTGCCAGACTCTGAAAGCATCTCACTAAATTGGCATAGCTAGAAATTATTCCAGTTGTCTTTACCAATTTTGACTGTCAGAAGATTGCTTTCTACTCTTCATTGGTTTTTATTTTTTTCCAAAATCCCCTACAGTAGGGTGGTTACCATGCCGGAGAAAAGTTAGTCATTGATATTGTAGCCTTATTTCAGTCATTCCCCATTTGTTTATTTTCTAAAGTCTTTGGGGATTTTGAGTAAATTTGTTAAAAGATTTCATATGGTCATTTTTTTCTATATTTCTATGACATGATTCCAATTAACTCAGTAATTCAAATGGAGAAGGGAATGTGAAACAAACCCTTAATTATGTAAAATGCTAAGCATGCAATATTTTTGTGGTCTGAATTATCTAGTAAATGTATTAAAATTTCTTTTCTTGTTTTTTGTGGGGTGGAGCATTGGGGAAATGATAGATACATCAAAACGACTCAGTTTCTGTGTTTAACAAGGCCCTAACCATGCAGAAATACAAATTCAAGGCAAAGTATATGCCTATTTGGTAAATCATAAATGTTATGCATCAAGGTGATGTCATAGAACACTGGGCCGGCAGTCAGACAGACCTGAGTTCAAATTTGACATCAAACATTTACTCTGTGATCCTTGTCAGCTCACTAAACCTCACTTTCCTCATCTGTAAAATGGAGATAATAATTAGCAACTACTTCCTAGGGTTATTGTGAGGATCAAATCACATAATAATTACAAAGTCCTTAGCACAGAGCTTATGATATAGTAGGTTCTACATAAATATTAGTTATTATTATGATCTAAATAATTATTGAAAAAGAATAAATTATTTTTACCTCACCAAATAGTATATAGACCTAGAGTCAATCTATGATTCTAAATATTTTAAGCCCAGACAAGTCTTCAAGAATGTAAATATGCCAAACACTGGTACATGTTGGAGACAAAAAAACCCAATAACAAATAAAACTTTGCCCTCAAGGAGATTTCCCTCTTTTAGGAAAGACAGAGTATAAATATGTTATTATTATTATTATTATTATTATTATTATTTAGGTTTTTTGTAAGGCAATGGGGTTAAGTGACTTGCCCAAAGTCACACAGCTAGGTAATTATTAAATGTCTGAAGCTGGATTTGAACTCAGGTACTCCTGACTCCAGGGCCAGTGCTCTATCCATTGTGCCACCTAGCCACCCCAATAAGCAATTATTATAAAAGCACTTTTAACACCACATACATATAAGATTTTTGTGGGGAGTAGAGGGTTAGTAGTTGTTGAAGAGACTAGGAAAGGCCTCATGTAGAAGGTGACATAGATTTGTTGAGGAAAAGTGACATTCTAAGAGATTAAAATGAGAGAATTAATTAATTTGCTCCAACAATATAAACCTTCAGTCAAATTGGTTTGCACAATATTTCATAGTTTAGAGGTTTGACCAACCCTGCAGACCACATGTGACCCTCAAAGTCCATTAATTATTGATATTCATCATTGATAATATGGATTTCATTAAAGTCATAAATAAACATTACATTCTATAATCAGGCCTTGACAAGTTTTTGTTGAGAAATGTGGCACAGCAGAAATAAAAGGTTGGACAGTGTCTAAATTTTAGAGGAGCAAAGTTGGATTTGGTGTCAGAGAATTCAAGTTCAAATATGGATTTTGCCATTTATTGGATGATCTTAGGAAAATGATTTACCATGCTTCAATATTTTTATTTGGAAAAGTGGAAAGGTGGTATTGACTAGGTGACTTCTTTTCCCAGAATGGCAGACTCATACCCATGTTACCATTACTAGGTTATTTAAATAAGCACACTTTTTAATGTATGTTGGGACTTTGGTCATTCTCCTCCTCCTACCTTGAATGTCTTTTATTCTTTCTGATTTATTAAATCCTATCCATTGCTCTACCATGTCAAATTTCCTGGTTCTTTTGCCTTTTATGTTCATAGATTCATAGCTATATAGCCAGAAGGGATATCAGAGACCAGTGAGCTTATCCCTCCATTTTACAGATGATGAAACTGAAGCACAGAAAGGTTAAATAATTTGTTTAGGGTCACATAATCGGTAATTATTTGAGGGAGGATTTAGACCTATGGCTTCCTAACTCCAAGTTCAATGCCCTATCCATCCTACCATCCATCAACCTCCCCAATGAACTTTGCCATCTCTGATCTCCTATAGTACTTACTGCCTAAACCCATTGGGTGCTTGGCTTATGCTACCTCATATTGAAGTTAAGATGTATTTAATGTCTTTGTTTCTTTGGCACCAAGAAAAATGTGTATGTATTAAGTGTTAAATTCAATTGTCCTGAGTATCTTCTTCTTGGCATATGAAATATTTTCTGTATTTTTATCCCTATGAACTAGTCCATTGTCCCTAGATGAGACAAAATGGAGATAAGGAAGGGCATTGAAGTCAACAGAGGCCTGAATTCAAATCCTGAACTTAGTAACACTTACTGTGTGACCTTGGGCAAGACATTTAACCTCTCAGTTTCCCCCTGGGTTAAATAAATGGCAATAATACAGAAGGTTATTGTGAAGTCATATGAGTTAATATGAAGGGGGTTCAAAAAACCAAAAGGGCTATATGAGCATAGATTCAGAGATGAAAGGAACCTTTAAGACCCTCCATTTCTATTCCCTTTTTTGTGAAAACAAGTACAAAGAGAATTGATTTGTCTAAAGTCACAAAGGTAGCAAACACAGAAGCCTAGATTTTAATCCATTTTCCTGACTCAAAGCAGAACTATTTTCAATGCATTATGCAGTCGATTTTTTTAATATAAATGATATAAATATCCCTAATATAAATGTCAACTATTGTTGTTGATGAAGATGATGCTATCTGGCCACAGCAAGTGTAATCTTTATAATACACATCTGGTAACTTGCCAAGCCACAAATCGCTGGGCAGATACAAAGAGCCAAACCAATTTCTGGCCAAGCAAAGAATCAACAAACAGAATCCCTCACAAAGTCAACACTTTGAAAGAGGGTTAATACTGAGGCCACTTACCTCAGACATAAACTGAGCAGAGTAATAAAAAAATGAAGTATCCTTTCAGAAGTATCTGTAGGATGCCTAAGCCTTTAAATACTTGGCTAATGACTCTGGAATCCACTCTTTCTAATCATTCCTATTTCACCATGAACCATAACATATTCATAACTGGGGGACATCTGGAATACAAACCAAAATACTTCATGGGGTTAAAACGCCTGTAACCATTCTCTTTGTATCATTGTCATATTTTGTTTTTGTGGGTTTTTTTTTTATATTTTGCCACTGCAAACTTTCCCTCCCCATACTCATTTTTCTCCTTTATTTCCTGGAAAACTTAACAAAAACTTGACAACAACAGCAATTAAAAAAACTTAACAAAAACAAATATTTGGTTCCTTGGAAACTTAATCTAAAACCTGATTATTAGCGTTGAAATACTTTCATCAGACCCTGTTTGTTTCTTTTCTTTGTAGCTTGAATAATTTCAGTACTGATAAATGCAGATTGGTGCCAAACCCATAAATCACTGAAGATTTTTTTTTTGTCTTTTAAGACCATGACTTATTTTTCTTGGACTATAATTTGTGCCTCACATTCATTCCAAACAAGGATTTATGGGGCAAGGCCCAGGAATACCTAACACGAATATGTAAGAATCTCCTGGAAAAATATCAAGCATTTGGTAAGGCATCAGATGGGTTTGGAAAAGGACTCGTGCATGAAGTTTTTTTTACCACAATATGAGCATATTGAAGTCATAACATTAAGTATAATAACTTGGAATTTGGGAGAAAAATACCTGCTATTTCTATTTTATTGGTTATTTATTTATCAACAGATTGAAATGGTATGGAGAAAAGGAAAGAAATCCAATGCTCTCTAGATACATTCACACATGCTGAATACACTCCTTCTAATTTACTAAGTCCAATGAGGTGGACATATGATGACAGTATTATCAATGACAGTTGAGATTCTCAGCTCCGTATGAGATGGGAGTTAATATTCCCTGAATAAATAAACGTTTTCTCTGTTGATACCATTATCCAAACATTTCTTTCTTTCTTTCTTGTTTTGTGACTATTACAGACTACTTCACTGATGATCTTGGTCTGAGGCTACTCGACAGGTTGTACTCATTCAGGGTTGCATGCTGCCAGCTATGTTGAATGATATATGGTTCCAGTAAATTCTTTGACTCAATTTTGGTAATAACTGTTCTGACTTTTCTACTCACACATACTCACCTCTCTGTCTTGGCATAAAATTAAAAAGATCTTTATTTTTTAAAAGAAAGAATTTTTTTAGCATAGATGAATATATACTGAACTAGCAGTTATACCCCAATATATTGAATAGTTCCTAGCACATGATACTCACTTAATAAATACTTTTCATTCCACTGAATAGGTTTAGTCTATAAGAAAAAAAAAGATGGAGTAGCCTTCACTACTCTTGTTGTACTCCTTTAATTTCTTTTATCCTTTTGATAGTATACTTTCCTCAGTCCTTTATCATTACCAGGGCACTCAGGGTCTCTTCTAACTTCTCCTTATCAAAATATGTTCTCAGAAAAGGAGACTATTACTATTAACTATTAATTAAGAGGCAAGGCAAGTCACCCTTCTTTTTATAAGTCATGGCTTTTTAACTAAATTTAAGACTAAGGTCTTAAACTACAGGAAATCAGCTTTAATTCAGTTTTTTTCAAATTTATTTAAGGTAATAGGGTTAAGAGTGAGTTGTCCAAGGTCACACAGCTAGGCAATTATTAAGTGTCTGTAGCTGGATTTGAACTCAAGTCTTCCTGACTCTAGTGCCCATGCTCTAGCCACTGCCCCCCCCAGTCAATTTTTAAGAATTGACTTATATAGAAGAAGATACTCGGGACAATTAAGCAAATTGAATTTAACACATAATACATGCACATTTTTCTTGGTGTCAAAGAAACAAAGACATTAAATATGTCTTAACTTCAAGAGTATGTCCTACTATGGGGTTGGATGTAGTATGTACATAGTTACGAGCATTCATTAATATTTTATAGAAAAAATGTGGAATGGATAAAGGAGAAATCATATATGGTTCCCTTGAAATTTTTGAGGTGGGAAAATGTTTTACATCTAGGAGAAGCTACATATACAAAGACAAAATTCAGCTGAAAGCTCAATTGAACCTTCAAAAATAAGGAGGCTTCAAAGGTAGAAGATGACATGTCAAGCTCAGAAGATAGCTATATGTATATGTTGGTTGGGGTGTGATTTAGCACTAAGGTGCCTTGGGTTCTGAATTTAAAGAAAATAAGCACTTAGGCTATAACTTACCAAGCCATAACTTTACTAGAAGAAGGAAATGGTAAATAACTCCTGTAGCTTTGCCAAGAAAACCCTTACTAGGGTACGAAGTATTGGACATGAAAGAAATGACTGTATTGCAAAAATACCTTTACTAAGAGAATGAGGGATATGGAAACCACAGTGATTAAGGAAATGTGATGAAAGCTAGAAGCTATGTTTTTGGAAATTCCCTTTCACAAAGACTCATCCTTCAAATATAAATGCCAACAGCCCACATGAATGATGAATGTCTTATAAGTGAGAAGGGAAATCACCCTCTGCCTACAGACTGATTCTACCCTCCAAATACTAGCTTCCATATGAATCCAGGGGTTACTTAGGCAATTGTCAAAAAGCATCATTGATGTATCTTGACTTGTGTGACTCTGGACTGCCCTGCACCCTATACTTTACAACTTTGCTTTGTGCAGTTTCCAGAGCACTAAACACCTTATTTTCCACCCAATTCATTAACACTTGCCCTTGGGGTGTCTTATCTTTTCTCTCTACCCAATTGGAAATTATTGGTAGGAACTGGAGAAACTTTTAGAACTCTACTGCATGGTACATGAAAGAGAAATAAGGCAAGAAAGATAAATTGGGATTGAGTTGTAGAAGGTCTAAAATACTAATCTAATCCATTTGCATTAGAATCTACAGAACAATAGGAGTCATAACATTATAAGATGAACAACCTTGATGGAAGCATCTCCTCTTGGTAGTCCAGAGAGCTACGATGACTGTATTTGACTGGTTATGAATCATATTATCCCCAACCAGAGGAAGAAAAACAAAACAAAACACACTCAAAAAAAAAAAACCCTTCTGAATCTGATGAACACTTTATAAAAATGATCTCTTATGTATCTCTTTCCCTTAATCCTAATATCTCATGCCAAATCATGTTTGTAAACATGTTAAACATAATATGTATGTAAAATGTTAACTTGACTGTTCCCTGCTGAGGTGGGGAGGAGAAGTGTGGATGGAAATTTTGTAACTTGGAAAGATATATGTACATATAAATGAAAATAAATAAATGAATTTTAAAAAAAGGAAAGTAGGAATCATTGAAGCATTTAAGTGAAAAGATTAGACCTGAGTCTTAGTAAGATTATATTGATAAATGTGTAGAAAAATTGAAGATCAAAGATCCTGAAGAGAGGGAGACTACTTAGGAGATCGTTAGAGTAGAACAGGCAAGAGGTGATACTTGAAAGAAAGGGAATGAATGTAAGGGATGAGGGCATTTTACTATATTACCACTAAGCTACTATCTGGGTCCAAGTTCAAGATCTCATGGATCCCCAATTTCAAAGGGGTAAATACTCCATTGCCCATCTAGAACCTTGTCATTCTCTGTTTCCTGGCCTGATACATGTCCATGCACTTTCATTTATGAGTTTCTATAGGTTTTCAATTGGAAGAAACCTTAGGCATTATAAAGTCGAATTGCATCTTTTTTTTAATAGAAGAAGAAACTGAGGACCACAAAGAAGTGACTTGCTTCAGAAAGGTAGGAAGCAAAGGCTATCTATGATCTTTCTATGACACCTTCTACCATCCACATAAAACCTGGAGGTCTTTTTTCTCATCTACTTTCTATCTTGTATATTTGAGTGAGGTAATCTGACTATTTGTTATCTCTGTAACAGGATGCATGACTGCTCTGCAACCTTTAATGGTTACACAAGTAATCAATATTGTATCTATGGCATTCTTTCATGCAAAGACTGCTCCTGGTTATTTCACTGAATTTTTATTTAGGCTGCAAATAAACAAAAGACACAGATTCCCTTCTTCATACCCTGATGTTTTCCCCAGCCAAATTTGGTATTCTGAAGCTCTCCTTCTTTTGGGCAGCATTCTTATGCATGAGGCCTTAGATTCAAGGTAGTGATTGTTCTTGGTGCCAGGGGCCCTAAATACTAGAAATACTACTCAAAATAGGATGGGGAAAATGAAGAAAGTGCTATATTTGAAAGTTATGAAAACATTTTTCTTCTTCAAAGAGAAAGGAAGGCAAAAAAAAAAGACAAGTCCAAAAGTCAGCCTGGGACAGAGATTAATTCTAATTAAGGCTCAGAAGAGGGTGACAAGAGTATTGATAAATGACTTTCGTTTTTTCTTCCTTTCATGGACTGTGCTTGCAGTCAGAAGACTTGCCTAGTAAAGCCTCATTACATAGTATAAAAATAATAGTCTGCTCAAGCAATGGAAATAAAAACTGTCAACAATAAAAGAGTGATGATTTGAACACTCATCCTTAGCCTTCTCAGAGTCATCATGGCTGAACTGAAAATTGACTCTTATCCACTGGCTCAATGTGATCATGGCCTCTCTCCTTGGTTAATAAGCTAAATTATGTTACTCTGAGTGTATCTAGATTGTCCTGTGAAAAGCCCAGGGGCAAAACTTTTGCTGTTGATAAGAATTTGGATTTTCCATTTTGGTTTAGATGCAATTATTAGGAGTGTGTCATTAGGAAGAATTGTTTTTTAATTGTGAAATTTGTTGGGTTTTTGAATGATGTTTGTCCTTAATTCTCGAAAAAGTCCATAAAAAGTGGATGAATTGGATTTGAGTGAGGGCACTATGCCTTATTTTCTCTTCCAGAGCCATCAGGGTCTAGTGGCCAGATACCAATCAGGACAACTGGAGATGGCCATGGTTCTACTGACTGAGCTCAGATTTGAACTCAGATGCTCTTATAAGGCAAAATCACTTCCTATCATCCAAGTTAATGGAGAAAGGGCCAGAGGTGACAGCAGTCAAACTAAATTCCACACATGTTAAACACTTACTATATGTGATATCCACCATGAAAAAATTAGAAGTGGTCTCTCCTTCTGGTGATCTTTCTCATGCTGACTACCTATAAGTTATCTGTTCAAATGGACAGGGATTAAAGAAAGACCAATGTCACTGTTTTTCAATGCCACTGACTGTGAGACCATGGGCAAGTCACATCCATCAAAAAGGAATTGAAAAGCATTTATTGAATGCCTACTCTGTGCCAGTTACTAAGCTAGGTAATGGCAATATAAACATAAGGAATTAAACAATCTTTACTTTCATCCCTAATCTGTAAAATAAAGATGATAATTATATTCCTAGTATTTTGCTAAATAGATATATCCCACAGTAGTTTTAGGTAGTAGTTTTTAGGAAGTAGTTTAGAATTCAGCTCATCCAATCCTCATCATTTTAGAAATGAGGAAAATAATATGGAGAGAAGTTAATGAAATTTCCAGGGTCCTTAAGCTGTTAAGTGTCTTTGCCTCTCACGTTCAGTGTCCTATACACTATATTTTGCTGCTTCTTGTTGGTAAGTTTAAATGATATAATAATATTTTAAGACATTATGTAGATGCCAGTTTTTATGAATGTGATATAACAGAAAGACTGCTAGGTTTAGAATCAAAGAATTTAGGTTGGCATCTTGGCTCTACTAATTACCACCCATATGACATTTGAGAAACAATTTTAGCTTTCTGAACCTCAGTCTTCCTAGGCTTTGAAATGAGAGGATTTGATAAGATGATCACTAAGGATTCAATTTCCATGCATCTTCCCTAAAAGAATGTGAGTTCCTTGATAATGGGGATTGAGCATTTGCCTTAACTCCTAACTCCTGAGTTTAAAAGAGTGCTCAGTACATGGTAAGTGCTTTGTAAAGACTAATTGACTGGTAAATTGACTTCTAGTCATTTGTGTTTATGTCTCACTTTTGACCACCCATGGCCATCTGGTTCCTTTCATATATGAATGTGTGTGTTTATATGTGTAAAAATAGAGTGGCAGTGAAGAAGCCCCTCCTTTACATGCATTCTATATTGCCTTATGTATCTGCCTGCTCCTTTTTCTTCCTCCTCCCACGATTTATTGGGGATATCCTTCTTCTCTAAATTTCTCTTTGGCTTACTGGGTGATTTGGTGGATATAGTGCTGTGTCTGACATCTAGAAGACCTCTTCCTGAATTAAAATATGGCCTCAGATCCTAGCTGAGTAATCTGAGGCAAGTCATTTGACATTGCTTGCCTCAATTTCCTCATGTGTAAAATGAGTCAATAGAAATGGCAAATCTCTCCAATATATTTGTCAATAAAACACTAAATAATGTCACAAAAAGCTGGGCATGACTGGAACAAGAACAAGAGTAACAAGAACAAAAAGTCCATGTTTAATGAACTTTTTTTTAGGTTTTTGCAAGGCAGATGGGGTTAAGTGGCTTGCCCAAGGCCACACAGCTAGGTAATTATTAAGTGTCTGAGACCGGATTTGAACTCAGGTACTCTTGACTCCAGGGCCGGTGCTTTATCCACTGCGCCACCTAGCCACCCCTAATGGACTTTTTGAAATTGATTTCATCTTACTTAAAGCCTTTTTAATGAAAAATAGAAAATACTTTTTTTAAAAAAATGCCAGTTTCATTTAATTCATAAGCCACCATTAGCCTTTTACTCCAAATCGAGTCACACTATTTGAATAAGTTGGCAAGAAAATACTTGCTGTTGGGTCAGAGTAGGGTAAGAGAATGACCTTCAATTCTTCTTGTGGGAGTGAAAAAGGAGTATCTTTAAGTTCTAATCTTAAGCATTAGCATCAATAACTGGGTTTTATAGGATTTAAGGTCTACTGACTACTTCCCTACTGCCTATGAACACATCCTCAAAAAACCCTCTCATTTGATCCATCCATTCCTGCTAACTATCTTTCCGTCAGGGGAGGCCATCTACAATTAGCATTTCCACTTTGCTTCCCTTCACTTTCTTCTTTACTTCCTGCAGTGTTCCATTCGCATCATTCAATTGAAACATCTCTCTCCAAAGTTGTAAATAATTTTTAATCAATAAATCTAATAATCACTTTTCAATCCTCATTCCTCTTAATTGCTCCTTAGCCTTGGCTACTGGTGACTACCTTGCTACTTCCTGACAAGGAGTTTCTCTATAACATTTATACTCTCTCCTTGTTCTATTGCTATTTGTCTGATTATTCCTTTGTCTCCTTTGCTTTATCTTCATGGAGATCATACCATGTGTCTCCCATAAATTTGTGCTTTGTTCTCTTCAGCTCTCCTTGATTTCACTACCATTTCTATATTCAGATCTATTTCTTTAGCTCTAATCTCTCTTCTGACTTCTGAACTCACATCTCCAATTGCCAACTGCATATCTCAGATGGATGTCACATAGATATAATAATTCCGATTTGACCAAAATGGAACACTTTATCTTTTTAGCACCTTTCCAATTAAATTTAACATTAGTTTTTGAAAAAAAAAAAAGAGTTCCAAATTCTACCCCAAATTCCCTATCCTTCACCCTCCCTGAGAAGGTAAGCAAATAGACACTATATGTGTGTGCAGTCATGCAGAAGATATGTCTATATTAGCTATATTACCAAAGAAAACATTGCGAACTCCAAAACAATTGGAGTTACTCAGAAAATTCAAATTGCTCATGCTGAATGTTGCTGTGTCTTCATTAAGAATTCCAATATTGGCTTGGAAAAACCCAAAGTTCTTCATTTCACTTAGTTAAAGTCAATTCTGAAATGCTTTTGCAGCTGAGTAGATAAAATTTCAGATATAAGTCCTTTGGTATAAAACTCATGGTTCACAGATGAGGACATGACCATTAATAATTTAATATTATATTACTAAAAAATCAACATAATTGACATGTACTGCTAGCCTATTAGTAGCATTAAAAGTAGTAAGATAGGGAGGCTAGGTGGCACAGTGGATAAAGCACCGGCCCTGGAGTCAGGAGTACCTGGGTTCAAATCCAGTCTCAGACACTTAATAATTACTAGCTGTGTGGCCTTGGGCAAGCCACTTAATCCCATTGCGTAGCCAAAACCTAAAAAAAAAAAAAGTAGTAAAATGACAAAATAGATAGAATAATGACCTTGGAGTCAGAGAGATCTGAATTCAGATTTGGTCTCAAACATTTGATGGCTTAGACAAGTCACTCAACTTCATTTTCCCTCAATTTCTTCAACTGTAAAATGGGATAATTGTTGTGATGATCCAATCAGATGATGACATAGGGAATGCTATATAAATGTTACCTACCATTAGTATTATCAGTGTCTAGTGACTGAGAATGATCTAATGTATTAAAATCTCATCTTCCAGGTTACTTAGTAAGCAATAGGCATTAATTAAATACTTATAATTTCCCTGGAACTCTACTAGTTAGCCTTTGTCCAGTTAGATTGCCCTTCTTTCAGAGTGAAAATGTCCAATAACTATCCTGTCATCATATAAAAACACTTCTTTTCCTGTTTATTTCTTGAGTCTTTTAAAGCACTCAAGTCAATTAACAAATCAATAAAGCATGTATTAAACACCAAGTATTTGCAAGATTCACTCTCATGGGACAGATATATAAATATAAGGAGTGGCCAAAAAAAACCCCTTCTCTCCAGAATATTCTATTCCTCTTATTGAAAGAATAAAAATGCACATGTAAATAAATAGAAAATATATAATAAACAATTAGGGAGTTAGGGGAAGGTATAAGCAGCAGATCATGGGTAGAGAACACCAGAATGCATCTTAGCTTTAGGAATAGAAAAAGAAATGATTTAATTTTTGAAATAGCAGCTGCTCTATTAATTTAAAGGCAAATGTATATATTTTTTTAAAAAATATAGTACCACCATCAAAATGGAAAAACTGACTTTACTTTTCTCCCAATTCTCTACTGTACACCACCCGTTCTCTTGAAAAGGTCCAAAATTTAGGGCTAGAAATTATATTAGAGGTGATTCAGTTCATTCTTTTCATTTCATAGATGGAATTAAGGCTGAGACAGCAGATTGGTTTTATCAAGGTAGGCATCAGAAAGTAGTCTGAAAATCAGGTCCCTTGACTATTGGTTCTGCACTCTATCTAATACACCACACTTCTCCAGAGATTTAGCTGGATTAAAAAAAGCGGTTCATTTGATCAGAAAGTTATTGGTGAGCTTAGCACAACAAGAGAGAAACAAAGGAAGCGGCAAATATCTAAGGGAATGGAGTTAGCAGGTATAGTCTAACAGAAAGCATTGGGTGTTTGATGGTTCTTTAATCTCTGATGTGAATGAGTATCCCATTTTTCTCCCTCACTGTTCTGAGAACAAAATATGTACAAGTAAGACAGCCAAGGCTTTTATTGCCTTATCGTCGTCCTCATCCCGCAGTGACACTTCCATTGGAATCCATAAGCCTCCCATCACTTGTTTTCTTTTATGTAGTTCACAGTCATCAAGAGTTCCATTTTACATAGACTAAGTTTCTGTTCTCCCAGATGATCCAGTTTCAAGGGAAGTAAGAAATCTCTAAGAAATTCTATTATCCATTAAATACGAAGAGTCTCAGTATCCTCCCAAAATGACCATGTATTTTTAAAAATAATTTGTATTGACATAGCTATAGATGTATTGTTTCTCCCTGATAGGATGTAAGATTCTTGAGGATAAGTATTATTTTACTTCATTTTGGAATTTCTAGGGTCTGGCCTAATAAATAGAATATTAAAGAGAGAAAATATACTTTATGAACTGAGGAGCATAGGAGAGGAGACCTCAAATCACCTTCTTGTAGGAGCTGAATGAGAGATTATCTCAATATAATCAAGAAGATTACATTATTTCCTACTGAATATTTCCTTTTCAAAAAGATAATTGATTTCTTTTTAAATATGCCTTTCCTTCCAAATTCATCCCTTCCACTGTCTCATTCAAACATTATTTTAAAAAGTTAGCTAAACTAATCAGTGTATCAGTTGGGAATAACAGTATATTCAGACTCAGAGATCTCCACTTAGACCCACCCATGAATAAAAAAAGTAAAGGCATTTATTTCTTACATTATCTTCAGTGACATGTTTGGTTATAATAACTATACTATTCAATTCAATATGAATTTCCTTGCTCTTTCCATTTGTTTCCTTGTAAACTTTGAGCAGTATCAGCATCATATCCAATGGCATTTATGAAACAATTTGCATTTCTATAGCTATTGCCTATATTGTTTTCCAGATTGGGTCTGGAGTCAGGAGGATCTGAGTTCAAATCTAACAGGACACTTACTAGTTGTGTTCCCTTGGGCATTCATTTTACCCTGTTTGCCTTAGTTTCTTCATCAATAAAACGGTTTGGAGAAAGAAATGGCAAACTACTCTGGTATTGTTGTCTAGAAAAACCAGAATGGGGTCAAATAGAGTTGGACATGAAATGAATAAGCCACAATAAAATATCGTACTCCTGGTTCTGGTACTTCACCTTACCTTAATTCTTATGAATTTGTTCACATGTCCCTGCATTTATCATTTCATGTATCTCATATTACAATTACATACAATAGCTTTCATGTACCATATTTGGATTATACATGCCCTAATCTATGGACTTTCCACATTATTTCTACTTTTTTGTTATTACAAATAATTCTGGTGATAGCTTCATGGAAGTGGGACCTTTCTTCCTGTTTGTGACATTGCATAATTGCAAAAGAAAAAAAAAAGACCAGAATATTACTCAAACATAAATCCAAAATTGACTTCAAACTAAATAGCTCACAACACATACAGGAGAAAGATCCACTGGGCGATTTTTAGACATTGAATAGGTCTTCAAATTAACTAATAGCAGCCCCTGCTGCTGTAACCACCTTTGCTCACCTTGGCATCTCAGTCTAATGTCCTTCTAATTACCATTGCCAATCGCAATACCTGTCTTCCTTTTATTGCCCATGCATTGCCAATTTCCAGAGTATTAATGATAGAGCTCAGCCCTTCCCCTGTTAAATCTGAATTAGACTGAAGAAGCTAACTTTAGAAATAAAATTGTCACATTCTCACCATCTCCCAGCCCTAAATAAATTTAAACACAAGGACAGGGAAAGGAAGGGAAAGGAAATATACATGGCCCTCTTCCTCCTCCATGCCTTGTGCAAATTAGTATGGAATCAGAATTCCTCCTAGATTTTCAAAATAAAGAATTGTAAAGCACTTGATTCTGAATTGGTCTTGATCATCTTCTCTTAAAACTCTAGAAAGGTTAGAAGGGGAGAATTATTCCAATTCACTGACCAAACCTTTTTTTTTTTAAATGTTCATTCTCCTGTGTATAATTAAACTATTGTCTAGGTAACAGCCTGGTCACTAATATTCTTCCAAATGAAAGATTTTCTCCGTGTGTGTGTGTGTGTGTGTGTGTGTGTGTGTGTGTGTAGTTAAGAAAAAGAAATTTAAAAGCCCATTTATCTTCTTGCTCCTTTTCTAAAAAAAAAATCCCCAGAAGATTTCTCACTCAAAATATCTCACTTTAAATAATAAAAAAAAACATTTTATTTTTCCAACTTTCCCAATCTTAGGCCTCCCCTCATTGAGATTGGAATATGCCTGTAAACACATTCCAATCTTGTGATTCCTGCATGTGAGGATTTTTAACATGAGAGGACTGGTCTTGAGGGTAGAGGGAATCTTCTGAGTATTTGTAGATCTTGCCTATCTGATTATGGTCTAAGAAATCACATAGAAACTTAAGAAAAACAGGTTTCTGTCCATGCGCACCTGAGAGGTTTGTATTGGGTGGTGATGGAAAGCTTTCTAATTCTCCCCAGAGCCAGAGAATAAAATCATTGCTGAACTGTCATTAGGTAGGTAGAGAAATGACTTAACCTAGGATTGGATTATCATCTTTTATTTTTATTTTGAGGATGCAAGACTGCTTAGGTTTGATTTTGAGGGGGTAGGGGAGGTAATCGGTGAAAGTAAAAGAGAGAAAACCCTTTCTCTCACCTTGCCATAGTGACTGTAGGCATATGATAATTTCTATCACTGCTTCTTCTTTCCTTATCTTAAATGAACAAGTATTCTGAGATCGAAGAGTTCAAACCTTGCATTTCCAATCAACCTTGTGAGTTTGGGAGATTATAGACCCACATCCGAAAATCCACTGGCAGATGGAACTGAAAGGAGAAGCAACAGTAGCAAAAATAAATAGAACTGATTATGGAAAATTAGTGACTTGGAGTAAACCAGCATTAGCAAGCATGATTTTTCATGATCAGGAAAAATATTAGCTGTGATCTCCAGAAAGCCACTGTTTTGGGGGATCTCAGCAATAGAAAAATATCCAAGGAGAATTTTTCTGAGTGTTCCATGAAAGAAGTAAAAGGCATTTGGGAGTAAGAAGTGGCAGTTACCTCATTCCATATGTTCTCTGTGTAAGTACCTTAAAACCATTTTATCTTAAATTTTGTCTTAAATCTTAAATGGGACTCCATTTTCTTCATGGATGCCATATTTATCTGGTATCTTTGTGGAATAATATGCTCTAGCTTTGGGGAGGAATATTTTCTACCAAGTATACTATTTAAATACTCTCTATAAATCCCTTTACTAAAAAGGCTGTTGGAGATGACCATTAATTTTTTATTTGTTGGCTCAGGGCCAACAGTATTAGAACTATAAATTCTGAACGTTTCCCCTAGAATCCCTCAACGTGTCACTCAAGAATCATTTATTAAGCAATCATTATTTTAGGAACTGTGCTGAGTTATGGAGAAGGAAAGAAAGGAAAAAAATACGCTCCCTACCCCCTGGAGGTCACAGTGTAATGAGAGGAGAAAATATCTATAGAATTATGTACAAGCAGTAATCAACAGAGGGAAGGATCAAGAATTAGAGGTACCAGGAAAGCCTTCCTGTAGAAAGTGCAATATGAACTTGGACTAAAAGGAAATTAAACAAGATAGGAGGCAAAAAGAGAAAGGAGAACATTCCAAATATGACACAACCAGAGAAAATTACCAATCAAGAGATGGACTGTCTTGCATAAGGAAAAGAGATTAGTGTCATTTGATCAGAATCTACATAAGATGGGGAGAATGTAAAGTGTAAGAGGGCTGGAAAGAAAGAGAGGAGTGGCAAGAGTATGAAGGGAATTGAACCCCAAAAGATATTATATTTGATCTATTAGATGAGAAAGAAGTGGGGGAGTAGGAATATATATACATATATGAATATATATATGCATATATACATATATAAAGATACATGTATATATTAAAATATATATTGAATATATTCTATTAAATATTAAATTATATTTATTTTATAAAATAGAATATTATTTTATATTATATATATTAAAAATAGGAATTCTCCTGTACTTTGGGGAGCATCAGAGAAGAAAAGAGAGGATATTTGAGAGATGTTGCAAAAGTGAATACTAGACAGCAGATTATCCATTGGGGACTGAGAACCAATAGGGAGTCAAGGATATCTACTAGGCTGTGAGCCTTGGTGAGGGGAAAGAAGTCATTGACAATAATAAAGATGTTTCAAGAAAGGAGTTCATGCAGGGGGGTAGGTGTTTTAGTATGGAATATGTTGAGTTTAAATTGTCTAAAGGATGTCCAATTTGAGATGTTTAATAGGCAGTTGGAGATATTGGTCTGAGGTCAGCAGCGATGTTGGGGCAAGATAAATATGTCTAAGAATCCTTATCAAAGAAACAATCGTAATTCATGGGAGCTCTGGAGATAATTGAAATAGTATAAAGGGAGAAGAGTATGGGGTACAGTGGGGCACTCATATGGGTATGACATAAAGGTACAATAAAGGAGCCCAAAATTGTCCTGATAGTAAAAGAAACAAAAGGAAGAAGAATTCCAAAAACCACTTTGAAGAGAATATCAAGAAGAATGTAATTGAAAGTGCTGGAGGCTATAAAAAGGTAAGGAATAGGTTAAGAGATTTAGCAATTAAAAAATCACTAGTAACTTTGGAAAGAGTAGATTTAGCTGATGAAGTCATCCTGTAGAGAATTAAGGAGGAAGAGGAAGCAGAAATACCTATTGTAAGTAAATTTCTCAAGGAATTTAGTCACAAAGGGAAGATGACATCTAATTTGGTAGAGGGAAGCTTATTCCAGCCCTGAAACAGGTATAGAGAAGGATTATAGCTGGGGTACTGCTCCACCTGAGTGCTTGTTTGTTTTAGAATTGAGGAGACAGATTCACATTTGTAGGGAGTTGGAAAGTAATCAGTAGACTGGAGAAAAGGTAGTTAAATAGTGGAGATGATAGAGAAGACAGTCTACAAGAGAAATTGGGTTGAAATAGTTTGTAAGATATGAGACAAAATACTTGCCTGAGAGGACAAGAGATTTGAGGAGGGATGAAATGATGAGCCTTGAAATAGTGAACTAATTAGGGAGTTGTGAAACAATGACCCAGTATCAAGGAATAAGGTAAATTACATCTCAGGAAGAGGTGCAAAGCACCAATTACAGTAAAGGGAAAGAAGGGAGGATGTGTTCGTGGCTTGAATCTTACTCTCATCAGATTTTATTTAAAGGAATAATAAATACACTCAGTTGGGCTTAGAAATTTATGTGACACCACAAAGAATTAGGAGAGGAAAGGGGAAAGAAAATAGAAGGAGAGCTTTTGGAAGAGAGGGGAGAATGGGGGGAGTGGAAAAGATAAGGGGAGGAGGGGATCTGATAGAAGGGATCATAGATGAGGGAGTTGTAGTCAGAAGCAAAGCACTAGTGAGGAGGTATAAGGTAAAAGAAAGAAAAACACAGAGAAAAATAGGATGGAGAGAAATACAGAATTAGTAATCATGACTGTGAATGTGAATGGGATGAACTCTCCTATAAAAAGAAAGTAGATATTAGAGTAGTTTAAACACAGAATCCTACAATACTTTGTTTATAAGAAACACATTTTAAATAGAGAGATAGACATAGCAAAGATTAAAAAACTGGAGCAAAATATATAATGCTTCCATTGAAATATAAAAAAAACAGGGGTAATAATCTTTATTTCAAACAAAGCAAAAGCAGAAATAGATCTTATTACAATAGATGAGGAAAAGGCATCTTGGTAAAAGATACCATAGAAAATGAAGTAATATCAATACTAAATATATATGTATGTAGGGTATTGTGTTCAAATTCTTAGAGAAGTTAAATGAGTTATAGGAAGATATAGACAGTAAAACTATATTGATGGGGGACCTCAATTTTCTCTCAGAATTAAATAAATCTAATCACAAAACAAACAAGAAAAAAATTAAGGAAATGAATAGAATTTTAGAATGATAGACCTCTAGAGAAAACTGAATGAGGATAGAAAGAAATAGTAGTACATGGCACATACACAAAATTTGACCATATATTAGGGTGTAAAAACCTCATAATCAAATGCATAATAGTAGAAATATTAAATGCATACTTTTCAGATCATGATGCAATTAAAAGTATGAGTTTTAAAGGATCATGGAACAATAGGCTAAAAAGTTAATTGGAAACTAAATAACGTTATTTTAAAGAATAAGTTAGCCAAAGAACAAATCATAGAAACAATGAATAATTTCATTCAAGACAATGAGAATAATGAGACAACATACTAAAACTTATAGGATATAGCCAAAGCAGTTCTTAGAGGAAATTTTATATCTCTAAATGATTACATGAAAAAATAGAGAAAGATCAGATGGGCATGAAATTAAAAAACTTGAAAAAGAACAAATTAAATGTCTCTAATTAAATACTAAATTAGAAATTCTGAAAATTAAATATTAATAAAATCATAAGAACAAAAACTATTGAACTAATAAATAAAAACTAAATGTTGCTTTTTATAAAAAACTAAATAAAATATATAAATCTTAGGTTAATTTGATTAAAAAAGAAAATTTGTTAAAAAAAAGAAAACCAGATGACCAATATCAAAAATTAAGAGGGTGACTTCACCACCAGTGGACAAGAAATTAAAATGATATTTCAGAGCTATTTTGCCCAGTTATATACACCAGAGCCAGCTAAGAAATAGAATTATGGATCATTGGAATTATTAGGGACAAAAGAAACAGTAATAACTATACTAATCTATTATTTGATAAATACAAGAACTCCAGTTTATGGGATAAAAGTTAGCTATTTGACAAAAACTGTGAGGAAAACTGGATAATAGTATGGCAGAAACTAGGCAAAGACCCACATCTCACAGCCCATACCAAGATAAAGTTGAAATAGGTACATGATTTAGACATAAATGATGATATCATAAGATAATTAGAAGACCAAGGAATAGTTTATCTGTTGACTCTATGTGGGGGGGATTTATGACCAAACAAGAGACAGAAATATAATAAAATGCAAAATTGATAGTATTAATTACATTAAATTGAAAAGGTTTTGTACAAATAAAGCCAAAGTATCCAAGATTAGAAGAAATGCAGAAAGGTGGGAGTTTACACAACTAGAACTTCTGATAAAGGCCTCATTGCTAAAATATAAAAAAAGAATCAGATTTATAAGAATACAAATCAGACCTCAGTTGATAAATGGTCAAAGGAAATGAACAGGCAGTTTTCAGATGAAGAAATTAAACTTATCTATAGTCATATAAAATGCTTTTAATCATTATTAATTATAGAAATGCCAATTAAAACAACTCTGAGATACCATCTTACACCTATTTGATTGGTAAATGTAACAGAAAAGGAAAATGATCAATTTATAGAGTTAGAAAAAATAACAACAAAATTCATCTGGAGGAACAAAAGATCAAGAATATCAAGGGAATCAATGAAAAATAAATGCAAAGGGAGGTGGCCTGGCCATACCCAATCTAAAACTATATTATAAAATGACCATAGTCAGAACTATATGGTACTTGCTAAGATGTGGGAATGTGGGAAAACTGGAATATTAATACATCATTGGTGGAGTTGTGAAATGATCTAACCATTCTAGAGCATAATTGAGAACAATAAGGGCTATAAAATTGTTCATACCCTGGCTCACTCCTACAAGATCTAAATTCCACAGGGATCATAAAAAGGGGAAAAGGACCCACATGTTCAAAAATACTTATAGCAGATTTTTTTTTGTAATGGCAAAGAATTAGAAATTGAGGGGGTGACTACCAATTGGGGAATAAGTAAACAAATTAAGGTACACTAATGTGATAGAGTTTGTTCTGTAAGAAATCATGTATAGGAATACTAGACATGTTAAGCTGTTGTTCATGATGATGTTGTTATATTATATTATATTGTATTGTGTATTCCATTGTATTTTGTGTTATTATGTTATGCTACTCCATGGTTTACTTTGTGACTTTTTTTGCAGTGTTGAGGTTATAGGAGTGGTGTGATGTGATGTGATCTATTGTGTTATGTTATATCATATTGTATTGTATTGTGTCATGCTATGGTGATGTAATGTGATATGTGGTATGTTAGGAAAGGCAGCATGGCAGAGCACAGAGAAAACTTGCCTTAGAGCTATGAAGGACTGGCTTAAATCTGCTGAGATTTCTTTTTGTTTGTTTCTTCCATCTTTCATGACATTTAGTAGCATTGAAGTAGGATGAGCCTTAAAAGAGCAAGAGTTGGAAGAGATGACACATGCTGTCGCATGCCCTTGGATAGGTCCAATCATACTAAATAAACTTTGAATTCACAGGTACCTTAGAGACTTTCAAATCCAACTCCATTTTAAAGATGTTTAAAACTGGGCTATAGAGTGGTCCCTGACTTACCAAATTCACACAGAATAGTAAGTGGAAGGTGCAAGGTTCAATCCCAAGTGTTTGATTCCAAATTCAGCACTCTTTTCCTGATCTAGAAGTAATTTGCTCCAAACAGCATTTTCTGGGTTCTCCATTTCCTCATATGTAACATTCGATAGTTAGCAAAGCCTCAGTGAGAATTTGTCTTATCTAAGCCAAAAAACTGCAGGCGAGAGAAATGTCAAGGAAATTAGAAATGGAGAATGGATAGGAATCAGTGGAAGTATAGAGAGTAATATAACTTGTATTAACAGTCATGCCAGGGCTGGGGATTGTATGTGCTTCAGAGAGTATGACATGTACCCACAAAGTAGAAGTGGGGCCACAGTGATACAGAAAGAATTACAGGAACAGGATTGTGCCACATAATCTAGATTGGTGAATCACAGTATGGAGGAAATCTTGCTATCTCAAATGAAGGATGCCTTCCTCCCTGATATGAGCACCTTAAGACAAAGAGCTGGTTGCTCTACTCTAATTATGGCTATGGGTGTTGAATTAGATAATTTTAAGGGTCTTTCTAGCTCTAAGACTCTTTATATCTCTCTAGACATTCCTAGTCTTCTGAATGTGTCTATCTGGTACCTCACATACTGGAAAATAGCAGACACTCCAGACAATCTGGTTTTCTCCCTTAGTTTCCTTTATCTCATCTCCCACAACATAGCCTACTTAGGCAGCCAGGACTGAATAACTTCTGCCTCTATTTATGTCTATTTCTATATTATTTGTAGCAGATATTCACAGTCCTTTAATTCCCAAAGTTTTTTTAATGGATGTTTTAAGTCAAATCTAAATTAAATCAAACTATTTTAATGATGGTCTTGATTGATGGGCCGAATCCTGGAAAATTCCACAGTGACCTAGTCCTAAGTAAGGAACATCAAAACTTGATTCAGCCTTCAACAGCAAAGACTTCCTATGTTATTAATGAATTTGTGGGTGAAATGGGGAGAAGGGGGTCTAATAGGATTTGCCAGAAATTTACAAGAGAACAAAGTGAGGGGGACCTGTTCAAATTTCAAGATCTTTTTTTAAAAAAAATCTGAATTATAGGAGTGCTTCAAATAATCTTTTGAGTAAAAAAAGGTAAGAAGGAGAAAGTGAAGAAAAGAAGAGGTAGGAGGAAGGAGGTAGGAGGAAGGAAAGAAGAAGAGAAAAAGAAAGAATCACATAGTAAAAAAAAGAATTTTTTTGAGTGATGGAAGTTGACATCTATTGGAGAAGCTTAAAATTTATAGAAATGCAGCTAACATTGAATTTTAAATTAATAAAATTGCATGTTTCCCTAAGAGGCTGAAGGGTGTGGGGGTGGTTGCAGAATAGCATAGGTGAATAGGCTAGCTATGAGCCATTTCCCAGAATGACTATGCCTTTCTGTCTCAATCTGAATTATATATCTACTGAAAGAAGAATCCTGGCGTTTGAATCAGAAGACCTAACTTGGAATCCTAGCTCTACATCTTACTTTTGATGTGATTTCGGGGAAGTTACTTAGTTTTTGTTTTCTCATCAACAAAATGAGGGATGTGATTATTCCCTTACTTTCCCTTTCCCTACAAGAAAAGATACCCAACAGTTTCAGATTTCTAAAAGTTCATCCTATTCTCCCACCATTCTGTTGTTTGTCTCTTGTAGTTGGCACTGCTGTGTTAAGGTTCTCCTGTTCCTATATATGATGTCTAGATCACTCAGTGTTTTGAAACAATGAAACATGAATATTTCACTGCATCCTTGATCTAATTATCCTGAGTGATTCATCTCCAAGCTTTTGCACAAATTCCTCATAAAATGTCTCCCCAAGTTATTGAAAATTTCTTTCAGGCTTTTCGATATTTTGTGGATACCAGTTTTTCACCTTGGGGACCTGAATGTAATATTTGTACTCATTCTGCTGGATTTTCAAGGGTCAGAACCACTTCTCAAACAATGTAGATAAGGGAAGTTAGGCCACTTCTGAACACAGATTGGACCTGGGGCATAGGGTGTGTG
The DNA here is from genome assembly GCF_037893015.1 of Macrotis lagotis. Classification (NCBI taxonomy): domain Eukaryota; kingdom Metazoa; phylum Chordata; class Mammalia; order Peramelemorphia; family Peramelidae; genus Macrotis; species Macrotis lagotis. Next base: position 32,296,293 of record NC_133664.1, on the reverse strand, counting down.
CCACAACTGAACTGACACTGCCCCTTCCACTCCCTCTGAGCTCTAGGGTATGTACTATTAGTTGAGCAGTTTAATCCTATGAATGCCAAGCTGACACTCTCCAAATGCTAAAACTTATGCCAATTGTGCCATGCTGCCGAGTAGTTCAAAGGTGGAAGGTCTGAGAGGGAAGGCTGGACTGATGATTAGTCCCTTGAGAGACAGGTTTAGATATATCAGGTTGTCAGATATCGATGTTGTTGCTTGCCTGTGGTTGATGTTATATTGTTAATATAGGAGGAAAAGAAATCAAAGAAAGTCTGAGAGAAGAGGTAGTTCTGATGATTAGTCCATTGAGAGATAGGATTTATTGGGTTTTAGTATTTTGTCACCAAATATCAGATGCTGGTGCTTGCCCAGAGTTGGTAGTGGACCATGGTGTCTTGATGATACAGACATTCTGATGAGTTCCTCAAAGGTGAAAGGTCTGAGAGGAAAGGAAGTAGTGATGGTTAATCCATCAAGAGACAGGTGAGGATTTATTTATTTATTTGTTTCTTTATTTACATATATATATATGGTGCTAGCCCAGCATTGATTTTGTGCTGTGGTGCCTCACTGATATGAGGGGAAATAAAACCAATTCAAGACTAAAAGACTCCTATAGCAGCCAAACCAACTCTGAGAGTTCTGTTGCCTATTAATTAGGCCATGAGGTGGAACAATTTTGATAAAGTCGAGCGAGAAGATTTCCTAGCATAGTCTACCTCTCATTTTAATCAACATCATTCTAAAACCCACATTGTCAATCACTTGGTTGGTCACTGTGGTCATTTTTAGTACCAAAGGACTAGTAGTAACATCAGTAGGATACCTACTTAGGACTGTATTTCCTATCAGTTATGCTTCCTTCTTCCTCCATGAAAGCAATGCCTCATTTTCCAATCATATGTATCTAGAGAGATGAATTGGAGTAATGGATAGAGAACTGGCTTTGGATTTGGGAAAATCTGAATTCAAATAATGAAATACATGCATGCTAGGGAAATCAGTTGACCTTTCACCATCCTGGACAATTCTCTAAGACTGTCCTCTGCAAAGCCAAGTTGTACTGGCAGAAGGTATTTTACTCACCAAAAGTTCCCTTCAGTTATGTTTTCATAAATCTAATCCATGGTGTGGGCTCAGGGGAATGAGGAGGGAAAATGACCTATAGGGTATCTGTTATATATATAATCACCCATAAAAGTATGTCTAGAAGATGTGAAATGTGTTCGTAAGGATATGAGATCCTTCAGGAATTTTAATTTTATGGAATACATCATGCCTATTTCAACATAGGTCTGTAATAACCAATATTTGTTTCATCCGACCTCTTTTTGTACTAGGATCTTAATAATCTCAAGGGGAAAAAACTCATCTCTCTCTCTCTCTCTCTCATATATATATATATATATATATATATATATATATATATATATATATATATATATATCTTTCCATGAATATAAGATATCTAATTTCTTGCTGGAATGAGGAATCCCTTGGAAATAACCATGTACAAACTTGGATGCACTCATTTCCAAATTTGAAGTGCAAGCTCAAACAATTCATTAATGCTCTCTCAACCATCCATGAAAGAATTGTTGTAGTTATTCCTTATCAGTGAATATTCAAGCAAAGTTATGAATAGTTCTCTCCTTACTTAGGATCATCAAATTTTTAGATTTATATCTGGGAGGAACCTTAGAAATAGTCAAGTTCTTTCCTCTCATTTTATAGATTCAGAAAGTAATTAGTCTGTGAACTTGAGAACAATAAAAGCAAACAATAACTTTTCATGTGGTATTTTGGAAATTCATCTTCAACTCTGACATCATGATATCCATTGACAGTATTTAGAATTAGAAGGAATATTGAGTTCATTCGTTCCAATCCTTTCATTTTACAGATGAGAAAATTGAGTCTCAAGAAAATTTACATAAATTCCAAAAGGCAGCAAATGTTAGAGCTAATGTTTAAAGCCAAGTCCTTCTCAGCCAAGGTCTAATTCATTTTTTCATCTCATAAAGATGAAAAATCATGAGATATTCGTTCATCATCCTTCTTGTTTCTATTTTAAGACATCTTAGTTAATATTATATTATATTTAATAATAATGTCAGTTTTAAATTATGTCCTAGATTCAGATTCTGCCTCTATCACTTACTACTGGCTATTTTGAGGCAAATCATTTAATCCACCTTGTCCTTAGTTTCCTCAACTGTAAAATGAGAGGGTTGAACCAGATGTCCTCTGAGGTCTGATTTAGCTCTAAACCTATGGAACTGTGGAACAGCAAATTAGAAGTTCCTATATTTGTGGAATTTTCTGTAGAGTACTAATTAAGCCATAATGAGTTATCTGCCAGCCACATTTTAAAACCATTCCCCAGATTAGAGCTACTAGCTCTAAACTTTCTCACAGACAATTATTTTAGCAATAAGGATCTTAGAAAGACAGATAGATGCCAGAGAGATAGATTAAATAAAGCTTCTGATTTCCTAACATGAATGAGTTTAAAATTGATTTGAATCACAAAAGTTTATAAATAGACTTTACCTTATAAATCATTTATTCAAATGCTTATTTTATAGATGAAGAAGTAAGAAACAGAAAGGTTAAGTGATTTTATCTAGGATTACACAGCTAACTATTTATGGAATAAAGATTAGTACTGAATTTAGACATTTTCTCTTTTGATGACTGTCAGAAAGCAGCTGTTAATATATTCATTCATTTGTAGTGTATGTGTGTGTGTGTGTGTTTGGGGCATGGGGTGGGGGTGGGAATTGAAGTGGGAGAGAAGATAGACCTGTGTTGTGTTTTCAAGTTGCAACTATAGAATATGTGAACCAATGAACTATCTAACTGTGGGAAAGAGATACCAGGAAAGAGTCAGAGCTGAGAGCAATGGAGTGGGCAGCCTCAGCCCATTACTCCCAATGCAATTCCAGAAATTGTTGAAGCCTTTCTATTCCACTCTCTAAAAATATCAAGATGACTTTTCATCCTTCCATCATAATTAATTGGCATATAAACCTGGTTTTGATGAAGGATGACTGCTCTGAACCAAAGGCAAGGGTCTCTCTAGACCTGCCATTCTCTCCCTTCATCCTGAGCTGTGATGCGGTGGGGCCCACCTCTATTTCCAAGGTTCATTTTGTTTCCTTTAGCAAACAAGATCCTAGATGTGTGGCTGGAAAAAATTGTCTAACAGGCTGCTGAGAGAAAGAGGGCAGAGCTAAAAGGTGAAAGAAGTATTCATAACAACCTGTCAGTCACCACCAAATTGCTGGATTACGTCCAAGAGTGCCATAGAAAGATAGTTGATGACTCTTTTGGTTTTTTCATCTAGCATTCCTGCTGCAGCCTTGGGCTTAGCGTTTTTAGTATATATATTTTTTTATTTTTATTATACAGCTGCACCATTACCTAAGAAGAGATAGTTTATTGATCAGCAATGCCTCTGCAGTGATGGGGAGCCCCTGATGAAGATGACTGATTACTATCTCAGGGCTCCTACCTAATCCTGAAGAAAAATAGCTATAGAAAATAGCTTAGTGGTTAATCCAAGATGGTTTGACCAAGCACAATGCCACTGGGATATGTATACATACATATATATATATATATATATATATATATATATATATATATACATATACATATATATGGATACATATATATATATATATATACATATACATATATATGGATACATATATATATATATATATATATATATATATATATACAGAGAGAGAGAGAGAGAGAGAGAGAGAGCCTACTAAGTTCAAGGCACTGTGCTAATGACTGAGGATGCACAAAAAAAATTCTTATCTAAAATGAATTTACATTCTAAGGAGGGGGTGAGAGGGCAACAATTATATTTAAGAACACAGACAGTATGATTATGGAATTAATAAATATCAGTATAGAAGCTAATAGAATACAAAGTAGCTAACAAGAAAAGAATGTTATTAGTTTGGGAGTCAGAGACCGCAGAGAAAAAAGTCTTATCAGTTTGGGAAACAGAGAATGCAGAGATGAAGAAAGGTTTCATGCAGAAGTTGGTACCTGAGCTGAACCTTAAGCATCTTTTGGACCCTTTGAGGCAAGGGGAGGGTGTGTTTCAGCTATGTGGGATGGTCATTGCAATGAGACAATATGTAGACAGGGGGGTCAAACTCAAATAGAAATGGGGGCCAGTAAATCACAAAGGATTCCTGAGTCCAATACTGAATTAGAAAATCACATTTTAATAGTTTCTTTGGTTTTTAAAGTTATTTTTTAAGCATTTCTCAATTACATTTTAATCTGGTTTGGGTCTAACTAGGAAGTGTTTGGGGCTGCATGTGGCCCAAAGGCCAGTCACATGTTTGATAACTGATATACAGAGACAAGAAAAGAAGCCTGTGGCAGACTTTGAAATACTCCACATTAAGGGAAAGGGATATGATTATTATCCAGGAAAAGAAATAGAGATGAAAATTAACCTTTCTTGGGGATAATATGGATATATAAGACTTAGACAATAATGCAATTTGAAGGATTTAATATGGGTTTTATAGCCAGACATAAAGAACTGTTGATAATGGTTCAAGACCAATGGGGCAAGGCGTCTGCAGTATAGTAATCTATGCTGGGTCCAGTGGTGTTTGGTGTTTTAATCTATAACTTAGACCAGGGGTCGGGAACATCTGGTTGATGGGACATAGAAGGCCCTCAAAATCATTTGACAGCTATTTCTCAAGATAACTGCTACTGCAGATAGGACTCAAATTCAATAACTCTAGGAGCATTTTAGGGATGACTTAATTAAATGTTTGACCAAATATGGCAGACTAATTTTGAAGCTGATAAATTTTTTTTATGATCCACAAATGATATAAATATTTAAATGGCCCTTGGCATAAAAAAGGTTCTTCACCGCAGATCTAGACAAAGCTATAGTCTTCATGATCTTTACAGATGACACAAAGTTAGGACAGAAAGCTAATACAAAACATGACAGAGTAAATACACAAATGGACTGTGACAGCAGAGCCTTTTTTTTTTTTTAGGTTTTTGCAAGGCAATAGGGTTAAGTGGCTTGCCCAAGGCTATAGGGCTAGGTAATCACTAAGTGTCTGAGGTCGGATTTGAACTCAGGTACTCCTGACTCCAGGGCCTGTGCTCCACCTAGCCACTCCCAGCAGAGACTATTAGCCTAACTCTAATATAAATAACTAGATAGTGCAGTGGATAGAGGGTAGAACTTGGAGACCAGAAGACTACTGTTCAGATCCCATATCCGATTCTAGTTGCATGACCCTGAGTAACTTTTCTTAGATTTGCTTTTATTATCTAAAAATCTGGGATAATATAGTGCCTGCCTCATAGTGTTATGATGATCTTAAAGTATTATATAAATTGTAGTTATTATTATATTATTTTGTCATCGTTATTTGAAATTCAGTAAGTTAAGACAGAATTTCTTGTACTTGGGACCAAAAGATTCATAAAAACAAATATAAAGGAGATAGGTTTGGGTTGCAGTTTTTCTTTAAAGTCCAAAATGAGTCAGCAAGTGTGATGAGGTGGTCAGAGCAAACCTAAAATAATCTTGATTTTCACTGAGAAGCGTAACTTCCCGGAACAGGGATGCTAGAGCGCCAATAGAGCTGTCCTTGACCAGACTACACGTAGGGCATTGGCTTCACTGCTGATCACAGTATTGTAAACATTATATTGATGAGTTAGACCAAGTATAAAGGAAAACAGGATGGTGAAGGGGCTTGAGTCTTTGAGTCAATGTCATCTGAGGATGGTCAGATATAACTTGCAAAAAGAGAAGAATCAGTGTTTCTGTAAAGAGGAGGAGGGGGAGGTGTGTGTAGGGGAGGAGAGACAGAGAGAGAGAGAGAGAGAGAGAGAGAGAGAGAAAGACTGAGAGACAGACAAAGAGGCATACAGAGAAAGAGAGAAATTAGACTAGACCTAAAAGGAAATGCCTCAATATGTTTTCTTGTATCTGAAGCCTGGATCCAAACTTGCATCTTCATGAGTTTTATATCTCATTGAACCAGATATCTATTTTTTTTCCAGAAAAGACTCTACCAGGCTGTAGTCCAAGCATGACTGGCTATTTCTTCAGTGCCCACTGTTGGTGAAAGTAAGTCTGAGTGAAGAACCAGACTGATTCAACAAACTCCATTATCACTTTTCTTTTAAAAAACTTACAATTTTCCAGGAATTCCTAGAAAACAAAAAATACTCCTCCTTATCCAAATTGCTAAAACTGAGCAAGGTCAAGATATCTGGTGTGAGTTGAGTTAATAATGTATCTTCCTGAGATTCTGGCTGGTCACTGAGAAAATATAAACACTAGAACCTTTGAGGGAGCTTAAATTTAAACCCCTTCCTTTTCTGAGACAGCAATACCAGGAGGAATTATTGGAAGGTATTTGCTTGATTGGTCTTTTAAAGATGTTTGCTTTCTACCTTCCCATTTCTGAGAAATCAATAGTCAAGGAGTCAATGATTGGAGATTAGATTTTCAGTGTATGAGTAATTTAGACTTCACAGTTAAGTTCACTGTTCGGTCTTCTCCAACTTGATGCCCTTTAGAATGGGAGCTCCTTGAGAGGAGGGGCTGCTTTATTCTTTTGATATTTCTAAAGATTTCTACACAGTAAATCACGTTTTCATTCATCCATTTAACTTTTTTTTTTCAACTTTGCCCTCAAAACCTTCAAATGTTAAACAATGGAGTTGCTTGCAATATTTTTAGGGGTATCTGGCTATCTGGCTCTGATATGCATTGCCATATGAAGCATTCTTCTCTTTGGGTTAGGAACTCCTAACAAGAAGATAAATGGCGTATAAACTTTGGTTTTAATACATGCCTAAAGTGAGAATGGTTAAGTGACTTTTCCTTTGCCCACCTGCTTTGTGTCAGAGATAGAAAGTGATCATGAGTTCTCCTGACTCCAAGTCCAGCATCTTATCTATTCAATCAACAAGCATTTCCCAATTACCTACTATGTGCCAGTTATAATTCTATGTTACAGTGATACTTCTCTAGAAAGCCTTTGACTCTAATATATTCTAATTAGAATTATAATGGAATATCTCTGATTATCTTTTATCTTTCTTCATATCTTCAGCTTTTGGCACATAGTAGGAGCTTAATAAATATTTTAACTCACTGATCTATTACTGTATCAGTGTAGCCCTGAATAGAAAGTCACATTTGATTGAAGGTGATTAGAGAAAGACACTGGGAAAATTATTTAGTTGAATTGGAAAAAATTAGGAATTCATTTTTAATCCTTTAAAGAGAAGTCACTATCTCATGGTGCTTCCCATAATCTAGAACTCCAACTGCCATTTTTAACTTGAGCTCTACTCAAGTTAGGTAATTATTACTTCTACTTCTGAGACTCCAGGTGTGTTGGCATGCCACACCCTAGCATGAAACCTTTGTCTAATCTCCAACTACTTCCACCTAACAAAGCTTCAGTATCTAATCTCTATCAGGTGTGATGGATTCAAGTAAAAATACTCAAACATGGGGTGGGGGGAGTTGCAGTCCTCTAACAAATCTCTCTTTACAAGTGGAAATTGCTTATTAATGCTTTTTCTGCCCAAAGTTTTTGCTTTCTAGGAATTTGCTAGGCTAATAGAGGGAAAAATGAATAAACTAAAAAGAATTCTCTTTACTTTATTGCCCTCAGTCTTTTCTTTCTGAGTGTGGTAATTTTACTTATGCTCCTTTCTCTCATAGATTTATCATTTATCTCTGTACAATGATCCCCTTCAAGAAAAGATTGGACTCCACTAACTGCATGTACTGTAGAAGAAATTCTTTTGGTGTCTGGGTTGGTTGATGACGGCAAAGTCCCCTTGCAACTGTCAGATTCTGAGATTCTGAACAAGTCAAGGAGCAGGTGTTAATTGCCTGCAATGTGTCAGGGACTTGAACATGCTCTAACTAATTCTAGTAGGAGGCATTATGGGGAATCTTGACTTTATTACTTTTTATCGGGTTAATAGCAAGCAAGTAATAGCTGTTTCTTGGACCTTATGTCCTTTTCTCTAAAATTAAGGGGCTAAGTTAGAATTTAGACTATAATATTGAAGTGTGTGTGTGTGTGTGTGTATGTGTGTGTAGCAGAGGAGGTTTGCTTTAGCTCAGTGAAACTATAATCTATCAGGATTACCCAAGATGAACAGGTCACAGCAGTGAGTTCTGATAAAAGGTGATCCAACGGAGAAGGAAATAGCAAATGAATGCCCCATGGACAGTATAAAGGAACAAAGATGTGACACAGGAGATGAGCCTCTCAGGTTGAAAGATGTCCAGAATGCTACTGAGGAAGAGTGGAATGAAGCAACTGGACCAAAGCCAAAAGCAAGGTCAACTGTGGATATGTCTGGTGACTAAAGAAAAGTCCAAAGCTGTAAAAAAATCAATATTTCATAGAAACCTGGAATATGAGATCTGCAAACCAGAATAAGCGGGATGTGGTCAAAGCAGAAATAGAAAGATTAAACATCAACATCTTGGCTCTCAGTGAACTTAATTACTGTGTGTTGAACTGTTTGATGTGGATTTGAAGAGGTTTCCTTCTGTCATTTTTGAGATTATATTTCAAAACTGCTTTTCTCATCACCTAAGCCAAAGAGGTCAAAACTGATTCATTCTATGAAGACCTACAACATTTTCTAGAAATAATACTAAAAAACATCACATTCATTGTAGAGGATTGGAATCAAGAGATAATTGGAATAGCAATTCAACAGTTCAAAAGTAAGCAGGGCAGGGTTTCATAGTTTTGTCAAGATAACTCACTGGTTGTGGCAAATTCTTTTTTCAGCAGCCTAACAGAGACATCACTAGCTAGTCAATATAGAAATAAGATTCATTATATACTTTCCAGTCAAAAGTGGAAAAGCTCTATATCATTAGTTGAAACAAGACCTGGAGCAAATTGTGAATCATAATATGCACTTCTTACGGCAAAATTTAGATAAGCAAATTTGGAAAATACAAAAGTGGCACTATCTTGGAAAAGACTATTTTGCTTCCCATTCCCAAAGAATGCCAATGCTAGAGAATTGTTCAAACAATTACTCTCCTTTCACACACCACGAAGGTCATGCTTAAAATTCTGCAAGCTAGGCAAGAATTGTCAGATCAGGCTTGTTTTCAAAGAGGCAGAGGAACTAGAGACCAATTTGTCAACATTCTCTGGATTATGGGAAAAAACAAAGGCTGTCCCAGAAAAAAACAATCTACTTCTATTATTGACTATATGCTATATATCACAGTCTTAGGAGACATTGCTAATATGCCTTTCAGGTTCAGAAACACTGCAGTCCCTAACACCTTGCAAAAACACATTTACACATACATACATTTACATATGCATGCATACACACATCATTTTATATATATATATAATATGCATATATATATATATATATATATATATATATATATATATATATATATATATATATATATGCATGGAAGTCCTCAAACAGTTGGGAGTACCAGATCATTTTATTTGATTCCAACCAATGTGTGGATGAAGAAGCAAACAGCCCTGAGCATGGAATACCTGATTGGTTTAGGACTGAAACACTTTATTTGCCTTATATACATAGTACATCACACAACATACCAGGCACAATGAATGAAAAGTTGAAATTATGGTTGTTGGAAGAAATATTAACAATCTCAAATATGCAAATGATACCAATCTGATGGCAGAAAGGGAAAAAAATTAAGAAGGTTTTTGACAAGAGTGAAAGAGGAAAGTATAAAAGTGGACTTGAATTTGAACATGAAAAAAATCAAAGATCTTGGTAACTGGTCCCATCACTTCCTGGCAAGGAGAGGGAAAAGAAATGGCAGCATTGTCAAATTTCATATTTTAGGGCTCAAAAATCACTGCAGATGGTGATTGTAGGTCATGAAATTAAAAGATATTTTCTCCTTGGAAGGAAAGCTATGGCAAATCTGGATATTCAAAAGTGTGCCGGTGAAAATGGCGGATGACAAGGACTCGATGCCAAAGGTGAAAGACCTGGCTTTCCTAAAGAATCAGCTGGAACATCTACAGTGGCGACTAGAGGAGGAGGTCAAGACAGGTGTGGAACAGGCAGGCTCATTCCTTTCATCTCCTTTTCTCAACGTCTTCCTGGCCGGCTATGTTGTAACCAAATTAAGAGCATCTGCAGTGATGGGCTTCGCAGTTGGTGTATGCACTGGGGTCTATGCAGCACAGTGCTATTCAGTTCCCAACATTGAGAAGACTTTGCAGGATTATCTACGGGTCCTTCATAAGGGACCTGACTAATGCATCCTCAGCACTCCTTTCTCCAGGCCCTCCTCAGGAGGGGCCATAGCCCTGAGGAAGAGCCTTGGAGTCTGAGTCAGGATAGGCAGTAAGCCTGACTATCTAGGGTCATCAAAGATAGAGGCCAGCTGTCTTGCCCCATCTCCAGCCTCCCCAGGCCTTTAGTTGCCTCATTTGCTTCAGATATTTTCTATACCCATATCCTTCCTCCTTCCCTCCAACATCTGTACTTCCAGATTACAGCGTGCATGTGTGCATGCATGTGTGCATGTGTGTGTGGGAACATGTGTGTCTCCCTGCTGCTTCTATTTCTGACTCTGACCCATGGCCTACCTAGCTCCTTGTTAACTTAATAATGTGTTCTGAATTGCCCTCTGTAGGAGCTGGCTCCATTATTCAGTTTTACCAGATGGACTATAGACTTTGCCCTCTTTTACTCTTCCCATCACTTACTTACCTAAAGACCTAGGTTGGTCAAGTAGGGATGAACATGGAAGAAGGGGGCATACCGGGCATAGGGCACCCAAGCCAGGCCCGATGGGTGCTTATGCTCCTCCTGTCTACAACCATGTATGGTGCCCATGCCCCACTCTTGGCCTTGTGTCGAAAAGATGATCGTGTCCCTTTCCGCCCCTCTTCAGCTGTGCTTTGGACAGAACTGACCAAATTACTACTATCAGCACTTTCTTTGATGGCCAGGTGGCAGCCAAGATTATGGGATACTCCACCTTGGTGCCAAGCTGCCCCTTTTGCACTTTCTGCACTGCTCTATGGTGCCAACAACAACCTCGTCATTCACCTGCAACGATATATGGACCCCAGGACCTACCAAGTGATGAGCAACCTCAAGACTGGCAGCACAGCTCTCCTTTACTGTCTCTGCCTGAACCGCCGTCTCTCTGCCAGGCAAGGCCTCGTACTGCTGCTACTCACTGGTGCTGGAGCCCGCTATGCTGCTGCAGGCCTCCAGGACCCACAGGGCCTCCTCCCACAGCCTCCAGCTGCAGGCATGCCCCTCCTTGTGACCCCCTTGGGTCTGCTGTTGCTTTTGCCCTACTGCCTCATCTCAGGCCTCTCCTCGGTCTACACAGAGCTGCTCATGAAGAGGCAGCACCTACCCTTGGCTTTGCAGAACCTGTTCTTGTACTCCTTTGGGGCTTTATGTGGGAGGTGGGCCAGGCCCTGGGCTCCTAGAAGGTTTCTCAGCCTGGGCAGGGCTGGTGGTACTGAGCCAGGCCCTCAACGGTCTGCTCATGTCAGCAATCATGAAGCATGGGAGCAGTATCACGCGTCTCTTTGTTGTCTCCTCCTCCCTTATTGTCAGTGCTGTACTCTCAGCCACTCTGCTTCACCTCCAGCTCACGGCTGCCTTCTTCCTGGCCCTCCTGCTTATTGGTTTGGCTGGACATCTCTACTGTGGAGGCCGGTAGAGTCAGAGGGTCCACCCTCTGGAGCCATTTTGTCCTCCAGTGCTATTAATGCAGGCTTGATCTTACTGTGGTCAGCATTGTCCTTTCCAGTGAACAAGGACTCGCCTCTTGGAGAAGGTGCTTCTCTCCTTTCTTGAAGGAGTTGGAAGGGGGATATGGGAGGTTATCCTTAGGGGTAGTGCCAGTTTGGATTCCCTGGTCTTAGTCTCTACTCTAATTGCTGACCCATAAGAAACTGCACTTCTTTATTCCCATGTGACTTTAGCCTGCCATTTCCTCATACTAGTCCCAGCCAGAATCCCCGATAGAAGGGCCTCTGAGAGGGGAGATCTGCAGGTAGGCAGGCCCGTAAAAGCCCCTGGGAAAAGGTGAGGGAACCTGAAGCAAAATTGAATTTTTGCCAAGGAAACACTATTATTCACTCAAGTTTGTTCCCCAGGTTCTGATAATTCCTTTCTGCTCCCATCAGTTTGCAGAGCAGAGGGGGATTCACCTAGGGATTCTGCCTCTATCAGCTGCTGTTTGGAAAGAATGAGACTTAGGTACTTTCCTTTTGTGTCAGTCCTAACTTCTCAAGCAGTGGGCCACTCTTCCATCCCTCCTGCTGTGGTAATTTAAACTCCAGTCTGGATTACCGAGATGTGAGCTCTGGAAACTAGCCAGAGTAGGCAGCAGTGAGGGCCTTTTCCTATTGAGGACTGAGGCTCTTCCTTGTCCCCATAGATAATGCTTGTTTTTCCAGTTCCTCTCTGTCTAGCCAAGTAACTGGCTTGTTCTAAGTCCATTTCTCCTTTATTCTCTCAGACCCTACAGCAATTCACCAAAAAACTAAAATGTTGTAGGTAACTTTGACCTCCTCCTGTGTCCTATCCCAATTTTTCCGTAATGTTCTGCCAGTGTCAGGGTCCATGTGGTCTGGCAGTTTTAGCAGCCAAGTGTGTCTTCCCCACCACAACTATTACCTACAACAAGTTGCAGCACTTACTGGAGAAATGAACTGCTCCCTTGTGTGCTGCTGCTCCTCCAGTGTCAGGACTGAATTTCTTTAAGCCTTCACGAGTTGACAAGGAATGCCATCTCCTGTGGCCCTTGCCCTTTTATTGCAGTCTGGAGGGCTCTCGTTGGCTCTGCCGTTTTACACTCCTGCACCCTGCTCCTGCCAGGAAATATTCTGTTCTTAGACCCTCAAACTGACCACTTTTTCTGGTATATACCCTTAACTTTCTAAGAAGGAGACTCCTGACTCCTTTATGGGAATAATTTAGACTAGGGCATGTGGAATTTTTCTATAGCTCAATCAGTGCCTCCTTAACTGCATAAGCAATAAAGTCTCAATAAAGTGTTTCTGGGAGTAGGGATTTCCCTACCAAAAAAAAAAAAAGACTTCATCTGTAAAGTCAAAGCCATGAGTTTTCCAATAGCAATGTATGGTTAAGAGAGTTGGACTATAAGAAAAATTCAATGTGTTCAAATTGTGGTGCTGGAGAAGACTTCTGAAAGTCCCTTGAACAGCAGAGAAATTAAAGCAGTGAATATTTAAAGAAATTAATTCAGACTATTCACTGGAAGATCAAGTACTCAAATTGAAGTTAAATAGATTGGTCACAAAAGGGGGATGATGGAAGACAAAAGGCAAAGAGAACAGTAGAGGATAAGATGGATAGAAAGTGTCATGGAAGTCATGGAAACAACCAATATGAGCTTGGACAGACTTCAGATACCAGTGGGGTCTTGAAAGACTTCGAATGCAATAGTCTACAGGGTCATGAAGAATCAGACAGGACTCAACAACTATATATATATATATATATATGTATATATATATATATATATATATATATATATATATACACACATATACCTATATATGTAAATATATGCTTGCATATACATTATGTTGTGTGTATGCATGCATATGTAAGTGTACATATGTGTAAATGTGTTTTTGCAAGGTGTTAAGGACCGCAGTGTTTCTGAACCTGGAAGTCATATTGGCAATGTCACCTAAGCCATAGAGAGTTAGAGGCATAAAATGGGAACTGAATGTTCATGTGCCCACCTGTAAGACTAGATTGCCACTTACATCTGCAATTGCACATGAAAGCACATAGCTCTGCCACACTTGACCAAATGCAATGCTGCCGTGTGTGAGCATAGAGCAACTCACTATAAATTCTGGCTTCTAGACTTCCAGCATTAGGGCTTCTTGCCAGCAATTTTGACATCGAGTCTAGCCATTTTCAAGTTCTTGTTCAAGTGGCCTGCCACTGCAGATGGAATGAATTAGCTACCATGGCAGAATGGTCCAATATCATTCATATATATTTAATGCCCCGATCATTATGGATCTTTGCACATCCCTTCTTAACCCAGTAGCTGGCATCCTGAATAATCTGGTGACTCTATGATACTTTATATTACTTTATTTAATTCTCCCATTCTGTGAGTTGTATGTTAAAGTTATTATCCCACTTCTAATATTACTCAGCTAGCAATCTGAGGCAGAACTGAACACCCCAATCACTATATTTCCCTAACATTCAATTCATATTTTCTGTTGGTTGATTAGAAATTTTCCTTTAATTTTTGTTATTTTCTGATTAAGTCAAATGGCTGAGGAACTTTACAGGGGCATCTCTGGCCATAAAGGGGTCCAAACATCATTCCTTTTTTGGAATTGGACACAAAATTAGTAAGTCTTGATTTTTCTTTTGGTGCTAATAGATGGGCAGAGCCAATTTAAGAGACTGTAGGAAGCTGAGGAATCCACTATCTACCCCTTCCTGGAATAATTCCCAGTTAGACTAGTGATCATAATGAAAACCCTTCCCTTTAACTGTCAGGATAAAATGTTTTATCCCTAGGCCTGCTTCTAACTTGCAGGCCCTGACTTCATCTCATTGTGGAGAGCCCACTGCTACTCTTCAATGACCAAAGATTGTATATAATCTAGGCCATTAGGGACCTACGACTGTGCGTACTGCATTACTTTCCAGAGAGAGCAAAGTCATCTGGGAAACCACTTATTTTCTTAACAAAAAGAGCACATGTTAAAGAGATGAAGACATGTATAAACTATTTACCAAATGGCATTTCCTGGCTTTTAGGTTTGAGGAATTTCTAAAAGCATTTCAATTCAGCAAGAATTTATTTATTAAGCACCTATTGTTTGAAAAGCATTGTGATAGAAATTGTTTTTTTTAATTTAGAATTTTAAAAGAATAAGAGTTTCTAACATATTAAAATTGTTAGCCTTGGGAAAGCTGTAATGGTTTAATAATTTGAAGCCTAACTTTTCTCTTCAAAAGGTTGCTGGCACAACTGATTTCTGTCTCACCACAAGAATTATTCTAAAGAAATAATGTCGTGAATAGAGCACAGGCATTGGAGTCAGGAGTACTTGAGTTCAAATCTGGCCTCAGACACTTAATAATTACCTAGCTGTGTGACCTTGGGCAAGACACTTAACCCCACTTGCCTTGCAAAAACATAAAAAAAAAGTAATGTCAACTCTACCAGCTTCTATCACCATCCATGTTCAAAACTGCGTCACCATCTGAGCCTTTCAGTGACCTTTAGGTTTCAAAAGTTAAAGACTCATAACCTAGGACAGGGACCAGGAAGGGTGATAAACATGGATTCGATGATGCGAGAAAAGAGGAGATGAATGATGAAGCAGAGAATCAAGAGGAGTACCTTTGTAATGATATCCATTTTAGAAGAATAGTGTAGGATGAGAGATAGGAAGAGATTTTACTTTACAATATGATATGAGGAAGAAGCAAACAAGATTCAAGGACATAATTTTATTTTTTCATAGTATGAACGAACTTCAGAGGCCTTTGGGCTCAACACTTACCTGATCAAAAAGTGCTTTTACAAATGTTGCATGTTGGAGGGAATATAAAAAATTGATATAGGGATATTATTATACTTTTGGTAATCCAACCATTCTGGAGAGAAATTTTAGAATTATGTTCAAAAGACTAATTCTACCCTTTGATTTAGCAACAGCACTGTCTATATTCCAAAGACATCCCCCCCAAAAGGGAAAAATAATCTATTTGAGCAAAAATATATATAGCTGCTTTTTTTGTATGTGGCTAAGAATTGGAAATTGAAGGAATGCCTACCAACTAGGGAATGGCTAAACAAGCTGTGGTCTATGATTGTAATGGAATATTATAGAATTATAAGAAATTAAAAGCAGGATGATTTTAGAAATACCTAGAAAGACTTACATGAACTGATGCATAAGGAATAGAACCGGGGCAATGTTGTACACAATGACTAATATTGTTTTGATGAAATATGAATGACTTAGTTATTCTCAGAAATACAATGATGAAAGACAATCCTAAAAGACTAATGATGAATCATACTATTTGCCTCTAGAGGGAAAAAACTTACAGTGTTTGGATGCAAACTGAAGCATGCTACATTTTACTTTCTTTTTTAAAGTCTTTAGATAGGAGAAAGGGGCAGAGAGAGAGGGGGGGAAAGAATAGAATTTGTAACTTAAAACCTTAAATAAAATGTTATTTAAAAAAAAAGAAGCATATTGACAGCACATAGAATAAATAGTGATTCAATCTCTCCTTGAAGATTTCCAATGAAAAAGGGCCTACTGATTTAGTTCCTTAAACTTTTGGATAGCTCTAATTGCTAGGAAATTGTTGTTTCTCTAAATTAGTCTCTACACTGTTCTCTGTATTACTCCTGGTAATGCCTTTTGAGATCCAGAACAAGTCTAATCCTTTCCTCCACTCAATTACCTTTCAAATATTTGTCATTTGAAAAAGTTATAAGCCAAGTCTAAAGTAGAAATTCAAGTGCTTGAGTTTATGTTCATAGATGATTGTGCACTCAATGAACCCTTTGAGACTGAGATACAAAAATATATATAGATCATTTCCCTGCTGCTTGTGCTATTTTTGGTTAAAAATTAAAATCAAAACCAGACAGCACCACATCAAAATTCTTGGAACCCTTGGTTACAGCAAAAGGAGAGATTTTGAATGATGCAGATAAGTTCACTTACCTGTATACATAGATGATGTGGTTGATGCATGGCTTGCCAGAGTTAGCTCTGGGAGTGTTTGGGAGGCTCTTATTATTCCTCCTTCGGACAATTATGTTATGTTACAGCTTGACAAATGGCCTTCTAAAATACAGTATCCAGAAAACAAAGATCACATGCACTAACATTCTAGTGGCAAAATCATACCAAGAGAAAAAGTTCTCAATAATTCAATTTAGAAAGCACAAAGATAAACAATTCTGATGGGGAGCAAAATGACAGCATTGTCTGAATACCACAATAAGCATGCAGTGGAAACTCATCAAACAGCTTTTATTAAATAGCATGTATGTATGTACGCATGTAGGTAGGTATAGAAAATGGAAATATAGATAGGTAACAGAAGACTTTAAAAAAAGAAATAAAGTCCTGTAAATAAATTTAAAGAGAACTAAAACTCAAAATGAATGAATTGCTAGGAAAGCTAAGGATTACAAGCAGTATGTTTTAATTGCATTTTTTAATCTACTTAGAATATGGATTACCACTAACTTTTTCTTGAGAGCTCCAAAATATTTACCTCAAGAGTAAAGCACTCCACTGGTTAATAATGAATTAAAATTCTATATCAGCCAACCTAAGTATTAAATAAAATAACATAGTAAAATAATTAATATGTCATTCTGCCCATAAACCTAAGGTATAGTCTCCCATACATTCAAGCACGGTGAGAGATCTTACATAAAGGTCATACACCTCGAAATGAGTGACCAGCACATATGTAGTATATAAGGAACATAAACTTCAAATGTATAAACAAGGCCTTTGAAGCATTTTTTAAAAGTCCCTGCATTGTTCTTCCTAGTTTCAATAGATCATGTCATGCTTGTTGTCTCACTCTGTCTCTTATGGGAACAATTCTTTGCTTGTCATGTATTAAAAATTTACTATATACATTGTTTCAACTAAGCATTGATCTCTCTCTCTCTCTCTCTCTGTATATATATATATATATATATATATATATATATATATATATACTTCTCATTTCTTCAAAGCTATTTAGGTGACCTCAGTTGAAATAGAACAGTGTATAGAAGCTAAAATATATACTTAACTAAGAAAAAAAAGTTTGAAAGTTTGCACTCAGATCAAGAGTAAGTCATTTCTTTTTTACCTATTTTGGGGGAAGAAAAACAAGACCTTTGTTACAGATAATTCTCTGATTTTAAGCTTAGATATTTTCCAGTCTTTTTTCTTCTCTGGCCTACAATGCACATTAAAGTGAGGCATAGAGGCAGCTAGGTGGCACAGTGGATAGAGCACCTGCCCTGGAGTCAGGAGTACCTGAGTTCAAATCTGACCTCAGACACTTAATAATGGCCTAGCTGTGTGGCCTTGGGCAAGTTATTTAACCCTATTGCCTTGCAAAAAAAATAAAAATTAAAAAAATTAGACAAATAAAATGAGTCATAATAAAACTTAAG
The DNA here is from genome assembly GCF_037893015.1 of Macrotis lagotis. Classification (NCBI taxonomy): domain Eukaryota; kingdom Metazoa; phylum Chordata; class Mammalia; order Peramelemorphia; family Peramelidae; genus Macrotis; species Macrotis lagotis. Next base: position 32,277,986 of record NC_133664.1, on the reverse strand, counting down.
CTAAGGAGATTTCCACTTTCATTTTGCATATATGTCAATAGCAAAATCTGATTGAACTCTGTTGTATTTTTGGTCAGCAAAATATACCTCAGTCCTTGTCAATCATAATGGGTAAAAGAAAAGACAGAAAGAATAACTAGGTCTGCTCTTAAGAATGGATTCAATTATAATATTGGAGAATGGGGGGGGGAGAAAGAGTCGAACTCTTATTTACTTTTGTGCTACTGAAAAACAAAAACAAAAACAAAAACGTTTGTTGACTAAACTTGAATGAAAAGAACAAACCAAAGATGTTCAATAGATTATTGAAACCCAGGAGTAAGTGAGCAACCCTGCCTGGAAGAGCTTCATTTTATTCTATTTAAGGACTGGCAAATATGGCTGCTAAGTCACGGCCACTGATCTTTGAAAGACCTTGGAAAATAGGAGAGTGATGGCAAGAATGAGATAAAACATATCTCTCTGAATTTTCCAGCGAAAGAGAATGAAATCTGCAACCTCAGAGGACAGGAATTAGGTCTGAGATGAAATTTGATTTCTGGCAAAATTCTGAAGTTCATTTTTAAAAAGATAATTTGTGAATGACAAGAAAAGAAATCAGTAATCATAAAGAGACAGTATGGCTAGTCAAGACAAATTAAACTCATTTCTTTTTGAAAGAGCTACCTGACTCACAGATCAGGGTAATACTATAAATATTTTTCCCTTTAGTTTTAGCAAATCATCTGACAAGTTTTTGGGGATAGCCTTGTGGATAACAGGAAGAGATAAGAATTAAATATTCATGTATGAGGTAGATTAAAAAGTGTTGAATGATTGGACTCAGAAAATAATCAAGTGTTTAATGACAATTTGGAAGAAGGTCCATTTGTTGGAGCTCCCCAATGAACTATTTAACATTCTTATCAGTGACTAGCTAAAGATAGGTAGCTTACATATCACATTTGCAGATGACACAAAACTCAGAGGGATATATAACATATTGGATGGCTCTGTCAGGATATAAAAATGGCTAGAACACTGGGCTGAAACTAATGAGATGAAATTTAATGGAAATATGAATGTAATATTACACTTGTTTTCAAAAAAATCAATGTCCTCAGTACAATATAAGTGAGGCATGGCTATAGAGCCATGAGTCTGAGAAAAATCAATGCTTTTTAATAGAATGTGCATAAATGGTATGATAGCAACTAAGGTCTTTCTCCTTCTCAGTACCCTTCCTTCTGACCCTTACCCTCTTTTCATTCCCCACCTCTAAGACCATGCATCCAGAGGTTCCAGGAATAATAGACAAAATGTGATGATTTCCTAAAAATCTTAGACAGGAGACTGTAAACTTCTGCCTCATTTAAATGCCTCTTCCTCAACATTCCTCAGATTCTTTTTAATTTTGATTGACTGGCCAATGTGACATCCCTTTAACTGCTCCTTTTTTCAAAGGGAATCACATTTTGAAGCTGTCAAATGACATAAGTTATGACAAGCCCTAGGTGACGGAAATAGTCATCCTCTGTTGTCTGCCTCTGAAATATAAATTGCAAATGAGGAAAGGGAGGAATTAAAATATCCTATGACTGCACTTACAAGGATGAGGAAATAGCAACACAGGATTCCTTCTGGAAAGGCAGAAATCCAGCAGAGAGGAGTCATTGATGTTATGGTGCCTTCTATTCTTGTTACATGTTTTTACATTACATGCCTCAGCTTCCCACATTTCTGAAGCCACTCTTGGTGCCTTCTCCCAATATGTATTTCATGGAGCTAATGCTATTTTTGCAAATGCTATGCTATAATAGAACAGTCTCATACTATACTTTCACTCTTCCTTTTTCCTCTTTACATTTTTTCTTTGATTTTTTATGAAGAAACTAGCATTTTTATCACTAGACTGAATGAAATTGGAGGTATATGACATTCTTCAGTATCACAAAATAAATATCCTTAGTTTGTTGTAGATTGCTTTTTTCCCCATTGCATTTTCACACTTGAATTGTCTTTTGTGCATTTTTTTGAAGAAAACATTGGTCACAGTTGCTTCAAACTGAGCTTCTTTGTACAGTAAATGGAAATGGCATCTTAATTTTGTATCAGAGCTTACAGATAAATCATGTGGGTCATATCCATTACGACAAAAAACCAAAGATTTATGTGTACATGTTTATATGTAGATATGTAATATGTAGGTTATAGGTATGGATGTATGTGTATATAAGCATATAGACTGGCATGTATATAATTTCTAAACCCAGTTTGAAGTCTATTTGTTTAGAAAAAAATAATAAAAATTTTAAATATAGGGATAGATCTTTCAATCAACAAACATTTATTAAGGGGATGCTATGTATCATTGAACTAGATAGCAGGCATCCAAAGATAAAAAGGCATCAGAGGCCTTAGATAGATGGGGAAGAGAGGACAAGGTGATTTGTTGGGGAGGCCACTACTAAGGAGTTACTGGGAAAGACTTCACAAAGAATACAAAATTTGAGATAAGCCTTGAAGGAAATTGATTCATTAAAGAGGGAGAGTCAAAGAAGTACCATATCTCAAATTTGAAGAAAGGCACTAGAGATAGAAAATGGACTCTCATTTACAAAGAGTAATAAGATGGTCACTTTTATTGAAATATAGAGTTTTCAACAGGGATAATGTACAATATGACCAGAAATAAAGATTGGAGCCAAATTGTGAAGGTTTAAAATGTCAAATACTCCTAGAGGTAACAGGGTGCCACTATGGTTTATTGAGAGTAGGAGTTACATAATTAAAAATATATTTTAGTAGCTTTGGCAACTATAGGCAAGATGATTTGAATGAGGAGAGAGTAGAAGCTAGGAGAAAAATGTGTAGCTATTAAAATGAAGCAGAGGAAAGGTGATAAGTTAGGTTTAAAGGTATGAGTTTGGAGATAAGAAGGGGGAGTCAAGAGATGCTGTGGGAACATAAATATATATGATGGGATATATGGAGTGAGTCAGTGAGGATGGCAGTGATGTCATAAGTGATCTGAGTAAAGAGAGATTAGAGGTACTTAGACTAAAAGGACTGTGGTGATCCCAACAAAAAAATAGGGAAAGTTCGAGGAGGGGTGTGATTTGGTAGGTGAGAGTGGGAGAAAACAGTGAGTAGAGAAAAATAAACACACACACACACACACACATATATATATGTATATATATATATACACATATATGTATATATGTGTATATATATATATATAAACAACATGGATTAATGTGACTTTGGAATTAAGAAGATTTGAGTTTTAGTCCCATTTATGACACATAAGAGCTGTGTGACCCTTGGCAAGTCAATTAACATCTCAGTGCCCGATGGCAATTTATTTTTCAACTGCTGATCTGCTTTAGACTTTTCTTATACTGAAGAAACAATTGGACTGAAATGGATTGGACAAAAATTTACCTGTATAAAACTTGAAGGATTTAAAAGGGGTTGTCCTACCCATCCCTGAGAAGTAATCCAAGAATTAAGATTTGTACTTTAAAAATGGACTGAAGTTCAAAAACTAGTGAATTATCCATAGAGTAGTCATTCTACTGGAATTATTATATGAAATCAGAGTTCTCAAAGGCAAGCCCAATACTCTGTTCATGATTTTTTGTTCTTGTCTTTCAGTCATTTTCAGTTGTGTCTGACTCTTCATGATACCATTTGGGGTTTTCTTGGCAAAGATACTGCAGGGTTTGCCATTTATTTCTATAATTCATTTTATGGATGATGAAACTGAAGCAAATAGGGTTTCATACCTTGCCCAGGGTTACCCAGCTAGGAAGTACTTCAGGTTAAATTCAGATTCAAGTCCATCTGGTTCCAAGACTAGTAGTCTATCCAACACGCCATGTAGTTGCCCCATCATTCTATACTATTCTAACACAACAAATACATTCAAGTAATCACTAAATTTTTTGATTTGTAAAGGGCATCTGGGGGTGGAGCTGCATGATTGAGATGCAAAGAAACTGACCTTAGAGTGGAAAAAATATGAGTTCAAATTGAAAATCTGCTATGAACTATCTATTTGTTACTGTTGTTTAGTCATTTCAGTCATGACCTTCTATTCATATTTATTTATATCTAATATTATATTTATATCTATTATCTATAATATTATAAATAAGTAATTAATAATATTATATCTATAATGGATATTTATATCTATTTGTGGTTTTTCTTGGCAAAGATTGTGGAATAATTGAATATTCCTTTTTTCCAGTTCACTTTATGGATGGGGAAGAGTGTTCAATGACTTGCCCAAGGTCACAAAGTGACTGAAGCTGGATTTGAAATCAGAAAGATGAATCTTTCTAACTCTAGGCTTCACCCTCCATCCACTTTGTCTCTTAGCTGCCTAACTACTACATAACCTTAGTAAACCTAGGCTTTGAGAACTCCATCTGCTGTGTCTCTTAGCTGCCTAACTACTATATAACCTTAGGAAGCCTAGGCTTTGATAACTATCTATAAAAACTGGAGGATTCAACTAGATAGCCTTTAAAGTCCTTTGTATTTCTAGATCTAAGAACCTAATACAAATCTATCTATCTATCTATCTATCTATCTATCTGTCTGTCTGTCTGTCTGTCTGTCTATCTATCTATCTATATATCATCTTTGAAAAAAAGAAAGACTACATTAAATTCCTAGCAAAGATAAAGTCAAGGTCTTTCTATTATAATGGATAACATTCATTTGTTTTTTTCATTTGACAAATATTAATAGGTAATAGTTATTTCTCAATAATCTATATATGTATGCAAGTGTGTGTATAAAATATACATAGAAACATTCACATACCTGGGTGTGTGTTTTGAAGTTTCTTGGATTCTTAGTTTCCAGGTGGCAGCAATTTACTAAAGAGTATAATACTAAAGAGTATTGGCTCCAACAAGCCAAATGGATCATAAGTACTTAGCAGGGAAGCACTGTCTACACTATAAAATAGCAAGGTATCTCAAGCTTTATTTTCATGATGAAATTAGCTTGGCAGTCTTTAATAAATTTGGAAATAACTGGACTACATATGTTTATTTCAATTAATAAGCAAATCAGATCCAGTTAACAACCTGAAAGTCAATTAATACAAAGTCACCATTTGCAGACCCTAGTTCTCATTTTCAATGACATATAAGGTAGATACTGAATTGAAACTAGTTAATGAAACTGTCAAGTCTAAGGGATTTGGACTTCTTAGTGTTGCCTCCTATTAAGGGTCCAAGATTGTCCCATTTGTTTTCATTTCATTCTCCAGTTACGATTATTTTCTTTGTGTTCTGCCATGGTCATCTGACACCTGAATAAGAATGGGATTTCTGAACTTGGTCCTAAAAAACTTTCCCCAAAACACTGGGAAAAGTCTTTTAAAAAACCTTGCAGTTACCTCCTACAATCTCTAGGAAATGTCTATGGCTCCAGGTCCCTCCAAATATGATTCTCATTCTCTTTGACTTCAAAGAACTACATTTGGAAAGGGCTTAAAATGTCTTTTTATTCTCCCTTTCATTCTCAGATTGCAAAAATTTAGACTCAGAGATTTGAAATATATTGTACACATATTACTGTTTTCAAAAGCATATAAGCTCCCTGGAGACCAGGACAGCTTAATTTTTTACCTTCTGAGATTGTGTAATAGCCTTCCTTGAACTCTAATCCCAACCTTGCACCTTGGCTAAAATCTCAGGTTGTCTTTTAGAAATATTTTTCCCTCAGTTCTGAGTGAGTCAAACCAGCTCTCTCCTTAACTATAAAAACTTGAGATCCTAATTCTTCCAACTTATGGACTCTCACTTCCTTTGGACTACACACTCCCTGGCCACACCACCAAAAGTTCGTGTTTGCCACCTCAGGTATAGTTTTCAGTTCATTTACATAATAAAGATGATTAGTGAGCACTGAATTAGATAAATGATTCATTTTTTCTCTGGCACTTCTCAAATCTCGAGTTTCTTTTTGATGACCCATTATGTACCCATTCCCAAGGAAAGGATAACACTCTTTCTAAGGTTTTCAGTTCTAATTCTATTATACTTGGTGCTTGTAGATAACAGTTAATACTTGGGTCACCATGCATTTCCTAAGAACCTCAGAAGATAAAAATGAAATAATCCTAGTCTCCAGGGAGTTTATATGCTTTTGATAAAAACAATATGTGTGTAACATATTTCAAATCTCTGGGTCTCGACTTTTTACTGAGAATGAGGAAGGAGAATCAAAAGACATCTTTTTGGGGGGAAGGAGTTTCTGTACTTACAAAACTCCCCATAAATTGAGTAAACTCTTCATAAAAAGAAAAGGAGAATGACACAGGACAAAAAAGTTATGGATAGGTTGCAAGTAGCACTGATGAGGGAAAGAAAAACTACATTAAATTTTTAGCAAAGATAAGGTTAAGGTCTTTCTGTTACAATGGATAATGTTCATTTGTTTATTCATTCAACAAATATTAATGGGTAATAGTTATATGTCAACAAGTCTTAATTAAGCTCCTACTATGTACCAGGAGCTATAGTAAGGACTGCGAATACAAAGGAAGGTTAAAAAAAGCCCTTAAGAAGTTTTTATTTTAATGGAAGAGACAGTGCAAATAACTGTGGACATAAAAAATTATACATAGACTAAATAGAAAATATTCTCAGAGTGTAGGGTGAGTGGGGACAAGAAAAAGACTCATGTAGTTGATGAGATTTGATCTGAGTCCTGAAGGAAGCTAGGGAAACTAAGAGGTTGGAAGAATAGGGAATATTAGTAGGTAGAGTCAAGAGACAGTGTTGTTCATTAGAAAAAGAAAATAAACAATGCTACTGGTACTTAAGAATTGTAGAGGAGAGTAAAATATATGTTAAAAATTATTGGAAAGGTAGGAAACATCTAGATTGTGTAGGACTCTAAAAATCAAGCAGATGGTTTTTGAATTTGATTCTTGAAATATGTATGTGTGTGTTGTGTTTGTGTATGTAAGGGGAGATTTGTCATGTTTAGAACCATACTGCTTTAGAAAAAATGACTTTGGATGAGGGAGTGGGGAGAGACTTGAGGCACCAAACAGTAAGCAGGCTATTTCATAAGTCCAAGAGCCAGGAATCCAACAAGTTGATGGCTACATGGGTGGAGAGATTTACCTTCGCGACGTTATGAAAATAGAAACAATACTTGGTAACAGATTGAATAAATAGGATCAATTCTAGTGAGGAGCTGAGGATGACACTGAGATTGTAAACCTTTTGTTGAACCGGGAAAGTAGTGATGGCCTCAACAATAGTAACAATAAATGGAAGAGGGGAACATCTGGAGGGCAAAGATGATGAGTTTTCCTTTGGATATGTTGATTTTAAGATCTTTCTGGGATTTCCAATTTAAGATAACTAAAAGACAATGATGCAAGACTACAGTTCAGGAGGGAGATTAGGTCTGGATATATAATTTTAAAGTGGGTTAACACTATAAGATATAAAGTTGAAAGAAATACTATAAATCTCTAATCAAACTCCCTCATGTTACAGATGAGAAAGGTGGGATCCAGGGAGAGGTGAAAGACTAGCTTTTATTCACACAAGTGTTAGGGAGAAGAGACCAACATTTCCTTTACAAGGTAGCATGATCAGAATTCAAATCTGGGCATCCATTTTCCATTCAACCTACATTCTTTCTTTTTTTCTTCTTAAAATTATATTTAATGAAATGACTGCACATGAGTAAACTATATTTAATTGTTTTCTTATTGGGGGGCAATAGGAAGAGAGAAAGGGAAGATTAGAATTTGGAACTTGAAAATTTTAAGAAATGTTTAAAAAATTTTGACATGTAATTGGGGAAAAATAAAATATATGAAAAGAGAAAAAATGAAATATTTTTAGTACATACTGCTTACATAACACTTTCTCATTATATTATCATACTAAAGTCAAACAGTACAATTCATTCATCAAGTAACTTGTAAATTCATTCAATAATGTACTCATTCACTAACTCATTCACACATTAGTTCATTCATTAACTGTTCATTCATTTATTCCCTTAATCATTCATTCTTTCATCCATGCAACAAGTATTTATTAAGCATCTATTATTGGTCCAACACTGTCCTAGATACCGAAGGGAATATAATTGAAACACAATATTTATTCTTCAGAATTTTATAAACTGCTTAGGGAGAGAAAACATGTAGGAAAAGTTAATAACAATTTCTCTTTAAGAAAGTAGAAGATATATTCAATGTGCCAGGTGAATGGATATGGGAAAAATAAATCCCCGAAAAGAAAGAGTGAGGTAGACAGGTGGAACCACTTAAGAACAGAGGGACTGCCAATAGAGTCATTTTTACCAAGCTGTATCACTTACTGAAGTGGATACTAGCTATTGATGGGAAAGAAAATCATAACAAATGGAATAGAAGCCTGAGCCCTTAACTTGAGGTACTTAGAATGTAATTAGCAGTCATTACAAAAATCTGCAAAAAGTGATCATATAAAATTAAGTATATTCAACATATCAAATGGTATCAATCTAAATCATGGGCAAAAATGCTAGGGACTGGAAATTAGAGAAGAGACCATTCTTCTGTAATTGGGATATGGGTATAATAAAATGATCATTTCAACCAAGTCAAGGAATGAATTCTTTCAAAATAATGTGTTTTGTGAGTTTGTGTCATGCCCTGATGTTTAACCTAATTAACACAAATAAAAGGAACACTAATTAATATACCCCAGACAATGTGACATTTATAGCCCTGGTATGATGAATGAGGGGAAACTGCATGGCAATTCTGAATGATGCAGATAATTAAGCAAGGAAGTAGAGATTGTCACCATCAGAGGGAAAGGCAGGAAGAAATTCAGATTCAAAGAGAGTTGATTTCTCCAGGATCTGCATACTCTTCAACTCATGGGTAACATAGCAATCTGCCTATGTAGCATGAAAAAATAAAAGATTCCTGGATTTCTTCCCGTGCCTCTTCCATCTTTTTACTTATGGAACAAATGTCTTGAAAAGAGGGTATATGTTTTAATTTTGCAATTAGAACTAATTTATTGAAAATATGATTAGCTCTGATGAGGTAATACAATAGCATCAAAATCACACTAAAGTGTGAATGACGGATAAAGGTGCTTTTCCTTAAAATAAAAAAGGGAAATGAGGAAAAAGGCACTGAATCCCATGAAATGGGAATTTGAAAGGCCAAAAAAATGAAGGCTAGGAATACTGAAAACAAATTACCTACTATCAGACTAGAAGTCACTATCTAGGATTCAGATTATCTGGAATAAAAATCATATTAAAAGTTAATAAAGGGGCAGCTAGGTGGCATAGTGGATAAAGCACTGGCCCTGGAGTCAGGAGTACCTGGGTTCAAATCTGGTCTCAGACACTTCATAATTACCTAGCTGTGTGGCCTTGGGCAAGCCACTTAACCTCGGTTGCCTTGCAAAAACCTAAAAAAACAAAACAAAACAAAATAAAAGTTAATAAAAGCAAAGTTCTGGATGCTGCTGCTGCTGCTACCACTACAACAACAACAACTACGACTATTACTACTACTACTACTACTACTACTACTACTACTACTACTACTAATAATAATAATAGTAATAATAATAAGACTAGATCTACTACCACTACATTACTCCTCCTCCTCCTCTTACTATTCCTACTCCTCCCCTACTCCTCCTCCTGCTGCTACTACTACTACTACTACTACTACTACTACTACTACTACTATTACTACTACTACCACCATCAATACTATCAAGCATTTATAAAGTTCTTTAAATTTCATAAGACACTTTACAAATATTATCTCATCTTATCCTTAAGACCATCATGGTAATTGTATACTTTTATTATTTCCATCTGTCAGATAAGGAAATTAAGGAAGATAGAGGTTAAGTGAGTTGTCCAGCAACATGACTAGTTTTTGACTTTAGATTTGAATTTAGAATCTACTTAGGTCCAAAATTCTATATACTCTATTACCTAGATGCCTTAGATGCCTAGGTAGCCCAGGTGTATAGTTGTGTATGCATGCATGCATGTATGTATATATGTGTAAATATGCATATATATGTATATATATATATATTCTTACAAGTACCCATTACTGTATAAATAATTGGCATATACTTTCCATGAATAAATGGTTCTGTTATTGTATATAATTCCTCTTGTATGGTTGCAACCAGATTGTTTCAGTATGTTGTCCTTAAGACAGACATATCATCATAGCTTAACCTCAGCCCAAAATGCATAAAGACATCCAAAACTCACATGGAGTAAGGCAAGTTGAAAATAGAGAAGGATTCACACATTATCACAGCTGATTCATCACCTCAAAAAAAAAAAACAGAAAGAAGTCCAAAACTTACATGGAGTAGAGAAAAACTAAGCTGCAAATGAAGTAGAATCCTATAGAATTCAGGCCTATAAACAGCTGGGAGACATTGTATTTGGAAGCAGGAAAATCTGAATTGAAATGAAACCTCAAGCATGTCCTAGCTCTATGACCATGAGGCAGTCATTTGACTTCTGTCTGCTTCAGTTTTCTCAACTATTAGAGGGAGAATAATAACCACCCTCCTCCAATCAGCAAAGGGAACAAATGAGAATGTCGGGTATATAGTACTTGTAAATAAATGCTCAATTCTTCTTTCTTCCTTTAACTCAAACCAGTCCCTTTGTTTTAACAATACAGTATAGTAAACTATTTCATCTGTTTGAGTTATTTTTCAAATGGGTCAGCTCTTTGCGATCTTATTTGGGGTTCTCTTGGCAAAGATATTGGAGTTATTTGTTATTTCCATCTCTAGCTCATTTTACAGATGAGGAAACTGAGGGTTGCCCAGGGTCACACAGCTAGTATGTGTCTGAGGACTAATTGAATTCACGTCTTCTTGACTCTAGACGTAGCACTCTAGTCCCCTCAGCATCTAGCTGCCTCATTCCATCTTGAACTTATTTTAATATCTAATGTCATAGGGATAGAAAAAGGACCTGTGATTTTATTGGAGTAGAGAATGCTCAAATAAGGAAATTCCCACTACCAGTGCAAACTGGCACCTTTTCTGCAATTCAACCTTAGAGAACTGCTTGCAGAACTGAAAAGTAAGTTAATATATCCAGCGTTTCACAAACAGTAAGGATGAGTGAAAGAATTCAACTCATCTTGCTTCCTAGACTAGATCTTTAACCATTATTTAGTCCTATCAAAATACTATGGAAAGATTAAGAGAGCATTGAATCAGATACTATTCAGAGACATGACCAGGAACTTTTATTCAAACCAATGGCATGACATTGAAAAGCTTTTGAACAACCACAATGTCACTAGGAGAAGAAGTGAAGATGCTAAGTGGGGAAGAATACATTTGTATTATATGGCTCTGATAAAGATTTTATGTCCATGATATAAAGTATACTAATACAAGTATATGACCAAAATTAATTCCCCTAAAAATGACAAATGATTTCCAACTCTATGAAAGTATGTCTCAAAACACTAGTGATAAGAGAAATGCAAATAGAAACAATTCTAATTTCACCTCACGTGCATCAAATTATCCAAAAAGACAATTGGTGGTAATTGTTAATGTTTGATGGAATTAGCTAAAGATGGATTATTAACATGAGATTGGTCCAGTTATTCTATAAACAATTTGAAATTAAGCTACAAAGCTGACTAAAATGACCGTACCACCTTGATGAAAAGTTAAATTGCTTATCATATACCACAAACTGGTCATTTATTCACCAACATTTTATAGTAGTATTTTTTGTAGTAGCAAGGAAAAAAAGAAAAGAATAACAATGATGACAATGATGACAACTGGAAACAAAGCAGATGCTCATGATAGAGTACTATTGTTCTGTAAAAATTTACAGGAAAACAGTTTATACAGTGTCTGCAAATATCTAAATGGAAAGAACAGCAACAAACTACTAAAACTGAATGCTATGAAATTAGAAATGACCAAGCTTGGTCCCAGGGAAGAGCTACAAGGACGTCCCTGGGGTGGCTAGGTGGCGCAGTGGATAGAGCACCGGCCCTGCAGTCAGGAAGACCTGAGTTTAAATCCAGCTTCAGACACTGGGCAAGCCACTTAACCCCACTGCCTTGCAAAAAACTTAAAAAAAAAAGAATAAACTTCCCATACTCCCATACTTTTGCATGGGGAAGGAACTAATGTGGAAAAGTGAAGATAATATGAAACTTGGTTGATATATGATTAGTTTTACTAAATTCTTCTCCCTCTTTTGAATTCTTGAAAAATGACATTATCAGTCTCTGGAAAGAGTAAAAAAGCATGGACATGATAGGAAATATAAGCAATGTAAGAACATTTTTAAAGAAAGTTATTCATTTTCAAATTTATCCCAATCAAACCATTTATTTTAAGAGTATTTTTTTTGAAAAGGGAAACTGTAATAAACACATATAAGGTAATATCATCATGTGGATGACATTTTAGGGAACTAAAAATTGGTGGCATAGTCTGAGTCTATATTTTGATCAGGTAATAACTGCCACAAGACAATAAGTTCTATGTCAAAAATATACAGGGTAAGGAAAAACAGGGAAGGGTAGTATCACCGCAGAATACAATGGTGTAACTTCAGATCCTAGCTGTCCCCATGGCATATGTCCTCCCTCTCCCATAAACTCTACATTCAAGGATGAGTCTCTTTTGATCACTCTTGAATTTAAGGCTATTTACATTCTGGACATTCTCAAGAGCTACCAACTTCTAGGAAATGTGTCACTCTTGTGAGCAGCACATAGTAGGTTTCATGATCAATAGATTGGGTATGAGGGAGAAGTTTCAGTACTGGTTCTGATAATTTCATCTTTCTACTTGCTCTGAAAACTGGCTCCATCTGGAATCCAGAATCTCAGAATTTTAACAATGGAAACTTCCACCCTGGCATTCTAGTTCTGAGAAGAGTTAGAAGCATGGATGTGGAAATGGAATCCAAACTCTACTTGAAAGTTCTTCAAAGAGGAGGAATGAATTATCTCTTAAAGTAGCCAATTCTACATTGAGGCCACTGTCCCTGGAAAAGTTTTCCTGATTTCCCATCAAGATGGCAGAGAGTAACCAGGACTCCTGTTAAGAGCTCCTGAGGCTCCCTCAGGCCTGACATGAATCAAGTCACTTAACAGATTTGGGAGCAGCAGAAGGCATCCAGGGGATGGGGTGAGGCAGGGACCAACCTGAGTTCTGTCATTGCACAGTGGGTGGCTCCAGTGTGAGTGCCCAGGCCCGACCCAGACAGTGAGCCTCTGGAGTTTTGAACCAGGGAGAGAACCTGGCATCTTGTGGTAAACAACCTGAAAATGGATCCTCCTTTCCTAGGGGCCAGGGCAGCTGACAGCCCCAGCACAGAATGCCCAGAGAGAGAAGAGGGAGACTTTGGTCTTTCCATTCTGGTCCAATGACTGGGTTGCCAGGGGACAGCCCAGAGATAGCCCCAGGTGTTTCCACTGTGGGGATTGGGCATCTGATATCTCCAAGGCAGGCTACTCAGAGAAAGAAAACCTCAGGCTTCCCTTACCAGTCAGTCCACTGAGCAGTCCACCCTTAGGAGCTCCTAACATCAACATCCCAGGGCAGTCAGCAAGTCACTAAAGACTCTCAACACAGAAGGTCTGCAAGCAAGCCTCTCCCCCAACACAAGAGCCCTGGGATAGGTAACAAAGTTCATAATGAAGAAAAGTCAAAAAAAGCCATAATCCATTGATAGTTACCTTAGAGATAAGGGCAAAAGCTCAGAAGAGGAAAGCAGAATGGGTGCTACATGTGATACTATAGAGGAGAATCTGAAGGAGTCTCTAGCCCACAAAGATTTCTTAGATGAGCTCAGAAAAGATTTCAAAAATCAAATGGAAAAATTGAGAAAAGAAATGTAAAAGAATATTAATGCTACAAATCTTGCAACAAAAAGTGACAAAAGGAAACAAGTCTTAAAAAATACACTTGGGAGGGCAGCTAGGTGGTGCAGTGGACAGAGCAACAGCCCTGAATTCAAGAGGACCTGAATTCAAATCCAGCCTCAGATACTTAATAGTTGCCTAGCTGTGTGTCCTCAAGCTTAACCCCATTGCCTTAAATATTTAAAAAAAAAATACAATTGAGCAATTGGAAAAAGATAATGGCTCTTTTAAAAATAAAATTGACCAAATGGAAATGGAAATGCCAAAGCTAAAAAAAAATCTCTGTGAAAAATAGGAGTAATGGAAGTTAATGTTTTCATGAGAAACCAAAAATCTGTTAAGCAAAATCAAAAAAATAGAAAAATAGAATAAAATGTATAATGTACAATTTGGTTAAAAAACTGACCTGGAAAATAGATGCAAAAACAAAAAGAAAAAAAATAGATGCAGAAGAGCTAATTTAAGAAAAAAGTAAGCTACCTTAAATCCATAAACAAAAAAATATCCTAGACTTCATTCTTCAAGAAATAACTTGAGAACTACCCTGATATCCTCTTACCAGAGGGAATATAGTGATTGAAAGAATCCACTGATCACCTTCTGAAAGGGATCCCAAAATGAAAATGCCAAGGAAGATTGTAGCCAAACTTCAGAATCATCAGATTAAGTAGAAAATCCTGTAAGTAGCCAGAAAGAAGCAATTCAGATACTGAGGAGTCACAGTCAAGATTACAACATTAAAAGATCAAAGGGACTGGAATATGATATTCCCGTGATCAAGGGAGCTAGGATTGCAATTAAGAATCAGCTACCCGGAAAAATTTGTGCCTACTCTTTCAGGGGAAAATATGGACATTTAACAAAATAGGTGATTTTCAAACTTTCCTTATGAAATAACCAGAACTGAACAGAAAAATTTGAGATTCCAACAGGAGAATCAAGAGATTCATGAACAGCTAAACATGGGAAAAGATTAAACTGTTAGGAAAATTCTCTACCTGGGAGGAAATCTCAAAACTTCTGAGAATTATAACTCCATTAAAGAGAGTATACTTGGGCTAAAGTTATGATTATAAGTTGATTTTGATGAAATGAGTTAAAATAATTATTAAAACTTTATAAAAGGGGGATTATAATGGGACTGGAGAAAGGGGGCAGAATGGAATAAATTACATCACATGAAGAGGCACAAAGGACCTATTGCAGCAGAAGGAAAGAAAGGAGGGGGTGAGAACTGCTTGAATCTTACTCTCATCAGATTTGAGAGGGAATAACATACTCATTAGTGTTTTGAAATTTGTATTACACAAAAGGTATTGGGAAGTGTAAGAGGAGGAAAGGGAAGGAATGACTAATTGAAGAGAGGAAAAGAACAAGGGGAAAAGGAAAAGAGGGAAGAAAAGGAAGGGGGACTGATAGAAAGTGGGGTAGATGCAAACCACTGATGAAAAGAGATAGGGTCAAGGGAGGAGGGGGAAAGTATAAATGGAGGGGAGATAACATGGAGGGTAATAAAGAGATTGTAATTATAACTAGGAATGTGAAGGGAATTAACTCTCCCATAAAACAAAAGTGGATAGCAGAGTGAATTAAAAACCTGAATCCTATAGTATGCTGCTTACAAGAAACAAATTTGAAACAGATATAGAGAGGGTAAAGGTAAAAGGGTGAAGAATAGATTATGCTTCAGTTTAAGTGGAAAAAAGCAGAGATAGCAACCTTATATCAGACAAAGAAATTGCAAAAATATATTTCATTAAAAGGGATAAGGAAGAAAACTGCAGCCTTTTAAAAGTTACTATAGACAATGAAATCATTTCAATACCAAATGTGAATGCACCAAGTAGTATATATTATCCAAATTCTTAGAGGAAAAGCTAATGGGTTACTGGAAGACATAGATAGCAAAACTAAACTGATAGGGTACTTCAACTTCCCTCTCTCAGAATTAGATAAATCTAACCATAAAATAAACAAGAAAGAAGATGAGGAGGTGAATAGAATATTAGAAAAGTTAGATATAATAGATCTCTGGAGAAAATAAATGAAGGATAGAAAGGAATACTTTTTTTTTTCCTGTGGTACCTGGCACTCACACAAAAATCGACCTGTTATTAGGGTTTAAAAACCTCATAATCAACTGCAGAAAAGCACAAATATTTTCCTCTAAAGTTTTTTTTCCTTCCATTTAGATTTTTCTTTTAGTTTTTTGCAAGGCAAATTGGGGTTAAGTGGCTTGCCCAAGGCCACACAGCTAGATAATTATTAAGTGTCTGAGACCGGATTTGAACCCAGGTACGCCTGACTCCAAGGCTGGTGCTTTATTCACTATGCCACCTGACCGCCCCTCCATTTAGATTTGATTCTTCTTTCATGACAAAATGTGAATCTATGTCTAGCGTAATTATACATGTAGAGTCTATATTAGATTGCTTTCTCTCAGGGGGAGGGGAGAGAGAAAGTAGGTTAGAAGAAAAATGTAACTCAAAATCTTGTAAAAAAGGTGAATAGTGAAAACTATTGTTGCATGTTATTGGAAAAACAAAAATATTTTTTAAGAAAAGAAAGCTTTTGGGAGCTAGGTGGTATAGTAAATAGAGTACTGGCCCTGGAGTCAGGAGGACCTGAGTTCAAATCTGGATTCATATACTTAATAATTACTTAACCCACTGCCTTGCCAAATAAAAAAAGTTTTTTTTTTCCTGACATTAAGCCTAAATGTTTTCTGGAATTTTTTCTGCTTTTTCCCTTTAGAGTAATTTAGAGTGTCTAAACACTCCTACCCATAACTACTCTTCAAGTATTTGATCACAGCTATCCTTTCTTGTTCCTTCAATCAAGGATCTTAAGTTTACTGAAGTTTTCCCCACACTGGATTCATTCAGGTTATCTATGTCTTTAAACTATTACACTCAGATCCAAATACAATGTTCCTAAATGAAGTCAGTAAAATCATACTATCATCTTCCAATTTCTAGAGTCTATATATCTCTCTTAATCAGTCAAAAAAGTACAATAGCTTGCTGTTAACTAACACATCACATTGTCTATTGATATTGAGATTGTAGTATACTAATCATGTTTCCCTATTCCTAGATTTATGAGGTATAACAGATACCAATGGTTACCTGACTTAATTCATATATGTGTATATATTTATACATATAGATAGATAGATAGATAGATAGATAGATAGATAGATGAGAATTCACTTGACAATATTATCTTTTCCTTCTCTCTATCCCATGGAATTCTAAGATGAAATCATAAGGTTCTTGAAGGTAAGAATTTAGCCTTAACGTATTTTATTTCCCCTCATAAACAACAGCACAGTCCTGGGCATATCTGACCAACAGATGCACTATATTCATTTAGCTTAGGTGTAAATATCAGGGTAATATTTTTCAATAAAAGTTCAGTTAGCAATGGGCATGGTGTCCAGAGAAGGAAGATTTTAATTTAATTGAACAGAAGAAACTTGGGTCCATGAAAATCTGCTGTCTCATTGAAATTAAGAACTATGTACATGACAAATCCTGGGCTAATGAGATTTAATCAATTTGCAGTGCCATTTAATTAAGAAAGCAAAAAATAAGGATGACTATTATTCAAGGTTCCCTTAGTTCTAATTGATAAACAAGTAAGACACATCCCCCAAATGTTGGTCCTCAATGACAATAGAATGGTTCGTTGACTAAAAATAAAATAAATTTGTTACTCTTCTTTCACCTAGAATGTTCCTTTCCTTTTCCTAAGGGATATATAGTTCTTCGAGGCCTATTGTCTTGATCATATTGTGTATCTCTAATTGTTCTTTTACTGCCCCCTTAATTATCTTATGTTTTACTTTCCTGTTGACCATTTTTCTGCATAATATGGTTCCCAGTTCAAAAAGTTTCTTTTTTTCCCTTGGAAGATTAAACAAAAACAAAATAAAAACTGAGGAGCTCTGTTTTGTCTTTCCATCATCCAGTTTTATAATCTAATCTATTCCTGGCATTAGTCCTTTTCTTTATTTTCTACTTGCTCCCAAAGAGATTGCTGTCCATGGCATTCATCTACAATTTCAGTTCAGTCCTGAATTTTAGTATTACTAATATTATTCTTATAGAACTTTGATATTCTTTTATTTGTTTTAATTTAACTGTCATTGCTTCCATCTTCTGTACATAGCCTTTTCAAAATGAAGCTGACAAAGTGTACCTTATGCATTCAATGAGTGATATCAGAAAGATTCCTATTTTCTTCCTCATTGGATTCATTCCTGTTCATGTCATGAGAATTTTATTGTTTTAAGTTTCCTATTCCATATGGTTGTATTATAGAATTTTTGAACATGGCACTTTATCAATCCTTTCTTAGAACTCTGTAAAATTTAGTTTCCCTAAATTAAGGTTTATATGAAATTGTACTTGTCTTTCTCTTCCTTATCAATCATAAACTCTAATCTGGAACAGTCACTATTTCCTAAGGAGTCTGTCATCTCTTCTTTATCTTTCAGGTTTTGATCAATGACAAGTCCTGACTATCTGCTCTTATAATCTACCTTTCCCTTTGGAAGAATGCAAAAGGCCTTAATGCAAGCAAGGGATGTAAGCATAATCTTGCTTTTCTTAAAGTTCCTATTTATATTCAATTTTGTAGACTAGAAAAGCCAGAAAATGTGATTTGTTCATAGTCATATGGCTAGTAAAAGGGACTTGGAGAAGGATTTATATTGAGAAAAGTGTTGACATATCATTATCATTGCAAAACTTAGCTTTCTGGTCGATGCATACACATACATATGAGGTCTGTGGAACCAAACATCCGTGTACAACTAATCTTTTCTCTGCCTCACATTCCTACCACCTTAGTTCAGTCCTCATCCTCTTTGATACAATATAATAAGGGTCTACTAATTTCCCTACCTGTAATCTCTTCCTCTCCAATCTACTACCTACATTATAGTCAATTTGATTTCTAAAGGCAGAGATATGACTGTCATTCCCTACACAAAAAATTGCAACTTTCTATTGTATCAAAGTTAAAATGTGAACATTTAAAGACCCTTGAGATCTGGCTACAATTTAGCTTTAGATTAATTTTACATGACTCCTCATATATCTGCATTCTCACTAAACCTGTCCACTTTTTGTTCTGTGTACACTATATTTCATTGCCCATCTCTACTTTTGCACATACCTGGACTGTCTTTGCTTTATACCTCTGCTTTTTGAAGGGGTCTATAGAGGATCTCTACTCCAAATTTCCCATTAACAGATAAAGGATCTGAAATTAAGTACTATTTGAGGTTTACCTTGAATTGTAACCTTGTATTGTACATGACGATATTCCGGATGTCTGGGGCAGTTAGGTGGTATTATGGATAGAATACTGGCCATAGACTTAGGATCTGACTTCAAATTCAATCTGAGATACTTACTACCTGTGTGACCCTGGACATGACACTTAACTCCAATTACCTTGGGGGTGGGGAACACACAAAATCTCCAAGATTTTCCATATGTCCCCTAGTCTTCTCATCCATTCCTTTGCAGTTACTTTGTCTTTATTTGATATTTACTTATCTATATGTATGGTGTTTCCTCCAATTAGCATATAAACTTCTTTAGATCAGGAAATATTTTTTGCCCTGGTACACTTATTATAGCTTCTGACACATAGTAGGTAGTTAATAAATATTTCTTGTATTACATTAAATTGAATAGTTTCTTTGATTGGAGAAGCTTCCTTTATGATTAATGAGCTAGGCCTGCTTGGTTGACCATGGATGCAAATGACCTTTCCTTAACATTTGCTTTTCGGTGATAAGAATAATAATACTATATACCAATAATACCAATAATACCTACAAACATTTCTCTATCTACGTGACTTTCCCTAATTTTTTTCTTGATCTGGTCTTTATAAATATAAACTATGGTTATGAATACATGATAATAACTAAAGTAAGGACTTAAATGTTTATGTTCCTTATTATGAAGTTTTTCACATATACATTAAAGTATGTTAAGCTAGATGTGTCTAGAGATACCATTAAGACCAACACTATATACAGATGAGGAACTCGAGGCTCAGAGGAGTTAAATAACTTGCTTAACATGACATAGTTAAAAGTTGCACACCCAGATTTGAATACAAGTCTTCTAATTCCAGAGTTCACAATTTTTCAATTATTCCACATTGTCTTCTTTCTTTCTTGGCTCTTCAAAACAGTCCTATAGGAAAGTCTACCCACTGGTAGCCTACAACCAGGAAATTGGATGTACCTCACCTAAAAGTGTCTTTAGTTGAACGATTTATATTGTTTGCTTTATGAGATTTGTGAATGTAGCTCATTAATCATATCATTTGTATTTTTGGTTCATTTCATTTGTAATAAAAATATGTGAAAATCAATCATATTAATCATGGTAAACTTTAAGCATGGTCCTTTGCTTTGGATCTGATCAGAAGTTGGGATGATTCTAGAATTTTTGGATGTCTACCTTTAACCTTTGTGTCTGAGTTTGTGTGGAGGAGAGGAAAGAGGAAGGGGGAGGAAATCATTTGTGCCATTGACCCTAGTAGATGAATTCGACATGCTTGTATGAACCAGAAGCAAATGAGGACAGCAATAGAGCATGCCCAGATGAGAATGTTCAAGATTAAACCATGGAAAGAAATGTATGGTTTCCCTTAAGTAGACTCCCTGTGTCTGCTGACCTCTATTAGTCCTACTGGCACACAACACTTTGACGACCGCAAAGGGATGCCTCTTCTGTTTTCATTCACAGTCTGGACAGCAGATGAAGCAAGGAAGTAGAGCTATTAGCTCAAAGGAAATAGAAAGTTCTCTCTGGAGGCCATACAGTCTCCAAAACAGTTTTCTTCCAAAAGGAATGTGGAAATATGGCAAGAACTGAGAATCCTGAACTCTGCTATAATCCTAACCTCAGAATAATCACATGTTAAGTGAACCTTTAAAGAAAAAAAAAAAACAAATAAGCAACAACTTGTAGTGGACAGAGGCCAGGAAGATGGAGTTTAAGTCTTGTCTCTGAAACTTAATGACTTGGGACTCTGGGCAAGTGATTTAATCCCTCACTGTTTTGTCCAACTCTCTAAGAGTAACTAAGATACAAAGAAAGTACCTTGGTAGAGAGTTCCCTCATCAAATAGCCCCCATAAGAAAGAAATTATTTAGTTTCTGCCCTCCTCCACCAATACATGACTTGCTAAATCAAGCATTTAAGCCAAAAAAAGAATGAAATTCTGACAGGTTTCTCTTTCATTAGTAATTAATATTCTTGAACTTCTAACTTATATTATTAACATTTTCAATATTGCTAATGAAATTGCCAAAACTAGAGACTAATTCATTTATCAAATCAAAGTGAGATTACATTCATAAAGCAAAAAGTACTGTGTCCAGAACATAGTAGGCACTATGTAAATAATTATAATAATAATAATAATTATTATTATTATTAAAAATCTTGGAGTTTCAACTTCCTTATCTGTTAGATAAAGATAATCATATCTCTGTCATATTAATTTTATGGCTTATGAGGCTGGAATGAGAAAAATATAATGAAGGCATTTTAAAAGCCTTAAAATAATATATGATAGTTTTTATTATCTTTGTATCATCTTTTTCACATTCAGATAAGAAAAGTGGTAGCCTGATTCAGATTATTATTCTCCGATCATTCTCTCATGCTTAATATTCTATAGACTTTTAAAAGTTAATGTTGTAGAGACAATTGCATAGGTGGATAAAAAAATTACTTTTTATAATTGAATAAAAGTTTTAGGATGTGAACACGTGCCAAATAAGTTCACTGAAAACATTAAGATTATTTATTATTAGTATTTATCACTGTTATTACTTGCTGTAAGAATAGTGTAGTTTTGGACAGAAAAAGGACGCTGCTGGTCTTGTCTGTTGGCTTTTGGACTGCTATTTAATATTTCCTATTCAGCCAAGACCTTTTCTCCACTGCCTCTGTTATCTTGCCCACAAAAATGGAAAACGGGTCCTGGAAAATGCTGAGTTATTCATGTTATGTCTACGTGGCAACAAAACAAAATGAAAGAGTGGAAAAGTCAGTCAAAACAAATAGTTGGTCTACTATTTTCACATACAGGGAGAAAATGAAAAGATGCTGTGATTAGGTTACTTCACCCAATGAACTGTTCTGATGTTTTATGGATTCAGTCTTTCCTTCAAGAAGAAAAAGAAATAGTTGAGGAGACAGTAATTTTTGAAATATAAACAGTATTTAAAATTTTTTAAATATATTGTTTGAAATTTTTAACAAACACTTTCTAACAAAACTTTAAATCATCTTTCACCACAAGATATATTTTCTCACTATATGTAAGAAAGAATGATTGGAACATATTGAAAAACTATTTAAGAAAATATTTAAATGTTTTATGCATAATCTTAAAAAAGATATTTTTATGCTTCCAAGTGACATTCTTACACCTGCCCCCCATGAATAAAAAGTACATTACACATTTGCCCCTTCTGATATGTTTGACCCATTCTGCATCTGTAATCCATTTCCTTTCTTTGAAAAAAAAACAAAAAACACGCTACCCACTCCATTCTCTTAAGTCGTGATTCCATCACTGCATTGATCATAATTCTTTAAGGTCTTATCAACCACAATCCTTTTGATAAGCTTTTATCTCTTTCTATCTACTAATTTCATTTTTTGCCTAAAAAGACATCAATGTCTATTCATTTTAAAACAAAATAGAACTATCATTGTATCTTACTATCTCAATTAAACTTTATCAGGATTTAATTGCTTTTCCTCTAGGTTTTTATTATGAAAATCCAAGTCAAATTGCGCCTCTTTTCCTTTTCTCTTCCTTCATTCTAAATCTTTTGAAATCTGACTTTTAGACGACTTACTCAACAGAAAGTACCCTCTTTAAAGAGACCCATAAACTTTTCATTTTAAATTTAATAGGCTTTTCCTAATCTTCACATTTCTTAACCTCTTGAATGCATTCTCTTCTCTTTCATGACATTGTTGTCTGCTAGTACTTTTTCTTCTTTTTTCGGTTTCCTTTCCTGTGCCTTCAACCAGGCCATATACATCACCACCACTACCACCACCACCACCACCACCACCACCACTACCACCACCATATACCACCACTACCTCCACCACCACCACCACTACCACCACCATATACCACCACTACCTCCACCACCACCACCACTACCACCACCATATACCACCACTACCACCACCACCACCACCACTACCACCACCACCACCACCACTACCACCACCACCACCACCACCACTCAAATCTAATTCACATGCATATCATGGAATCACCTCCCTGATGTCATGGTCTTCCTCAATAGTCAAGGGTAAAAACAACTCACTAACCATGAGTACCCACTAAGGCAGGTCCCAGACATTTAGATCTCAGCACTCCTTTACATTCTTAAATATTTTAAATATGTCATTATATATGTTTATATTCAATATATTAGAAATTAAAATAGAAAATATTAATAGGTATGAATTCATTTACAATAGTAGGTACTTCATGAAAATGATTGTTTTCTGAAACCAAAATATTAGGGAGAAGAGTGCCATTATTTTATTTTTTTATAAATCACTTTAGTGTCTAATTTTGAAAAAGATACCAGCTTCTGCATTCAATTTGTTTCAGTATTTTGAAGAAAACCTGGCCTTTCACATATAAGAACTGGAAAAATGAGAATTATTTTAATAACTTATTCAAATAAATGTATATATTCTTCTTTAATTCTATGCCCAAACTTTACAAATGGTTGTTTACTGAAGCTTGGCTGCAATTTGAACCAGAAATCCCAGATATATCACTTAATTTTTCATATTTTGTTACATGAAAATCCTTTGCTCTTTGTCCTTTGAATGCATCTTTTGACCCTACATATATTTATAATGTCATGTGCTGTTCATTGGGCAAACAGAGGTTAACCAGGTTGCAGAGTTCCTCTAAACATTAATATATTTCATAATATGATATCAAATAATCAAATTTTTCATTACCACCAATCTTATCTGAAAAGTCTTTAAGTTTTAGAAGGTGATGAAGTAGTAGATTCTGAGATTTTTCAAAATCCTTATTTCTACTTGAAAGCTTAAAATGTCTAATTGACAATAACTCTGTCCATTGAAGTGCCAGGACACTTCTTTCATTTCCACAAAAAATATTCGCCACATACACAAGTCTGAATAACTATAGTTTGTCTCAGTTGTCTTTTCAAGGAAAAATGTTGTTCCTTGGAAAAAGGTAGCTAGTTAAGCTCTAGAAATCAATTACAAAAGTGCTTTTCCAAAAGCCATCCACTGTGTTTTGTTATATGCCAAAGTTTCATACATAATTCCCAAGTTGTTATAAAGAATGTTAAAAAAGACTTATTCAATAGTCATTAATAAATTTAATAATACTTCACTGCTTCATCTAGGCTATTCTAAAATGAATCTGGTACTTTAAAAACAACCATTAGTACATAGTGATTAAGATCCAATGACTATCAGTATAATTTGGTGCCACCACCTTGAGTCATAATTAGATGCCAGTCATTTTACCAACTATTTCCTTTGTATAAGTCATGCAAAGGTTAACACAGTTGCTCCAGGATAAAACATGCAACATAGATATTTTTGCATCACTTGTACTTGTTTTCCTACATCCACATAAAAGATCTTCTTTCATGATTATTTGATTCTGGTATCAAATGAATAAAAGTAAAATGGTAAGTCCAGACAAGCCTATAGATTAACCAATCTGTGAAACACAGTACACTTGTGAAGATGAGATATTAACTCCTCATGGTTCCAACTAAATCTTTAATTCACAAGGTCATGTAGCCTCTGGAAATTTTTCTGCGTAATTGTCAGAAAATGAGAATGGAAAAAGGCAAATGATGTCTTAGTATAATTATAAACAAAACCTTGTTTTCATGGGGCCTATGAAAAGTTTGTGGGTGAAAAGGGGTCATTTGATTAGAATTTGAAAATTGCTGCTCTACCTTATTGTCAGTCTGCTTTCTCCTTCTCTATTATTTTGCTATGTGATATCAGTATTATTGGTTATAATAAATATATTTACAGAAGTTAATCCCAAATCTCTATATCTAACCCTAGCCTGAACCCCCTGGCATCTTTTAGATCAGCACATCTAAAAGAGAACTCTTCCAAACTTCCCTTTTTAGCCTCAAGGGCCTTATCATCCTCAGACTTAGAAATTTCAGTATTTTCTGAATTTTTCATTCACATTCACCCAAAGACCAAATTATAGAAACTGTTGATGACTTTTATCATTTCTTTATTCATAATATTTCTCTAATAGTTTCCCTTCTTTCAACCCATGTAACAATCACATTGGTAAAGATTTTCATCACTCTATGCCTAAAATATCTCAACAACTTTCTAATTGATCTTCTTGCCTAAAATCTTTCTAAACTCAAGTTTATTTTCTACTTATAGTTGCCTAAGTGATTTTTTGGAAGCAGTTTGAATGAAGTGATTTGTCCAGTAGCACCAACTTTCTTCCTCTTTGACATATGAAATCCTTCATAAAATAACTTCTTTATTTCTCCAGGATTTTTATTTTTAATGCCCTCCACAAATTTTGTAATCCTGAAACACTAGCCTTGTAATTCATTCTACACACACACACACACACAGACACACAACCTCAGAATACTCTTCCCAACTCAACTCTGCTTCCATGTTTCACTTGCTTCCATCAAGACTCACCTTCCACAGGAGATCTTTTTAGATCCCTCACAGCAAGACACATCCTTCATAACATAACTTCAAACTTTACTATAAATATTTGCCATGCACATGCTATCCTTGGAAGGCAGAGATTCAATGTTTGTTTTCCTTTGAATTTCTAGTGCTTTCCATGCTACCTAATACATAGTAGACACTTTATTAATGTTTGCTGACCAAATGACAATCCCAAGTATCTCTGAATTCTTCATATCCATCATTTCTTATAGGGATGAAATGAAACATGTGGAAATTCTTTGCTCTCATAATGACACCTGCTCAGAATAAATCTCTATATCAGCAAAGACCACTGGGCTCATGACAAAGAGACAGTATGATATAATAGATTGGGTATTAGAATTAGATTCAAGAGAAATTGATTTTATCCATTTCAGTTATATCTCTTTGAACCTCAGTTTTCTCATCTACAAAATATTAAACACTGAAGTACTTGGACTTTAGTACCTACATCACATAGTTGTTGTGACATTACAAGGTTTTCATGACATTTCAAGGGGATACTAGAGATGTGTCCTTTCTAAACCATCATAAATATATAAATGTCAGCCATTGTTGCTGTTGAATTATAAAAGTTTAGTGTGCCAACGTATTAGCATATGGGCAAGGAAATAACTCTTTAGTATAAAGGAGTTCAATAAGGCAGTCCCTATTTATAAATACCTGGCTTATAAGTCAAAAACAAAATAAACCATAAATGAAAATGGACTCTGATATATGTATCATTTCACTGCTCCTCTCTAACTTTAGTCATGATTATGAATTAAGGGGGAAAAAACAAAAAGTGTGATGTAAAAGAAGGAAGGTCTGCTTTAATAAATGACTTGGAACAATTTCACCAATTAAAGTTGCATTTAAATGAGAAAAATTCTCTTTTTAAAAATTCAACAAATCTAGGCTAGAGTATGGGGTCTTTCTTTGTTCATACCTTGATTGAATGGATTTTCCTCATTCTTTACAGGGAAGGATCTACACTGAGATAATGGCAGTGTTGATCAGGGAGCAGAGGTAATTTCAGAGTGGGATTCATTGATCTGGGACATGTTTGTATATGGGGAGGTCTGGAAAAATGGCACAGTGGCAACTTTTGTACTTGCCACAGTGGTAGAGATGGAAAAGAAAATGGTGGCACAGAAAAAAAATTGGTGGGCAACAAAGATCAGTTTCACCCATTTTAAAATCTTTCCTGTGACTGAAGGGTGCCCCGGAAAGATGATGGAGAAACAATTCCTCTGCTCTTCTTTCTTTGGAAATTTCTATCCCTTTGTTTCCAGGTCCTTGAACACATATTGAGTCAAGTAGCCTTTTATGACTTACCATGAGAGCCTAGCTCCTCTCCAGAGAAATAGGAATATTCAGTTCAAATGCCAAACAACTGCCTTACAAATGAACTTTTGGAATAAAATAGATTTCTATTCCAAACTCCTATATTTTCTTCAGATTTCTCTGGATGTTATTCCTACTGTCTCTATCTAACAATGTGACCTTAATTCAATTAACCTCACTGTGTCTCAGGTTTTGTGTCAATAGAATTGAGATAATAAAATAAAACTCATATATATATATATATATATATATATATACACACACACACACACACACACACACACACATATATATATATATATATATATATATAAAGGATAAAAAGAGAATACTGTATTCAAAAAAATGCTTTGATTTCTTAGGAAGAAAAATGTTTTAATGCTCATCATTGTATGAATCCAAGATAGTATTATCATCAACTTTATTCTGTTAACATTTAAGTAAACTACTTATCACAGTGAAGTATATAGATCAGCAAGCAAGTAGAACATACTACAGACAGTCCTGAATGAAAGCATGCAAAGCGCTTACAAACACCCAGCCCCCCCCCCCGCCCATGTAAGACACTCAAATTCCTTGACACTGGGCAAAAGTAAGCTCTTTGCAATATACCTTCTGGTCCAATCCCCTCATTTTATCTTGTAATTACACTCCAGAGTCTCATTTCAAAAGTAGGGCATGCTGCTGAGGATATCTTTTCCATTGCTATTCTCCATTTCTCTTATGTCCTTTTTGTAAGATAGAACTGAGTCCTTTCTCTTGAAATGCAACTTGAGCTTCATGTAATGAAAGAAAGAGGTGCCATTAAAATGTGATAGATCACATGTTAATATTTGTGTTCGTGTATGCATGGTTTGGAACCCTGGGAGCTCATTATTGATTTTTCAGGATATCTCTGGGCTATGATTCCCTATCCTGAATTTACTATTTTCAGCATGATTAAATGTGTATATGATGGATAATAGATGATAATCTGTCTTGTATAAGACTTGCACGCTATCTGTAGGCTCTGTCTTCCTTTTGGGGTGGTGACCTGCCTCCACCTCCAACAGAGGGCTCCTTTGGAAATATTAGTGACATCTCTGTTCCTGCTTTAGAAGCTCTTATATAACACATTTTTACTGAGAAAAAAAATTGCATAAGCATATTGGGATGTGCATTTTTCTATATAATTTAGACAATTGTGGTAAAAAATTGTCATTCACTGTGGAAAATTATGTACAAAAGCTTTTACTTGTTCCATGTGGATATCATTATGAAGGATGGCCTTTATTATGTAGATTGTTTTAAAAAAAACTTTTGCATAGATATAAAGGTGCATAAACAGGTTGGCAGATATTTATATTTATCTTTGGAATAAGTTTTATCATTTTCATGCCTTTATTGTCTTCTTTAGATGTATTTAAAAAGTGATCGCTCAAAAGTTCAAAATTGTTCACCTCCAACATAAACTTCTATATATTCTTTGTCTAATCCAGATACATCCCCTCCATATTTATTTCTTCATAGCTGTTTCCACAAAAAAAAAGTCTTGGGTTGTGATATTTGAGTTTGCATAAGTTATCCATTTTCTTTAAGAGTAAAAAAAAAGCTTGTTTAAAAAAAATATATATATACATATATATCTTTGTGTGTTTTATCTTTTTGTTGTTCTTCCATTTCCATTATTAGATGAACTTGGAGTAGCTTTGTTTAGTTGGGTTTTTCACTAAGTGATTTTCAAATTGACAGGAACTTGAATGCTTATTATCTTTCCGTTAGCCAGTCTTTAATATTTTTATAGAGGAGTTGATATTCCAAATTTTGTCTTTGACAAGTGCTGCTTCTCTCAGAGGTGTTTTTGATTGTTTGGTCTCCCTATTATAAACTAAATTACTTTGGTTAAACTTCACTGTTTAAATAGATGTTATCCTTTCCTCCATGTACTCCCCATCTTTCCATATCCATATCTTCTTTAAATATAGCCTGCTGAAATTATTGAAATTGCATAATTTTTCTTTTTTTTTCTAATTTTTGTTCTTATTCTGGCTTGTTATAAAGTTGTCTCTTTTTTTTTACATTTTTGTGATCTAACGGTATGCAGATACTTGATGCAGGTTTGAATTTCACAGGAGTAATGAGCAATTTTCTGACAGTTAAAATATTAGACAGTTTCCATTTTGCAATGTTATCTGATTCATCTTCAAATTCTTTTTCTCAAGGAAAGCATTCATAGTGTTTAGATATAAGGCCACTTGTGTAGTCTATAAGTCTTTGGCTTCTCATTCATCAAACCTGAATAACATTTTCCATACATGTAAAAATTTCCTTTACCTAGTGCTACTTAGCATTCAAGTGATTGAATACAAATATTTATTTTGATTTATTAGAGAGAATCATATCAAATTATTTGTAAAATATATCTCTTTATTTTCTGCAGCAGAAATTACCATATAAACTCAAATAATTTCTACCATGAACTTCTTTTAAATGTTTATAATGAATGAAATAAGGTGAACAAATATCCCTTGAAGTGACTTTTTCCCCTTGGGATGCCTATTTGATAGTAATTCCTCCAAAGTTTTAGCTTGCATCTCCAAGGCAAATATGTGAGCCATCCTTCTACTTATCTCAATTAATGGTGTTTTTTCCTAGTTTCATTTATTCTTAAAATATTAACGTGGTTCACACACTTCCAACACAATGTTCTTGCATTGGTCATTGTGTAAGAGGCTCACATTTGAATTATCAACAACTAAGTTATTATTTGTAGACACATACTAACTGTGCGACCCTGGGCAAATTACTTCATCTCTCTACAAAGGAGTTTTTCATTTTTAAAATGAAAAAAACTATCTTCATGAAGATCAAATAAGATCATATTTGGGAAACATTTCATGTAGTGTCTGGCATGCAGTAGGAACTATATAAATATTATTCTACCACCATAAATAAAGAAGAAGGGAACCAGGTCCAAGTGTCTACTTAGATTTTTTGAGGATTTGTGGGTTTCCATGATCGAATAAATAATCCATTATCTAGTGACCAGTTTGATGAAGGAATAATTTGTCTATACTAGTCTGTTTTTAAGACTTCTTTATTGAGGTCCTTCCAACTTAGTATAAACACATATCTATCACACATTTGTATACATGTCTATATATATATATATATATATATATATATATATATATATATATATATATATATGTATATTTATAGATGAGTATACTACTGGAGATGATGTTTATTAAGTAAATGCTTTCTAGATACCTGAAAATTCATAACCAGACAGATAGAAATAGATAGATGGATAGCATCTATTGGAATATACAATATTTATGTCATAAATATTACATTTGTTGTGAAGAGACTGGAGTACAAAATTTTTGTTATGTTATTTTCTACCTTTAAGACCTTTGTCAATCACACTCAACTTCTCCAAATCTCATTTTCCTCATCCCCTTAATGATGGAGCTTGCTATAAGATTTTTAGAAGCTTTAATAAATTATCAAATTAAAGAACTACAATTATCCTGAACATTGGAATGGGGAGCTTAGAGCAAGAAACAATCTTAATTTTCATCTAGACCTATATATTTCATTTTACAAATGAGAAAACTTGGGGATTAGAGAAGAGAAATAATTTGGCAAATTTATTTCAGGTAAAAAAATAGCAATCCAGACATTTGAATACAGGTATCTTGACTCCAAATACTTGTTTTGATTTTGCTCAGCACTTTTGAATATAAATAAGTATATATTAAATGTGAAATGTTGTTTTAATTGACTTCCAAATATTTTCACAAATTTATAATTAGTAGCAGGATATACTATGGGCAGATAGGAGCAGAAAGTTTTGAAAAAACGCAACCACACACACACACACACACACACACACACACACACACACAATTCATCTGCAATTATTTCCTCTTCAACTTCTTTTTCTTTTAACATCCTTGACCCTTGAATGATTGATGTAAAGTAACAGGGCTAGCTGGCATCTCTCAACCAGAGTGAAAGAAAGGTGCTTGAAGAATAGTTTTTTGGGTCTGAAAATTGGTATTTATCTTTAAATTAGATGGGATAGAAGCTTGAACACCCATTAGAGCAGAAGTACAGGAAATATTAAGTGCTGTTTGCCCCATGGGCTAGACAGATAAGAAATCTAAGATTTCTTGGCTTCCATAACTACCAAAAATAGACAAGTAAGGTTGATTCTACTGATAGTCAGCCACTGTGGCAATTGGTTTTGATTTGAGATTGAAGAATTAAACAACATCTCATAGATAGATATAGTTCTTCAAATAACACCTAATTTTCCCTTTGAATATCACTAGAATGTTTCTGCCTTTAGCTTATACTTTTGCATTATGCATTTATGTAAAATGCTCTTAGCCAGGAGGGATCCTTTGAAATGCACATCTTTATTCCACAGGGGGAAATTATGGACTCTTTTCTGCTTATACAACCCAGAAATAGTTGTCTGAGCTACTATGTAATTTAATTTTTTAATATGGAGCTTAAACTTACTGTATCTCTCTTCCTTAGCCTGGAGTCTGATTGATTGACATAAAATCATCTGGCAGTTATTGTCTTTGATTAATGCTTTTAGAAACTATGTTCTGATCTTGCAGTAATTGGTTTCTGAAATTCTTTCATGAGGCTAATTTCAATCCCAGTGACTCTCCTTTGAACAATTGGCAACCTTCAGACTTCCTGATCACTGTCTGAATTCCACTGTCCTTTTTATGAGACACTTAGCTTTGATATGAAGCTACTGATGTGGAGGGATATGTTATACATCATTGAAATGTGTATGTATATAAACAAGCTTGTGAATTTTCAGAGGTTTAGAAAGCATTTACTAGCATCGAGATTATATCCCATATTTATGATAGTCATAAATTTCTGATGTTCTGTTAGGGAATATATAAAAATTCAGGGAAAAATATTGACTGTGGAATCTAAGGAACTGAGTTCAAATCTCACTGTTAATGCTTACCTCCTATAGAATCTCAGCAAATTACCACCCAGGTTTTCAATCACACACACACACACACACACACACACACACACACACACACATACACAGAAACATATATTCATGAATTTTGGTTTAGATCATCTTTCTTATCTCTTTTAGCTCATGACCAAATAAAATAAAAAATCTAAAATAAAACATATTAGTCCATTTTATTTCCTAAAAGAAATTTGATCTTCCATAATGGATTGCTATGTATTTTAAAAAGTATATTATATTTGTTTTCCTGAGGACTTTTGAACTAGTCCCATACTTATAATGATGCCTGGAATTCCTGGATGAGAAAACTCTCTCTATCAATTCAATCAGGTACCTGCCCTGCAACATTGAGCCTTTGAGACCTGCTTAGGTAATAATGAAGCTATGTATGTATTGGTTGGTTGTGTAGTCAATATGTATTGGGGTTGCAACCTAAACATAGGTCTTCAGAATTCTGAAACCTTACTTTATCCACTATGACATTCTGCTTCACATATAAACCATATGGCACTAAAGAAACATGAGGTATTCTTTTAATCTGATACCGATCAGAAATAGTGTGGGATGGCAGAGTAGAGGCAGCAACCCAACCAAATTCTGCTAATAATTTCCTCTACCAAGTTGAAAATAATAACTCAAATTGAATTCTGGAGTGGCAAAGAAAACAAATGGTTAGGTTCAGACATTTTTTCCAGCATGAGACAACTTAGAAATTCAGCAGGGGAGTTCCATGTGAGTGGGCCGGAAAGGTTGACTCAGAGTGCATATCATGACAGCACTAGCTGTCCCAAACTAGTGGGTTTTGGAGGCAACTATTGTCCAATAAGAATAAGACCAAAGAAGATATGGAAAACATGACAGATTATAAAATGAATAATTTTTTTCCATTAAATTAAAATGATTCTGCACAAACAAAACCAATGCAGCCAAGATTAAAAGGAAAGCAGAAAACTGGGAGAAATTATAAAAATTCTCTGATAAAGGTCTCGTTTCTCAAAATTATAGAAAACTGAGTCAAATATTTTTATTTTTGTTTTCATCTTTTTTGAGTCAAATTTTTTAAAAACACAAATCATGCCACAATTAATAAGTGGTCAAAGAATATTAAGCCAGTTTTCAAATGAAGAAATCAAAGCTATTCTATAATTATATGTAGATGTTTTAAATCATCATTGATATTAGAAATGCAAATTATTTTATTTTATTTAGATTTTTCAAGGCAATGGGGGTTAAATGGCTTGCACAAGGCCACACAGCTAGGTAATTATTAAGTGTCTGAGGTTGGATTTGAACCCAGGTACTCCTGACTCCAAGGCCAGTGCTCTATTCACTGCACCACCTAGCCACCCCTAGAAATGCAAATTAAAAGAACTCTGAGGGACCACTTCATACCTATCAGATTAGCTAATATAACAGAAAAAAAATATGGCTAATATTGGAGGGAATGTGGAAAAACTGAGAGACTAATGAATTGTTCATAGAGCTGTTAATTTATACAACCATTCTGTAGAGCAATTCAGAACAATGCCCAAAAAGCAATAAGTACCTTTTGACCCAGAAATACCACTACTAGATTTATATGTCCCAAAGACATTTTTTAGAAAGGAAAAAGCATAGGTATACGAAAATATTTAAATGTACTAAATAATTATAAGGGTCACGTATCAAAAAAATAAAACTCGAGAAAAAGAAAGAGAAGACAAATTACAACTATAATGAAGAAAATAAATAATTTAAAATAATGGTACAGAAAAAGTCATTTAAAAATGAACAAAAGTTGGAGAGGAGGAAAATGGAGATTTAGCTACTTAACTAAAAGGGGGGAAAGAGAATAATTAAATCACCAGATTAAAAAGTAAATAAATAAAACAGGAACCAATAAGCAAAATTTCATAATAAGAGAAAAAAAGTTAAAAAAAGATGAGGGTCCTTGAGGAGAAGGGGGAAGAGATTCAGTGAAAATAAATTTTCCCTGCTTACATGTGAAAGCAAGTTTTAACATTCATTTTTAAAATTTTGAATTGAAAATTCTTCCCCTTCTGCTTATCTCTCTCCACTTCATTGAGAAAAGAATTTGAGACAGGCTAAAAATATGTTGTCTAACAAAACATTTCCAGAATAATTATATTGTCAAAGTAACCATAGACCCCCCCCAAAAAAATCTCAAGAAAAATAAAGAAAAAGTGTGCTTACATCTGTATTCAGACACCATGAGCTTGTCTTTGGGGGTAGAAAGTAATCTTTATCATAAGTACTTCAGAGTCATCTTGGGTCACATCATTGCTGAGAAAAGGTAGGTCATTCACAGTGGATCATATTTCAGTATTGCTGTTACTTTGAATAATATACATTTTCATTACATCTGCCCATGTAAGTCTTTCCAGGCTCTTACTGAGAGAACCCTGATCATTATGTCTTATAGAAGAATAGCATTCCTTCATAATCACATATTAAAATGTGTTCACCCATCCCCCAATTGATGGCCATCCCCTCAATTCCCAATTCTTTGTCACTGGAAAAGAACTGTTATAAATATCCTTATATAAAGTGATCCTTTTGCTTTTCCTTTTTCTTCTCTCCTGGAATCTAGATTTTGTAGTGACACCACTGGGTCAAAGGGTGAACGTGCTTTTATATAGCCCTTTAGGTATGGATCTAAGTTGCTCTACAGAATTGTTGAATGATCTTACAACTCCTCCAGCATTAATGTCTCATTTTCCCTACATCCCCTCCAGCATTTGTCATTTCCTCTTTCTGACCTATTAGCCAATCTGAAAGCTATAAGATAATCCCTCAGAACTGTTCTAATTTGGATTTCTACCATCAATAAATAATTAGAATATTTTCTTTTACTATGGCAATAGATAGGATTGATAGCCTCATTTGAAAACTGTTCATATCTTTTTATCATTTTTCAGTTTGGAAATGGCTCTTATTTTTATGTTTGACTCAGTTCACTATGTTTGGAAAATGAGGTCTTTATCAGAGAAACCTGATTCAATATTTTTTCCACAGTTAGTTTTGCTTATTGTATTCCCTTCCCTCCTATTCCCCACATTCCCATTTACTCTCTCTCCTTTCACCTTGTCCTTCCTCAAAAGTGTTTTATATCTGACCACCTTCTCCCACAATCTTCATTGCCTTCTATCGCCTCACCACCCCTTCACCTATAATCTTCTTCTCTTGCTTTCCTCTAGGGTAAGATAGATTTCTATGCCCAATTGAATGTGTATGTTATTCCCTGTTTGAGCCAATTTTGATGGGAGTAAGATGCTGTAAAAGCTTTTTCTTATCTCTTTTATATGAAATAACTTATCCCATTATACCTCCCACTTTCCCTTTTTCCCAGGACATTCCTCTTTCACTCCTTAATTCCATATTTTTAGTGTATTATCCCTTCATTTTCACTCCCACTTATGCCTTATTCATAGATGCTCCTTTAAATTTCCCTAATAAATGAGAAAGGTCATATGAGTTATCAGTATCCTCTTCCCATGGAGGAATATAAGTAGTTCAACATCATTAAGTCCCTTATGATTTGCCTTTCCTGTTTATCATTTTAGGCTTCACTTGAGTCTCATATTTCAAGTTCAAATTTTCTGATCAGTTATGTTTTTTTCAGTAATGTTTCCGTATTTCATTGAGTGCCCATCTTTTCCCCTGCAAGAATATACTCATTTTTTTCTGGTTAGTTGATTCTTTTGCCTCCTATAACATCATATTCCAAGTCCTATTATCCTTTAATATAGAAGCTAAAACTTGTATTATCTTAATTTTGACTCCATGATAATTAAAGGATTTCTGACTGGCTTCATGCAATATTTTCTCCTTGACTAGAGTGCTCTAAAATTTGACTATAATATTCCTGGCAGTTTTCATCTT
This sequence comes from Macrotis lagotis, assembly GCF_037893015.1. Taxonomy (NCBI): domain Eukaryota; kingdom Metazoa; phylum Chordata; class Mammalia; order Peramelemorphia; family Peramelidae; genus Macrotis; species Macrotis lagotis. Next base: position 32,242,024 of record NC_133664.1, on the reverse strand, counting down.
GGGATCTCTTTCAGGAGGTTTTCAGTGGATTCTTTCAATCTATATTTTTACCTTCTGCTTCTAGAATTTCAGGGTAGATTTACTGGATAATATCTTGAAAAATGACATCTGGGCTATATTTTTGATCATGGCTTTCAGGTAGTCCAATAATTTTGAATCATCTCCTCTGGATCTATTTTCCAGGTCAGTTGTTTTTCCATTGAGATATTTAACATTGTCTTCTAGGTTTTCATTCTTTTGGTTTTATTGTTTCTTGATTTCTCACAAAGTCACCAGCTTCCCTTTGTTCAATTCTATATTTTAAGTCATTGTTTTCTTCAATGAGCTTTTGTATCTCCTTCTCCATTTGGTTAATTCTGATCTTTAAGGCATTCTTCTGCTCATTGGTTTTTTTCCAATTAGGCTAGTTTGGTTTTTAAGATACTATTTTCTTCAGTATTCTTTCAGTATCACAAAGGTGCTGCTTCAGTTTTCATGATATTCCTGCCCCACTCTCATCCCTCTTTCCAATTTTCCCTCTACTTGCCTTACTTGATTTTCAAAATCCTTTTAGAGCTCTTCCATAACCTGAGATCAATTCACATTTTCCTTGGAGGTTTTGGATGCAGAAGCTTTATATTATTATCTTCTTCCTAGTGTGTGTTTTGGTCTTCCTTAGTAACTTAGTAACTATTTATGGTCAGACTTTTGTTTTCTGTTATTTGCTCATTTTCCTAGACTCTGAATTGATTTTGACTCTTTGTTGGTGAGACTCTGATTCCAGGATGTCTCAAGCTTTGGTAGTTGTTTTCAGAGATAAGTCCAGGGACCTTCAAGTTTTCAGTTCTTTCAAGATGTTATGCTCTAAGGAGAGGTTATGACTATTGTGCTGTGCTCTGTGGGTGACCATAAGCATTCCTTTCTGCCCTGGAATTATGAGGAGGGTCCCTGCTCCCCTGCAGCAGTAAGCTCTGTTTTGCTACTGCTCCCCTTCCTGGGACTGGGACCCAAGACTTTGACCCATATCAAAGTTTAGGCAAAGACACAGTACTACCTCAGTGATAGCAAAAAGACCCCTGTCATCTCCTGACTCCCTCATTGTCTGTGAACTCCTGAAATAGCTGCTGTTGCTGATTCAATGACTCTCAAGGTCTGCTCTTGGCCTACTGGGGCTGGTCTGCGCTGCTCAATCTTGTGCTGGGCAGCACTCCATTCTCACCTTGTGTGGCGGATTTTTCCTGCTGAACTTCAAAGGTGTCCTTAGCAAACTTTGGTCTGAGAAGTCTGGAAACTTCCACTGCTGCTACTCACCCAGTCATCTTGGTTCCTGCTCTGGGATTGCTGGGACTGGTTTGTTCTTGTGGGGGCCTCACTGCCCCGAACCCCTCTTTCATTTAGGTGCAACAGACTCTTCCCGCCAATTTTCCAAGTTGTTTTGGTCTGGAAAATTGTTTCATTTAGTCTTATGCTGTGTTCTTTCACTTTAGAATTTAGTTAGAATCATTATTTAGCATAGTTTGGGGGAGAGCTCTGGCAAGACCCTGCCTTTACTCTGCCATCTTGGATCTGCCAATAAGGTTGCTTTAAAGTTTAAAGTTAAGAAATACTTAACTTTATGAAGAAATAAAATACTTCAGATTTTGTGTTTGCAGAGGAAGAGGGAAAAACATTGTTTGGAGAAAAGACAATATTAGGCACTAATGGAAGAAAAATAAATCAATTTCATTAAATAATTTAATTTATTTAAGTTATTCATTGAATAACTATAATAAAATGAGTGACAGATTGGATATGAAAATAATGCCACACAATCTTTAGACTGCAAGAAAAATAACTTTTATAAAAGGCAAGCAGAGACTAAAAATGAGAGTTTGTATAAAAATTGCTAGGCATTTCAAAAAAGTGGGAAGTACTAGCCTGCTATGAGACAAAGCAAAAAAACATATTTACAAGGGACAACATATACAGAGAAACTCTTATGCTGAAAAGAGTGACAGATAATATACCAATCTCAATACCAAACTTCAAATGCTGTAAAATCTAAATTCATAAAAGAAAAATAACTAAATGAAAACATATACAGTAATTCAAAAGCCCAGGAATTTTTAATAAATCTATTATTAAATTATCAAATGGAAATATGGAATAGAACAATCTGCTGGAGAATCTAAAACTAAAAATTGTATTTCCATCTTCTAAATGGAACTCGTTAAGAATATACATATTGCTCAGAACGACATGGAACTTTTACCAATAAAATAAAATGACCATGACCAGGTATTACCAAAAATATAAAAAAGTATTGTCTACAACAACTACAAGAGCAGCAACAACACTACTTAAATTGTGGGGTGGCTAGGTGGTGCAGTGGATAAAGCACTGGCCCTGGAGTCAGGAGTACCTGGGTTCGAATCTGGTCTCAGACACTTAATAATTACCTAGCTGTGTGGCCTTGGGCAAACCACTTAACCCCATCTGCCTTGCAAAAAAACCTAAAAAAAACCCAATACTTAAATTGTAAGTACTCTAGGCTATACATAATATTAATCAGTTCACCATTATTCTCATTTGATTGGCACAACAACCCTGGTAGGAAGGTGCTATATATTATCCTTTTACATGTAGGAAAACTGAGACAGAGATTTAAGTTAATTGACTATGACCACAGGTTTTCCTGACTCTAGGTTTACATGCTATCTACTGTGCAACCTAACTTTTAAATACATCCCTTATTTATCATAAAGCAATAAAAATATTAATCAATTCAAGTATCACAAACAGTATATGGAAAATAAAATGGAGACTCAATGAAGAAATCCTTAATTATAATAGAGAAGAAATAGATTATTAATAATTATGTGAATGCAAATAATGATAAAACATGCCAAATTTCTGTGATGTAGCTAAAACAGCCTCAGAGAAAAAATCATATTTGTACAGATGTACAATAATACAATAGAAAAAGAAATTAATGAACTGAATCTACATTTAAAATTTATAAAACTACAAATAATGAGTTTAAAAGAAGTACATGAGGCATTAACATTTAGAGATGGAAAAAATATAATTAATTTTTTTAAGTTACTAATGCTTTTCCCATTAACTTTTATATAATCTGTATTTATCTTGTGTGAACCAATTTATGTACATGCTGTCCTATCTTCTTCCACATTCCACTCAATCAAATCCTAAGCTACTTGAGGTGAGTCACTGTTGTTTTTTCTGAAGTAATTACTGTAGTCATTACCATTATCCCTCCATAAGTAAACTATGTTACTTGCCACTCATTCTTAGTCAGCTCTCTCTCTCTCTGTCTCTCTCTCTGTCTCTCTCTCTCTCTGTCTCTCTCTCTGTCTCTCTCTCTCTCTCTCTGTCTCTGTCTCTCTCTCTCTCTCTCTCTCTCTCTCTCTCTCTCTCTCTCTCTCTCTCTCTCTCTCTCTCTCTCTGTCTCTCCCCTTCCCTCTCACCCTCCCTTTCTTTAGTTTTCTCACTGTCTTTTCCATTCCTTTTTCTTCCAAATACAGCAATGAGGACAATGTCACCTGTGTCCCAATTGTTTTTATTATCTTGCCCAAAGCTTGTCATTTGGAACAATGATTTCTAGTTTCCATTTGTCCACATCATGTATGCTTGCATGAAATCATTAGAAGTTGGTAAAAGTCATCCATTTTGACAAGTCTTGGGAGTTCTTTATTGTATCTTGGATGCATGCCCTAGAAAAAACCCAGCCCTTTTTATTATTATTATCAAATTGACAAATAGCTGCCTAAGTATTCCTGAACAGAAAGACACTGCCCACTCCTATTATTCCTTTTTCTGAACCCCAGGTTCATCTTTCAACTGACAGTCTCATAAATCTATTTGAACATTCCTTGGGGGATAAGCACTTGCTTCTTAAGAACATAACAGTCTTTTTTCTTCATATAAAAACTCAAATACTTTTATTTAACTCCAAGTGTACAGTGATCCATTTTACTCTTTTCTTCCTCTGTGTAGTATTCCTCTACTCATCAGTTTTATGATTTGTAGATTAGATCTCCCTTCTCCTACTTCAGAACTTTTCTCTAGGTCCCCGCTTCTGACATAGACACAGAGAAGAGACACAGAGACACAGAGAAAGACAGAAACAGAAAGAGAGAGAGAGACAGAGAGAGAGACAGAGAGAGAGAGAGAGAGAGAGAGAGAGAGAGAGAGAGAGAGAGAGAGATTTTACTCATATTTTTATTAGGAATACTTCTTCGTCTCTGAGAACAAGGAGTATGGAATGATGTTGCCTTACTCCTTCCAACTTCTATTCTAGGGAGAAGAATTGCATGCAGTCTTGTAAACTGGAAACAATTACTGAGCCAAGGCAGATATAGAAACAATACACATCCTCCACAAAATTTATCATGTACTCCAAATTACAGATATATTTTTTCTTTTTCTCAAGATCTCTTCCCTAAAGTCCTCAATTAGAAACTTGAAACCTAAGTTGTTTTGTTTGTTTTTTTGTTTTTATTAATAAGGCAGAGTTGCAGTCTTGCAGAATTGGTGGGTTTGTCTTGGAAAGTATATAGTGAATCTACTGAGCCAGAAATTTCCTGACTCTAGTGACCAATCACTAGATATCTTCAAGTGAAGGACCACTTTTGGAGGATGTTATAGAGTAAATTCTTTTTTAAAATAGTTTAGATTAGGATGCTGAGTTTTCTGTAAAGATTCAGCAAAGAATAGTGAAAAGATCCTTGCTTTTCAAGTTCAAAGATCTGGGTTAAAAGATACATTCCTAGTTCTGAGTTTTATTAGCTTTGTATGAAATCTGAAAGTCATCATCTGGAAAAGGGGCTTGATAATAGTTGAAATATCTACCTCACAGGGTTAATGAATCATAGATCTGCAACTCAGAAATCTCAACAGCTATGTAATACAATCTTTTGATATAAGGTTCTTTAAAAAATGACCAAAGAATCATATATTCAAAGCTTAGAAGTGATCTTGTCCAAAATCTTATTTTACAGATTTAGAAACTGAAGCTCAAAAAAGTTAAGAGGTTTACCCAGAGTCATATAGCAAGTGTATTGATTGGACATTAAGTCTTCCTGACTCTGAATCCAACAATTTATCTCCAATATCATCCTGGCCTACTTCCATTTTTGGAAGTCATATTTTATAAGCCTCCAACAGCTAAATATATATCATGTTATGATATTACACCTATGTTCATTCTAAAACCTTTTTATATTACTAATGTACATTGTTGTAGCAAATAGATATTTTACCATGAAAGAATACACTTTGAACTTAAGAAGTATCTGGTAGTTTCTTCAGATACCCTACCTGCCTACATAAACACAGAATTGTGTCAGCATTGAATGGGATCTTGGACATCAAATAGTCTAACCCATTTCCAAGCAAGAATCCTGTCTATAACATACATAGCAAATTACCTTTCTTTGAAGATCTCCAATGAATGGGAATTATCCTCCAAAGCTCACTAGTCCAGTTTAAGCCTGACAAATTTATTAAGAAGTATTTTTTTTCTTTTCATTAAGTAAAGACCTAGTCCTCTATAATTTCTCTTTATCAATCCTATTTTAGCCTTCTAATAACAGTTATTTTAAGAGAGCTCTCATTTCTCCTGTTAGACTTCTTTCTTTTCAGGCTAAACATCCCTGTTTCCTTTGGCTTATCTTTATATAGCAGAGGCTACAGACCCTTCACTGTGCTGTCTGCTCTCCTGTGAATCTTCTCCAGTTTGTCAGTGTCTTCCCTCAAATGTGACAGCCAGGCTGGGACCTGAGGTTCTAAAATGTTACTTGGTCTTGGTAAAGACAGCAAGACTGGAAAAGAATTCCCATTCTTGGATATTATGCTTTTTAAAATAAAGAAACTGTAAGTTTAATTCATTATGAAACATTGGGTTAAATTTCACAAGAAATTAATCTGAGCCACTATAAAGGAATTCTTCAATTTTCAACATAAAAAATGGATAGCACATGATTACTTCTTGGTTGCAAGAAATAAAAGGAAAATTTAGAATATAATACTCTAAAGCACATTCAACCATGGAGAAGAGTCTTAAAAAACTGTGGGCATTATACTTTTTAATTTTGTCTGTGATTGCATTTCTTTGTTGCTTTTTTTTTTTTACCTATGTGCCCATGTGGCACTTGTGGTCTATAAACACCTCCAGGTAAATTTTTTTTTAAAAAAAAGAAAAAAAAAACAGTAACAAGTTATGTCTTCTTCATTGTGTCCTTGTAAAATGAATTTTTAAAATTTAAAAAAATCAACAAAGGCATAATTCATTTTAGTACTTTTTTATGGATGTTGAAAAAATCAAATCAATTTACATTCTTTGAAAATTAACATTCTTTATATCACTGCATATCACTGCATATCACTATGACATTGATATTGGTATCAGAAGACCTGAGTTCATATCCCATCTAAAACATTTATTTCCTATTTGACCAGGGACAAGTCATCTTTAAAATGTGAAAATTTGACTAAATGATCTTTGAAGTTCCTACTCTGTGAGTCTCTTAAGACATTAGGAATTTTTTTTCTTCCAAAATTGATCAAAGCTGTTGGTAGAAGCAGTTTTCTGATTTCAGAGACTGCCTAGTCCCTTAACTCCTGATAATCAGCTTGCATTTCACTTTAGGAAATCCTTAGTCAAATTTTGGGTCTGAGAGTTAATAAAACCTCCCCAACTCCCTTAAGTAATTTTTCTTCCCAAGAAAGTCTATATGAATGGAGTTATTTTCCAAATTTTTTTCCATTTCCTTTCCATCTGTTCACCATTGAAAATAAGCATATCCATGAGAATTTTTTGGCTAAGTTCAACAGGATGATTTCAGGAAGACCCAGGAAGTGTCTTCCATCTAAATAGGTTATCATTTCCTTGAAAATAAAGCCTAGATCTCTTCTTACCAACCATCATGCCTGTCCATTCCTTGCACACTCCTGATTAGTTTCCTTGGCAACATGTAATCACTTGTTTCCCTTAAATAGATGAGATGCCAACAAATATGTAATAGCTGTTTGATACATCAGCACAGAAAATTGCTGTAATGACAGCCTAATAAATCCGAACATGAAAAGTTAATAGCCACATTAGTGACAGCCTAAATTCGAGTGTGTGCTGCTACCAGCCCCTGCATTTTCTCTTTCTGTCTTCTTGTGTTTGTGGTCCTTGGCACTCCCTGGAAAGTCGTCCTCCTTCCCTCAACACACAAAGGGGACTGGATTCATGCAAACTCTAATCTAAGAAGCAAATAGAAAACCTTCAGAGTTCATAAATATCATTGGCATTTGAATCTGTATTTTCCTTAGGAATGGTATCAGCCTTCTTTGGCTTCAAGACTGTTATCACCATCAACACTGGGAGTTCTTAGGTCTCATGCACATTTGCTCAAATGCATTATTTGAATATATTTTCACATTTTCATAGGTATAAAGAGCAACCTCAATTTATTTTTTTCTGGATATGCATTTTGTTCAGTTAAATGCTAGATAAGGTAAACTTGTATCACCAGTGTTTATAGCACATTGCTGATTGATACATAGTAATTACTTAATACCTGTCCTCTCCCATTCACACTCTAATCTCCTCTCTCTCTCTCTCTCTCTCTCTCTCTCTCTCTCTCTCTCTCTCTCTCATTTTCACTCCCTCCTTCTATTTCTTTCCTTACCTTCCATTTCAGAGTATAATTGGACAAAGCTAAGCAGGTATATGATGTTCCAGCTAATTAGTCATGACTGAATGCATACTGATTCGTCCTTTGAACCTCAGATTACTTTTAAAGCTGTTATCAGTAAATCAACCAAGAAACATTTAAGTGCCTACCATATGTCAGATATAATGCTAGATACTAGAAAGAACAAAATCAAAAATGAACTGGTCCCTGCCCTCAAGAAATTTGTATTCTGGTGAGAAGGAAAGAGGGAAAGAAACCGGTTGGAGGAGTAAAAGCAGGGGCTCATCCAAGCTGTCCCCCAAATCATTCCAAATACCTTTAAATAAAGATATTAAACAAATTATTTAGTGATAGAACCCACAAAAAGACTAAGAGAAATAATTTTCCAGTCCAAGACAACTAGAAAGATCCACAGGAAAGGTCTTTTACACCCAGGTTAGAAAGAACCCACACTGGAGGAAAACAGCTCCAGTCATCCAGGAATGAACCTTGGGGTAGCCTGGGTCTGTGGCAATGGGGGGTGGTTTCCAGACTTCTCAGCCCAGAAATTGCCAAGGACAACTTGGAAGATCTGCAGGAATAATCTGCTGTACTAGGGTCAGAGGGGAGCCCAGTTCAGTGCAGGCCTCAGCAGCAGACCTGAACCCTATGGACCAGGAACAGGCTTGGGGAGTCATCTGGCAGGGAATCACCCAGTAGCTGCTTCCAGAGTGCTCAGCTCTGTGGCTTCACCCATACTCAGATCCAAGTTTTAGTCTGGGCCCTAGGCCCAGGAAAGGCAGTAGAAGGACAATAGTGCTCACCAATTACACAGAACCAGGACCCTCCTTATGAATCTAGGGCAGAGGGGTGCATTGATGATCAACAACCCAATCAGAGCACAGACTAAGAGAGCAGTCAGAGCCTCTCATACGACCTTGAAGGAATTGAGAATTTATAGGTCCCCTGAGATAGCTCTGAAAACAACTGCAGAAAGCCCTCAGAAGCCAGGGATTGCAACCTCCACCCTGGAATCAGAGCCCCACCTTAACAAAAAGTTAAAATTAAGTCATAGACTAGGGAAGTGAGCAAAAAACAGAAGAAAAAATGCAACCATAGACAATTACTTTGATTACACGGAGGATCTAAATGCACACTCTGAAGAAGATAAAGTCAAAATTTCTGCTTCCAAAACCTCCAAGATTGGTCTGAGGCCATAGAAGAGCTCAAAAAAGATTTTGAAAATGAAATATAGGAGATAAAGGGAAAATTGGGAAGAAAAATGAGAGCAAAGTGGGAAAATCATGAACACTGAATCAGCACCTTGCTGAAAGAAATACAAAAACTTCTTAAGTAAATAGCATCTTAAAAAACACTTGGGGCCAAATGGTCAATGAGGAAAAAAATGCCTTAAAAAGCAGAACTGACCAAATGAAAAAGAAGATACAAAAGCTCACTGAAGAAAATAATTTCTTAAAATATAGAATGGAGCTAAGGGAAGCTGATGTCTGAGAAATCAAGGAAAAAATGAAACAAAAACAAAAGAATGAAAAGTTAGAAGACAATATCAAATATCACAGACAATGTCAAATATCACAGATCCAGAAGAGATCATTTAAAAATTTTTGGACTACCTGAAAACCATGACCAAACAGAGAACCTAGGCATCATTTTTCAAGAAAAACTGCCATGATATTCTAGAAGCAGAGGGTAAAATAGAAATGGAAAGAATCCATCTATCACCTTTGGAAAGAGATCCTAAAATGAAAACTGCCAAGAATATTAGTCAAATTTCAGAACTCCTAATCATGGAGAAGCCAGAAAAAAAAAACAATTCAGTTATTGTGGAGTCACAGTTGGGATAATACAAGATTTAGCAGCTTTCACCTTAAAGGACCATGGGGCTTGGAATGTGATATTCTGGAAAGCAAAAAAGCTTAATTATAACCAAGAATTAATTATCAGCAAAACTGAACATGCTCTTTCAGGAAAAAGATGGACATTCATTGAAATAGGGAACCTTTGAACTTTCCTAATGAAACCACCAAAGCTGAATAGAAAGTTTCATCTTTGAATACAAGGTTCAAAGGAAGCATAAAAAAGGTAAACGGGAAAGGAAAATCATAGGGACCTAGTGATATTGAATTTCTTATATTCCTGCATAGAGGTGCATCTATGGATACTGCACAGGTGGGAGTTGATTTTGGATGTATAAGGAGAGGTAAGAAAAAACTTTTGCAAGGTAGTTGAAGAGGGTGAAGGTGAGGGCAAGTGAGTGATTCATATTCTCATCAGAACTGGCTGGATTCATTAGTTTTTCTTGTCTTTCTTTATCAAAGAAAACCAAAATGTCATCACTATGTTTGAGATAAATTTCAGTGTGTCCATTTGTGGCTGATTAGACTAATATGAGCTTGGAATGCTCTACCACAGGTTGGGCACAAATAACGCTTATGAACACCTGGAGTGGATACTCTGAACTTATGTATGTCACATTTCCTTTGAGCTGCTTCAATTCTACCTTCCTGTTTGTGTGCAACACCCTCACATGCCATACTGGGTGGTACTGAGAAACCACCAGGGTGTCTGCTTCTTATGACACCTTTTGAGTGCTTGCCCTGTGGGTGTTTTCCAAAATATATTTTTTTTTGATAAATGTACTCCTGACATTCTAACAATGTGTCCATCCCATCATAGTTGTACTCTCTGTAGTAACATTGGAATGATAGGCAGGTTACTTAAAGAAATTACCTCAGTGTTGGTATCTTCTCTTTCCAAGTGATCTTCAGAATCTTCCTAAGACAATTTAAATGGAAGCAATTAATTTTCCTGACATGGTACTGGTAGAGTGTCCAGGTTTCACAGGTATGTGGCAATGAGGTCAGCATTGATTGTAGTTCTTCAATTTGGTAACTAGTCTGTCTAATACCTCTTTTGCTTCCACACTTTGTTTTGGAGCCTCCCAGATATTAAGCTAGCTCTGGCAATGCTAGTGTCAACCTCATGGTCAGTGTGAACCTCCTTAGGAAAGATACTGCCAAGATGAGTCCACAGAACTCAAAACTTCTCCATTTGCTGTAATCAATGGTTCCACATATGGATGGTATGGTGCTGGCTGATGAAGTTCCTAGGTTTTCTTGGTTTTAGTTAGATTAAAATTAGCACAAGCAGCAGAGAATCTGTCCATACTTGTGGCATCTCAGTTTCAGAGGCTGCATTGAGTACACAATCATCTGCAAACAGAAAATCCTGCAACAACCCTCCCTCCACTTTGATATTGGCTTGTAGCCTTTCTAAGCTGAAGAATTTGCCATCAGTGCAGGAGTTGACCTTGAGGCCATGTTCATACTCAGTGAAGGTGTTTGACAACATGGCTGAAAATATCATGCTAAAGAGTATGGGAGTAAGGACACATTCTTGTTTCACTCCAATGGTAAATGGGATATCTCAAGAGTATCATCCACTATTCAGAACCCAGACATGCATGCCATCCTGAGATCAACAGACAATACCGATGAACTTCTCCAGGCAACTAAATTTTGACATAAATTTTCCACCCTTATGACTGATGGTATCAAAGGCCTTGGTCAGATCTACAAATGTTGTATATAGACTTCTGTTCTATTCCTGGCTTTTTTTTCCTGGAGTTGTGAGGCAGCAAATACCATATTGACTGTTCCTTGACCCTTTCCAAAGCCATACTGACCCTTAGGGAGGTGACCATCTTCCAGGTGAAGGATCAGCTTATTGAGAAGGATTATGGCAAGAATATTAACAGCAATGACTAAAAGAAAAATACCGCATGATTTCCACAGGGCAATCTATTCCCTTTATCTTTATAGAGATGGAAGATGGAGGCATCCTTGAATTCTTGGGAGATAACATACACACTTAATTGGGTATAGAAATCTATCTTACTCAAGAGGAAACCAGGAGAGGAAATGGGATGAGGATAGGGAGGGGTTGAGGTGATTGAAGATAAAAAAGATTGTAGGAGGGGGGTAGTCAGATGCAAAATACTTTTGAGGAGGGACAGGGTGAAAGGAGAAAGAGAAAAGAATAAATGAGAATAGTGGGGAATAGCATGGAGGAAAATACAAGTATCAATAGTAACTGTGGGGAAAATATTGAAATAATTTTCTGTCATAAAGATCTCATTTTTCAAACAGGGAGACTGAGTCAAGTTTATAAAAAAAATAAGAGCCATTCCCCAATTGATAAATGATCAAGAGATATAGCAATTTTCAGATAAGTTTATCAATCATTTTTTAAAATGTCCTAATTTGCTATAGATAGGAGAAATGCAAGTTGGAATAATTCTGAGGGAATGTTTTGCATCTATTGGATTGGCTCAAAGGACAGAAAATGACAAATGTTGGAAGGGATATAGAGAAGTTGAGACACTGATGCACTGTTGGAGGAGTTGCAAAACGATTCAATATTTCTGTAAAGCAGTTTGGAACTGGGCCCAGAGGGCTATAAATCCATGCCTACCTTTTGGCCTAGCAGTGCCATTGCTAAATCCATGTTCCAGAAGAGATAAAATATGGGAAAATAAAGAACCTATATGCAGAAGGATATTTATAGGAGCGCTCTTCTGGTGGCAGGGAGCTGGAGTTTGAGGGGATGCCCAGAGTTAGGGAATGGCTGAACAATTTGTGGCATGTGATTGAGAGGAAAGGCTGTTTTGTTATAGGAAATAATGAACAGAATTCTCTCAGTAAGAACTTAAATGAACAGCTGCAATGGGAAATGTACCTCATACATAGTAACAGCAATATTGCAGGATGATCAGCTGTGAATGATTTACCTTTTTCCAGCAAAGCTATGTCCCAAGAGAACTCTGAAGGACTTATATGATAAAGAATGTTACCTAACCCAATGGTTTCTGAGTACAGACTGAAACATGTTGTTTTTTCACTTTATTTTTCTTGTTTCTCTTTTTTGAGGGGAGGAAGTTTTGTTTACTCTTATAACATGACTATTGTAGCAATGTTTTTCATTACTAAACATTTTTAACCTAAATCAAGTAACTTGCTTTCTCATTGAGGGAGAGTGAGATGGGAGAAAGGGAGAGAATTTGGAACTCAATGTTTTGGAATTGAATGTTGAAATTTGTTTTTGTTATGTAATTATAAAATAAAATTTGTATTCTAGCAAGAAAACAACATATAAACTTATAGAAAATCATTTCAAAGTTACCACAAGGCAATTTTAGAAAAAGGAAAGAAGAAAGCTAGAAAGATTTAACTTTGAGGTAATATCTGAAATTTGAAGGAGACTAGGGAATCTAAGGCATCCTTTTGCATCCCTTTAGAGAGGGAAATTCTTCTGAAGGACTGAAGTAGGGTTATATTCTGGTTCAGAACTGTTCTCATTTTAGAAACTGAACTGACTCATGTTATGGGTATGATCTTGAGCATACCACTTGTACTTCTTATGCTCTCCTAAGCTAGTAATTGAGAGTGTTAGAAACTAGATCAGAGGTTCTCAAAATGTGGCCCAGGGTCTCCTTGAGGTAAGTCCCTGAGACCCTTTAATAACTTCTCTGAGGTCAAATTTTTTCATCATAATATTAAGATATTTTCTGTTTGAAAATATAACCCATGTAATCCAAAACTCTTGGAGAAGTCCCCAATAATTTTTGAATGTTCTTGAGACCAAAAAGTTTGAGAACCACTGGACCAGATGGCTAAGATAGTATATAGAGTCAGCTTAAGGAAAAATAAATCTGAAATTAATCATAAGGTAGCAATGTGGCATAGAGGAAGATGAAATTTGTTTCAAAGGAGAGTCACATAACTTCAAATTGAAAGGAACTCTAGCTGCCATTGAATTCTACTCATACTTCCTTGGCACACCTTCATCCCAATCTCCACTACAACATACCCATCAACTGATCATTAAAACTTGGCTTGAAGACTTTCAGTTAGGGGAACCTGCTAACCCTACAGAACCTGGTAAAAAATCTTAACTCTCTTACTTCATGCTTATCTAACAGAAGACAATTCATTTTTCATTTCTTGCTTTACTCAGCTAAAAAAATGATTGAGCTAGATTAGGCTATCCTCTAAAGTTCCCTTTAGTTTAAAAATCATATGAGTATAGGATAGAATAAGTGGAATAGACTGCCTCAGAAGAGGTTGGGTGAGTCTCCAGAAAAAAGATTGAATAATGTTGTGATAATTTTGTCCTTTATTCTAGAAGAAGACCATGACATCAGAAAATTATGCCATGACAAGCAAATAAAATGAATTTGAGTGAAGGGGTATTATGCTAAGTCACTAGTCTCCCTTTATCATCCAGAGTTATATGGGTCTAATGGCCAGATATGAATCAAGATGAATGGACATCACCCTGGAGAAAAGATTTTTCTTTATATTCAACATGATCTAGATGGCCACTGAGGCTCCTTTAATTTTTGAGATTTTTATGAATGTTGATATTTAGAGTTGGATGAGATCTTATAGATTGGCAGTCAAGCTTTCAACATAGAAGATAAGTCATTTATACAGCATTCTTGATGGATACTCAATATATCATCACCTTGAAGCATAGAGATATTGGGAAGTGATGTATCCCATTGTTAAACATCTTTCCTTTCTCTTTCCTTTCTCTTTTCTATTTCCTATTATTGTATCTTGATATCAGATGTCTCCTTGGTACTTCCACCTTTCCTTTTTTTGTATTTTTTTACTTATTTTGTGATAGAAATATAGGTATCTTTTACTATGCACTCACCTAACCCATTCTTATTGCTTCCACTGACAACATTCTATTTTAGGGCTTCATAATCAGCTAAACTCAGAATGATTTCTTGACTTTTTTTCCCAAATCCAGCCCTCTTCTTGTTAGTCATGAATAACAGCTCTGATTATGTCACTCCCCTGCTCAAATATCTTCCATTCCTCCCTATTATATACCAAAGAATGACTTTTTTACCTTCCTTTTAAGATACTCCATGATTTGAATCCATATTGCCCTTTTAGTCCATTCTCTCAGTACTTCTTTTCTTCATCTTATATTTCAATAGATAAATTTGCTCCTCTGTTCTCCAAAATCATTCCACTCTCTCATGTTTCTATGTCTTTGTTCACAACTTTCCCCATATCTGGAATGAATTACCTTTTCACCAGTCTTTACAAGTTGAAATATTTCCCATCTTTCAAGGTCAAATTGAAGTAGCATCTTTATGAAGCCCTATCAGAAATCAATTATGTCATGGAAGTAGGCTCTCCATCTTCATATAGTTAAGAAAACTTTTTACTTCTTTTATACTCTCATAGTATGCTCTATATAATAAAAATAAAATAGACATTCATATAAAGTTCTTAAAATTCATCTAAGAAAGAATATAAGTATCAATATACTTATTTTTAAACTATCAAAACAGAAACAGTTAAATAGAGAAGTGACAAAATACTGGAAGACACGTTGCTCAGATGGAGTCGTTAGTCTGCCAGGTAAAGGTGACAAGAGATGGTATTTGTCAAATGAGTCACACCATTCCTCTCACCTAAATCTTCCCTATCCCTTAGAAGACTCTAGAGGAAACAGAGGACCTTGAGCTCCAAAGTTCTGAAAATAACAATGCCCACAGGTCACCAACCCTTCCTTCAGTTCAGCTCACATAGCTATCATCTAGTTATTCAACTCTTGAAGAGGTATGAACTAAAGGTTCTATAATCTATACTTTCTCTGAATACTCAGAATAAAAGGTTGTTAACAACCAATGTCCTTGGTTCAACATGATAAATAGATGTGACTTTATCAGTAGTGGCAACATTAATAGACAGGCATTGAGATCATAAACATACACACACACACACACACACACACACACACACACACACACACACACACCTGATAATTTGAATTTATTTACAATTTATATAATTATACAATTTACTTATACATCATAATCTGAAATGAAGTACTAGAAACAAAAGTGAATAGAATCCTAGACTTGGAGTCAGGAAAACATAAATTTAAATCTAGAAACAGATTTTCTAGCTTTATGACCTAGGTAAGTGACTTTGCCTCAATTTCTTTATCTGCAAAATGGAAATAATAATAACCCATCTCTCAGGGTTGTTGAGAGATTAAAATGAGATATTTTTAAAATGTTGCAAATCTTAAAATGCTCAATAGATGCTACCTATTATTACAGAATCTCAAAAGCTAGACTTACTGGTCATCTAAGTCTCCCATACCTCAAAAGATATTAATATTATCTCTGACAAGTAGCCAGAAACACATTCACTTTCTTCTTAAAGTCTCATAGGTAAAAGGAACTCATTACCTTCAAACAGTCCATTTAATCTCGGGGAAAAAACATAATTGTTATGAAGCTTTTCTTTTTATTGAGCTGCAAAGCAATGATAGTATGAATGATGGCATGGATAGATGGTACCCTATGGCAAACCACACATCAGAAGCCTCTCCTTGCCATTAAAGGATTGGCTCGATTAACTGTAACATTTAATTTTAGAATTCATTATGCCAAAGATTGTGTATCCTAAGTATTAAAAAAAATATTAGACAGACCGTATCTTATCCAGAACTACATAATTTTATACTTGAAAGACTTTGAAATGTTTGTGTTTGGGTATTGGGGTGGAATGGAGAATTAATTCTATCCCCCAATGTGGATTGTGATCCCTTTTATCTCAGTAGATCATTTCTGAAAAGTGTGGCGGCAAAAATAAAAACAAACATATTTTTAAAAATTACTGCTGCTCTGAAGCTTGTGGGATGATGCATCTACTCCAGTTTACCTAGGTACTTTCTTGGGCAATAGGATTTATTCTGAAACTGTAAGAGCCAGAAGAAAGAGCAAGTGGTTCAAATTCTGTTTCTGCTAATTATAACTCGTGTACTCTTGGTCAAAATGAACACCTATGTGAACCTCACATTCTCATTTGTAAATTAAAGAGTTTGGAGTCAGAGTAGCTATGTGGCAAAGTGGATAGAGGGTCAGGCCTAATTCAAAAAACCTAAGTTAAAATTCAGCCTCAGATACTGAAAGCATGATCCCTTGACAAATCATTGCCTCAATTTCTTCAATCATAAAATAGAGATAATAATAGTAATTTCCAAGGGTTTTTTTGATGATCAAATGAGATAATACTTGTAAAATGTTTAGCACACTACCTGTCTCATACTAGGCTTTATTTTATTTTTTGTATTTTTGCAAGGCAGTGGGGTTAAGTGGCTTGCCCAAGGCCACACAGCTAGGTAATTATTAAGTTTAAGTGTCTAAGGCTGGATTTGAACTCAGGTACTCCTGACTCCAGGACTGGTGCTCTATCCACTGTGCCACCTAGCCACCCCTAGGCTTTATTTTTTAAATAAACCTTTATTATGCTTATTGCTACTATAGTTCTTATTAATCTATTGTTCTCCAAGGTCCGTTCTGGCTCCAAATCTAGGATTATATGAACTTTCCCATTTCATACCATCATCCTTCCAGTCACTGAAATTCACAACTTTGGCTTGTTTTTCCTTATAGAGGATTTCTTATCTCCCATCTAGTAAAAACAACACCCTCCCCCATGCTTAGAATATTCTTTCTTCTTGCCTCTTCCAATTGGATCTTCCAAGGATCAACTCAAATGTTACATCCTATATTAGAGTCCTTCGGAATTCTCCAATGCATTAGCATTCCCCACCCTTTGCTATGAATATAAAACAGCTTGAGGGTCATTTCTGCATCTTTTTTTTCTTTTGGTATCTCTAGAACCTTGCACAATACTTGGAAAACAGTAGATGTAGTGATAAGTAATGGATATGAAGTTAAAGGATCTCCCTCTTACTATCTGACCTTAGACCTTTCCCTCTATAGACTTGCATTTCCTCATCACTAAAATGGAAAAAATATGATTTCAAACATCCCTCCCATCTCTTAACCTATGAATTTATAAAAAAAAAAAAAAAACTTGTGTTGAAATAAATTAAAGCCTTTCAGGTAAGAATGCTCTCTAAGAAATTGTTCTCCATTGGTCTTGAATCCAGAGCCATCCATACTCCATAATGAACCATCCGAGATAGATTTTTATATGAGGGATAAAGAATGAACATAAGTTATACAAGCAAACTAAGTCAAGAGCATTGTTTTTCTTCATTTGTTAGCTTAGCCAGTGCTGTCGATTAATTTTATCTAATTTGAATATAAAGTAACTTTTCTAAAGTCTAAGAGGTTCTTAACCTGGGGTAAATGAACTTGTGCTTCATAAAAAGAATTTTCATAAATGGATTTCAATATAATAGTTTTCCTTTATGAATTAAAAAGCAAAAAACCCCATTTAAATCCCTTCTGAAAAGCATTCTATGGGCTACACCAGACTTTGGCCAAAAGGTCCAGGATATTTAAAAAAGGTTACAAATGCCTGAAAACAGACAACAGACAGGATGGCAAGGTTTCATCACAAATTCCATCTAGAATCCCAAATAATTATATATTCCATTTGATCCACCTCAAATATTTTCTAATATTTCTGATGTCTCTGATTAGATATGCCCCACCTTGATCATGGTAGGGTTTCTATCTCATACCCTCTCTGGATCACTCTTTGTTTCTCAGAGGGATCAGTAACTTCCTAAAACCTTCTCTACCCTTTGCAAATTTGTATCCAAGCAACCTGAACACATTTAATAAAAATATGGTTTCCCACGTATCTTCATACATTGAGAATTGTTCTCAGACTCTTCTGTCAGAATGACCAGCACTTCATACTCTTGTTTTCCTGTCTGAAATAAAAAGAAACATACATACTTCCTTTTCCTTCACAAATTATTATCACAATTGGGATATCCTTCAGTTCTGAGAGAATGGGGAAACATTGTTGACTGGAGTTCTCCAGAGATGTGGAGAAGTAATATTGGGAACAAGTATTTGTTTTGAATAAACCCATAGTCTTTAATTTCTACAGACTTACCTAGCTTCCTAAGAAATATATTTTCTTTGTTATCATTATTATAAAAGAAATTCTGTTAAGCATCAAAAAAAAATGTGTATTGATATCCAAGCCTAAGCCATCTTTTCTTTCCTTCACAGTCGCATGGTTATCAGTTGACACTGATCAGAGACATAAATGATAAACTTAGAGGAGTCTCAACGTTCAATGGGATCATTGTTTCAGATTTGGAAAAGTTATTTGAGGTCCTGGGATCATAGTTCTAGGATTGGGAATGGCCTTGGAGGACATCTTGTCCAGCCAACTTCTTTTACAAAATAAAACCTTGCGTTATGTGGAAAAGAGAGTGAGCCTTAGTTATAGAACTTGGGGTCCTCTTCCCCATAAAATGACTGAATGACCAAAAGTTAGTTTGAATGTGATCACTTTCCCTAGACTCTGGTCCTAATCTCCTATTCCCCTACTGGTAAGAATGAAAGTTTTCTTTGGAGAAATGTCTTGAAAGAAGAGGTTAGAGCTCCCTATCTTGCTATCCTTCCAGTCGGCACACATTACTACGCTTTTCTTGTTGTTTAGTTGTTTCAGTTATGTTTGACTCTTTGTGACCCCATTTGAGTCTTCTTGGCAAAGATACAGGAGTGGTATACCATTTCCTTCTATTCTTTTATGAATGAGGGAACTGAAGTAAAAAAAAAAGGGCTAAGTGACTTGTCCAGGGACACAGTGTCTGAAGAGAGATGTGAACTCCGGCACTTACTGACTTCAGATCCAGTACCCTATTCTCTGTTCCACCTAGCTGTTTACAAATGATCAAATCAAGGATGTTCTGGTATTGGTTACCAGGTCCTTCTTTGCCAGGTGCCATATACGTGATTGCACAGGCTCTGATGAATTGGATCTGATTGAGATTAATTAAGTTAGAAATGAGAAGAAATCAGGGTGCATTAGAAGGAGCAGATAGCTATGAAAGCAACCTTGGCTAGAAATGATTTTTCTATTTCCCCAGAATGTTTATAACCTAGTGATCCTCATAGACTCTTGGACCTGAAAATCATTGCCAAGAGAAATAGAAGAATAAAAGTAATATATAGATGTGGTCTATCCACAGGATGACTAATTGGTGGAAGAATCGTGACTAGAACACATACTCCCTAACTTTTATCTTTTTTTCAATATTCTCTCCACTAATATGTTTTGGAAAGGATGATTGGGCTAGAAGTCAGGAAAACTGTTTAACGGTCCTGGCTCCCTTCTATATGACCTTATCTAATTCACAAAATCCGCGGACCTCTTGAACATTGTCAAAATAAGATAATCGTACATAGATCCCCAAATCTCTTCTATTTCTAACATGTATCCCTAAATATATGACCATTTGGATTCCTTAAATGAGCCCTGAATGTAATTTCAATGTTTTCCAATGATATGTGGACTTTTTATTCAGATAATGCTAACATGAAATTTAGACTTCTTTCTACTAGATATAGTTCCTGGGAAAAACAATAGATTTCCACTGTAGGAGATAATGAAAGTGCATTGGTACACATGGTTAGAAAAGTAGCCTAAAACAAGTAAAAGAGTGCTAGACTTTGGGCCAGAAGGCATTTGGGTTCAAATCTTACCCCTGAAATCCTGA
The DNA here is from genome assembly GCF_037893015.1 of Macrotis lagotis. Taxonomy (NCBI): domain Eukaryota; kingdom Metazoa; phylum Chordata; class Mammalia; order Peramelemorphia; family Peramelidae; genus Macrotis; species Macrotis lagotis. The sequence continues at coordinate 32,221,829 of NC_133664.1, read as the reverse complement.
CCATGGGCAAGTCACTGAAATTTGTTTTTAACCTTCATCACCTCATCTGAGAATGGGAGTCAAGGGAAGTATAAAGTAGCAGATACAAGGCTGAACTTGGAGGTAATGAAGCCAAGATTAAAGTTCTCTCACCAATACATTGACTAAAAGCATATCATCTAATGACTCCATCTCATAAGCAACTAAGATTGTAAATTAAAGATATAGATTCTTCCTCCCTTCTTTCCCTCCTTCCTTCCTTCTTCCCTCCTTCCCTTCCTCCCTTCCCTCCCTCCTCCCTCCTTCCTTCCTGCCTGCCTGCCTTCCTTCTTGCCTTCCTTCCTGCCTTCATTCCTGCCTTCCTCCCTCCCTTCCTTCCTTCCTTCCTTCCTTCCTGCCTGCCTGCCTGCCTGCCTGCCTTCCCACCTTTTAGTATTTCTAAACCTTAGCCCAATTTTACCACATAGCAGGCACTAATGTTGATTTCTAAGTTGGAGAAGAGGAAACAGTAACTCTGGATTGGTAAAAGGGTTCTCCAGGTGGAAGGAGCCCCCTAGAATGTCCAAAGGCATCACCTTTCATGGAAAACAAACGAAAAACAGAAAAGAAGAAAATATCTACTTCAGAAGCTCGTGGTGAGGCTTCAATGAGATAATATATAGAACGTGAAATATATGTAAATATATTATAAATGTGATTTACAGTTCCTAAGCCTTAAAGAGGCATACGCATGCAAGCTAGTATTAGTTTTCCTATAGCCGGCCTCTGCTTTGCTCACAATGGTGACCTGGATACTTAAGTATTGTTGATAACCATTTCAGATTTCCCACTGGCTTAATCTAGGAAACTTTTCATGACTCAGCCCTCCTTCCTGAGGGGAGTTGGATCACTACTGGAAAGACACAATATTGAATTAACTTTATTTATTTGGATTTGATAACAGACCAGCACAAATGATATCAGAAGCTATCTGCCTTCAAAGTCTATTGTCTGGTTTCTGAAGAAAGCAGACCATACTCCATCTACTATATAAGACACATCTTAGCTACATGCACTTCTGAATTTCCAAGAGCTATCTCGACAATTACCTATTTTCCCTTGTATTCTCAGGAGTTTACTTGAGTTAGCTCTAATTGACTTACAAGAGCTGATCATTAAATTTTAAGTGTGAGCATTTATACTTCAAAAATCACCAAGGCCATCAATCAATTATTATTTTATGTTGATTGTCTAGATTTAAAAAAGTGATAGAGAAGATCTCTACAGTGGCAGAAACTCCTCATGGCCATTTAACTTCATATACTCAAGAGGTAGAGCAAAGTGTACTTTGTGGGGGTTCAAAGGACCTAGGTTTTAATCCCAGCTATGCTTCTTCCTATTTGTGTGACCTTGGACAAGACCTCCTTGGACCTCAATTTTTTTATTTATAATACAAGAGAGTCTACTTCATAGCCTCTAAGGTTCCTTACAATAATAAATTTATGAACCAATGATGTACGTTGAAATTTCATGTGTAATCAGCATTGCCACTTGTACAAAATGTGGAAATATTAACCCAATATACTTGCGATGATTCTATTTTGTCACCCCTAACTTACCTTTTGCACTTAGTCTTTGAACAGGAATTCTGTTGTAGAAAATGAGAAAGCAAAGCCCAGTAATAATCATATATTCACTTGGAGTGATTAAAGAGGTTGAAGCTACATTGCTGTCTCCCCTAAGGCAAACTTGATGTCATCCCTTTCTTTGTCCAGATTTCAAACATTTAAATCTATGGCAAATATGCCACTTTGCCTTAGATTAGGTGTAGCCCTGACTAAAGGCAGCAGGATGAAAAGTGGGGGGGGGGCAAGGGCTTCTCAAGAGCTCTTTGAATTCTATGATGCCTGATTGCTGATGAGGAATTCATTGAGATAATTATAGTTGGTGAATAAATGATGGCTCTTCTGACATCAATCTTGCAGACTTCATATTGCCAGTCTGATGGAAATTGAAAGCAGGGTGAAAGGAATTTAGGATCAGTTAATAAGAGGAGAGAGAGGGAGAGAGAGAGAGAGAGAGAGAGAGAGAGAGAGAGAGAGAGAGAGAGAGAAGGGGAAGAGGGAGAGAGAGAGGGGGGAGGGGAGGGGGGAGAGAGAGACAAAGAGACAGAGACAGAGACAGAGACAGACAGACAGAGACAGAGATGGAGGGGAGGGAGATGGGGGAAGTAGAGGGATGGGAAGAGGGAGTGGGAGAGAGAGACAGACAGAGAGAAACAGAGAGAAACAGATTGAGACAGAAAGACAGAAAAAGAGAGAGAGAGACAGAGAGAGACACAGAGACAGAGACAGAGAGAGAGACAGAGAGATTGACAGAGACAGAGACAGACAGATAGAAACAGAGAGAGACAGAGAGATAGAGTGAGAGACAGACAGAGACAGAGATTGAGAGAGATGTATCAATCAGTTGAAAGTGATTCATGTATGTCTCGATGGTGGTTGAAAAAGAGAATTCTTTGTAAACAGCTAGGGTAGCAACGAGATTTTAGTTTTAGAATTAAAGTGACGACATGACTGGTTCCCTAGGATTCCCAAGATACTAAAAGAAAGAGAGAAAAATCACTTTCTCTGGAGGAAGTTAATACATGATTTTGGGGGGAAGATGGACAAAAAGAGAACTGAATTGAACAAGAACACATGGTAGAAGAATTGTGGTCTGCAGCAGTGAAAGCAGTGTTCTCTACCAAGGATTCATGATTGAACAATGAAACAAAAAATGTCAGCTAGTCATCAGGCCTAAAAATGAATCTCTTAAACTTCTGATAAAATGTCCCATTTCTGCAAGATTTGGCAGATCTTTGAACTAGTTTTGAAACTCTGCAATCCCTTTACCTTACTTATGATGTATGTGTGATGAATTAATGACTTGGACCTTCTGTGGGCAAGGTGGTAAAAAATATAGTTCATTGACTTTCTCATGACTACCTTTGGAATCATATCTTAGATCTACAACTGAGCAATGCCCTGCTTTGGATTTCATTTCTTTTTGCAAAACTAGTGATTTGGACTATATGACTGTGAAGATTACATGCAGTTGTATATGAACCGATGTGATAGTATTTGAACATTTGGACTTCTATATGTTGACTTCTGGCCACTTAAATGATCAGGTTCTTTTATTGTATGCTAAAGATTTTTTTTCAAGCCTAAAATGATTAGTTTTTAGGCAATTTAAAAACTAGATAGTTATTGGTGGATGGTGCTGAACATGGAAATTCTCAAGAATATTATTTCTAGAAGATTCCTCTTTTTTTATTCTTTTATTTTTTATGACAAGACTTTTTTGGCCATCCATTCATTTATCATGAAAAAAGTGGAATTCGAATAACTGACTAGAATAAGATATTGGTAAAATGGTGACTATTGGTAAAATAGTGGCCTAAAGAACCTGAAGGAGAGTTCGTATAAATGGAATTTGGGAGGATGACAGCCATCTCACTTTTGTGTATTTTTAATCTTCATCAAGGCAGCAATTACATGTGCTTTACACATGGCAATCACTTAATAAATGTCTTTTCATTCATTTCTTCATTCCATTTCATTCATTCATTCATTCATTCATTCATGACAAGCCTGGCCCTAAAAGTCCCAATGCATGATTTCAAAAATTCAGTTAGCAGAAAAATACAAACTTTTAGGCAAAAGAGGATTAATTAATCTAGTCCTTATAAAAATAAATTTAAAAATGTAAACTAGGCAGATAATATCTCTAGCTGGGAAAAAAATAGAAAGTCTTCAAATAATTTCATACTCCTACTTTAAACTATCAACCTTTTTTGTAATGTAGCTGATTTATTTCACGAGATATAAATTATATCCTATTACAGAACATGAAAGAATGATGGCCCAAATTTCAAAATTCTTATGTGACAGAAAGTTGAAGTAAATAAATCTGAAAACTCCCCTAAATGTCAATGTTTAGAATATAAGTATAGCTAACAATTTCCCCTTTGAAATGCTTTATTAGCCAAAAATAAATTGATGAATTTATGTTTTTTGTTTCTCCTACTTCATGGACTAGTTTTGGATTTATCTTATTTTTAATGTTAAGGCACTTGCTTCTTTAGTGACTTAAGAATTTTACTGGGATGTAAAGAATGTGAAATTTGTTATGCAGATATTCCGGAAGAAGAAAAAGTAAAGAAACTAGCCTTCTGTTCAAGACATTGTTTTTGTTATATTCCTCCTGTCACACCTGAAAACTTATGGGAAGTTGGATTTCCTTCGATTCAAACTCATGTGTACAGAAGCTACTTTGTAGAAAATCTTAATCCTTGTCCACATTTCAAAAGGCAATAGCTTACAATGCAATATTTTCTCCAAAAGGCAAAGAACAGAAGACATAGATATTGAGGAAATTACAAGAGGTGCAAAAAACAAAATTCTTCCCTTATTTATAGTTAAAGTTAGCATAAAATACTTATTTCTCCCCTCTCTCAAATCTCCTATAATCTGATTTATTTATATTTGAGTACAATATATCAGGAAATATTATTTTAAATGATTTTGAGTACATTTATTGGACATGGGCACTTTTTCTTGAATTTTCATCTTTGAAACAATGAGGTGTTTCCATTTTTTCACTGTGTAACTTATAAAGTTGAATTTTTTTAATATCCAACTATAATAAAAAAACTGTGATAGATTTAAAAATAGAATTCTATTGTAATAACCAAACTAAGGATAATAAACAAAATTAAAACAGGGACTTCACTTTTGTTAAAATGTATAGAATTCCACAAGTCAAAACTGCCCATTGAATAACTGGGCCAGGGGCTTTCCTTGCATTTATTTTGTTTATTGTTACTTTATTCTTCTTTCTGTTATCATTGTTCAGACCTGCAGTTTCATTAATGTAGGGAATTTCTAGGGAAGTAATTCCTAAAGGTATCCATATAGATTCACAATTTTTACTCTTTGGGAGTTACCTTAAACCTTGAAAGTATTAGTAATTTGCGTAGGGTTGCAAAGTCAGTATGTATCTGTCAGACGCATGTCTTTCTAAAAACTAGGCCAACTCTCCAGCCTCTACAACACATAGCCTCTTGCATGGGGGTTTAGGTAATACAGGCCCAACATTGCAGCACATACACACACACACATACACACACATACATTAATATTTCAAGATTGTATGATTCTTCCTATTCCCAACAAAGCATTCCAAGTATATAGTATTTAGTGAATTCAGAGAGGTGCTATGACAGGAAGAATTCAATGTGTTGATCTTGAGATCTTTTTTTCATGATAATATATGCAATCCATGATCATCATTTTTTATAACCAGAGTTTTTCTCCAACCCCAGAATGAGGCAATCTCTAGAATTAATGCTAACTAACTCTTCCAGTCATGAGTTAATTTGTAATAGAAAAATTATCAATATGAGAGGCAACACAGCTATGGAAATAGGTGCACTATCTTTGGAGTCAAACTAAACTGGCTCCCATATCATTTCATGAGCCAACAAAATAAGATTAGAAGGATAAAAACCCAAATAGACAAATTTCCTCTTTTGCTTCTGATACATTTGGGGCAAGTCTTTTCAAGTTACTGTGCCCAGAACAATCCTCTAAGAGAGTAAGTCACAGATACATTGCTAGTCTGAAATGAAGGGGGATGTTTCCAAACCAGAAGTCCTGCATACCATTGAAGCACTTCCCTGCAAGGGAAAAAAATATCAGCAAAAGTTGATCTTATCCATGTGTTTGATGTATGTATGTTCCTTTCCAAAAGAGGGCGAGGTTAGAAGCATTTAAAATCTATACTTTGCAGATTGTTAAAACTATCTGACCATTTATACTTATGGAATTCCTAGGTGAGAAAAGGAATGAAGAGCCATTAATTTTTTTTCCTGTGGTTTTCCCTTTTTTTTCTCATTCTTTTTTTCACTTAATGTTGAGTTGCACATATATTCCTGGGTGAGAATGCATATACAATCTTAAAACTGAACAACTTTAGGGATCCTTTCTTTAGAGATCACATTTAATTTAGAGAAAGGGAAAAAGGAAAGACCAGGAGAGAGACACCCTTCTTTCATATTCAAAACTGATGCTAATACCAATGTTGTTTTACACACTGAAATATTTATAAGCAACCTCAATAAAATATTTTCAGTTATAACAATCTGAAAAAAGAATCTCCCCACCCCCAGTCTCAGGACCATTGTCACAGATCAGGTCTGGAGAGACAGGCTTCATGCAAACACAAAAAAATTTTCTGAAAATGATATTTCTAAAACATCTCCCTTCTTCCAGATTTTATTATTGAAAAAGGGGAGGTGAAAGGAAACCATTCTACAGATGAGTTCTATAATAAGCAACAGGAGGGAGAATTTCCCTGAAGACCGACCAATGGCTGAATGTATAGCACTTGTTAAGAACCAGCAAACTCTTTGAAAAATATCAACTAAAAAGGGCAAGAAGATGACTCCAACAGCTGAAGAGGTGGGCTCTGGCTGATATCATTCTGAAGGGGATTGTGTAGCTGCCTAGCACCCTTTGGTTTGAGGATGGTGATTGGTTCTGTTTTTGCTTTTTAAAAGATGAACAATGGAACAGCCATCAATTCAGTGCTGAGTAAAATCAAAATAATTTACTTTTTTTTTCAAACAACACATTTCTTTGGAGAAACAGTCAGGAAATGCATGATCTGTGATTCAATGAGATTTCGTGGCTCTCCAAGCAATTGTTATGGAAGATTAAGAGTACTTTTTCACAATGGCAGAATATTACATACAAGCAAAATCACTGGAGATGACTAGAACTGGAGGTTTAGGCAATACAGGACCAACATTGCAGCACATAAACACCATATACACACACACACACACACACACACACACGCACAGATGATCCTCACAGTAAGTATTTTGAAATAAAAGTAAACGTGGGAAGAGAAATCCTAAATTTGATCCATCATCCATGGGAAAGAAGAAAATGACAAATTTATTTCTTGAACCAATTGAGCACTATTGCATGAAAACTAAATTAACCAAGTTCCTTGAAATGTGGGACCTACATTTACTCAGACAATTTTAATTTATGCAATTAGGAGACAGTATAGAAGGGGAAGCTCCCAAAGTGGAGAAGTAAGACGTTTTCATAATTTAATAATATTATTTCTTTCTTGCATTGAAAAGAATTTCTAGGGAAAGAAAACTATCTATATCACACAGATACACACACTTACCCATCCTCAATTATATTTGAGCTCAAGCTCAAAGATATGAGTAGGTATGCTCAATCTCAATTGTTTTGTCTATATTATTAGCTAAAAACACTATTTTGAAATTTTAGTATATGGTAGTAAATAAAATAGCAAATTATAATTATGGTGAATTGAACCAGGTCCAATCTTTGTAGCTAACATTTTACCTGGAGATGAACTAGGAGCAATACTACATAACATAGACCAGTTAAGGTGAATAGGGGAGGGGATGGAAAATATCTCAAAAAAAATTGTCATTCAGATCGAAACATGAACATTTCAAGGGTAGTTTCTTTGTCCCAATCTTCACTGGTTCACTAAAGTTCACTGGTGACCAGCCTGCATCTGGTGCAATTCACTGAAATGCTGCTCATGGTGATGGAGTTGAATAACAAGAAAGGCTCACAATAAAAAGAAATAGAGGTCTGCTGCATTTTGAAGTGGATAAGATTCTTGTAACTTAAATAAAAGGAAATTCCAGAGAATCCTGCAAAAGACAATGTCCACTGCAGTTTAAAATCAAGAGGATATTCTCTTTCCAAAGGAAAATAAGCAAAAAAAGTATTTCTAGAATGACTGCAGTTCTCAAAAAGAACATAAAAGTCTTTATAGAAAATAGGAAAAGCAGGCTAAAATCTCATTGCATCTATAAAACATATGCTCATGTAAACTATTATTAGGAGGAAAAAAAACGCTAAATTCTTAAATAAAAGAATTCAGATGACTTATTCATCTCCCCATCCCCCAAAATAGTTTCCCTTATAGTAGAGACTTTATCTGATTTCATTATTATAGAGAATTTGAAGATGAAGACGTTATAGTCTTAGAGAATTGGCTGGAGAAGTGAAATGTCTTATGCAGAGTTACCCAGCTGGTATGTGTCAGAGCTATTAGATGAAACCCAGGTTCTCCTGGCTCTGTAGCCCAATAGCCACTAGATACAGTTTGCATAGTAACAGGGAATTTTATCTTTGTTAATTTTGGGAAGACATCAGATACCTTCAAAAATTGCAAGACATTTTACCAGGTACTTTCAGTTTAAAAATTCCAAAGTTTCCATCTTGATCTTTGACAATCAAGTCATCCTATATTACCTAGGTGTTGCCATAGATAGAGTACCAGGAGGACCTGAGTTTTATCTGACCCCAGAAACTTGACATTACAAGCTGTGTGACCTTGGGCAAGTCACTTATCCCTGATTGCCTCACATCCAGGGCCATCTCCCAAGTGGTCCTGATCTATGTCTGAGCAACTGGACCCAGATTGCTCCAAGAACAAACAGCACTAACACCAGCAACACCACCACCCACCAATAGCAGCAGCAGCATTAGTGTTCTAGATGTTGGAATCATGTTTTACTCCTAAAACAAAACAATATAAAAACAAGATTGGATTCATTTTAATTAGTAGAGCATTTTTACAGTCCTGATTATAATCTATTGTCATGATCTATTATTTCTTCATTTAAGTAAATCCCTTTACAAATTTCCAGGAGCTGTTGTTTGTCCTTCATCTTCAAAAAAGACCATGACATCAGGGAGGTGATACCATGACAAGCATGGGAATTGTATTTGAGTGAGGGGGAGGGGGGCTGTGTTAAGTCGCCAGCCTCACTTTCTCCTCCAGAGCCCTCTGGGTCCAGTGACCAGATATGGATCAGGATGATTGGAGATGACCCTGGATGCAAGGCAGTTAGGATTAAGTGACTTGCCCAGAGACACACAGTTAGTAAGGGCCTGAGGCTAGATTTCAACTCAGGGGCTTCTGACTCTGGGGTCAGTGCTCTACCCACTGGACCACCTACCAGGAGCTACCATTGCATGGAATAATATCCAATATTCCAAATATTGAGTAATATGAATTTCATACACATCTTTGATGGTTACTGATGGCCATTAATGACAGGACCACAAGATCACATTTGTAGTCTTGGAAGGAATATTAAAGGGTTATCTAACCCTCTCACTGAGGAAAATGAGACCCAGAGAATTTAACTAACTTTCCCAAGTTCAAAAATGTGGTAGGAAATAGAGTCAGGATTTGAATACAAATCCTCTGACATCAAATATAAAATAAAGAGAATACAACTAAAATAATCAGAGTTGACCAAAACAATGCAAAATTGATTCTAATTAGTTATTTTTTGCCAATTATTCTCCAGTTATAGATACCAGCACACATGGGGTCTTTATGCTTTTTAAGTGATCAGTTTTCATGAGTGAAAGTGGATTGAACTTTACAACTATTTTTTTAAATTATAAATCTTTTTAGAAACTTTCGGGGTTGGGGGGAAGTACATTGACTCATACCCCTGCTCATCTACATTGCTTTCATTTAAGTCTCCTGAAAGATCAGAAAGAGGAAGAAAATCAAAAACACTAGAAATATAAATTTCATTAAAAATATGCTGTTGAAAGTGGAATTTAATAGACTCCATATAGATGTGTGGTCTAATTTTTAGATTCAAGTTAACTTTCTTTTAAATGAGTTTTTTTGTATCACATCCTCTCAAAGTAGGCCATCCTGCCTGTCCCCATTTGACAAGAGAAAAAGACCAAAACATCAAGGGGATTGGCCCAATTTTCTCACTGGAAATTAGGAGCAGAGCCAGGAACTTAGCATTAGATGCTTTTGGTATTCAGTTCTGGATTTTTGTCTTTAGATCACTTGGCCATGAGACCTTTCTTAATAACAAATCCATTTAGGTTTCTCCCAGAGTCAATTCAGTTAATAATCAGATACTTTCAGAGAATTCATTTCTTTTCAGTACATAAAAAGTTTCCTGGATTTTAAGTAATTTGCAATTTTTTCTAAGGTTCTAACAAATGTTTTTAATCAATGGGGATGATGATTTTGGGGGGACAATGGGAGGACATTTTCAGAGATTTTTACAATTGGAAGTGAAAACTGAGGCCATATAATCCAACTGCCTCCTTTCACAAAGGCACAGGAAATGGGAAACTCAGGCAGAGAGCAGGAGGATGTCTTGCCCAGACCCACAAAGCTAATAAGCTTCTGAGGAAGCATTTCCAACCAGATCTTGATGATTCCAAGTTTAGTGCCCTATTCACTCTGCCCAAGACACCTCTTTGAACTTTATCCTCCATTTCTTTGTATTTCATTGGTTTTTGTTTTTTCAGTTGTGTCTAACTCTTGGTGACACCTTTTAGGTTTTTCTTGGCAAAGATACTAAAATAGTTTGATATTTCCTTCTCTACATTATTTTATAATTGAGGAAATTGAGACAAAATGGATAAAGTGACTTACCCAGGGTCACACAGTCAATAAGAGTCTGAAGTCAGATTTGAATTAAGGAAGGTAATTCTGCCTAGCTCAAAGTCCTATGCTCTTTTCACTAGGCTACCTAATTGTCTATTTTAATTACTTCCATTCAGATACTTCAGTCCTTTTCCCTTTGATTGTTGCTATCTGTAGGTTAAATAACATAAACTACTTTAATATGATGAAAAAAAATATATCATTCCCCCTAAACCTAAAAATTTCCATAATGATGTACCGTTCTTTAAAATGAACATGTCCATTATAACATAAGCTCAGAAACTAGTTGAGGAATGTGATTCCTTCATTCTAGCCAAAGGAATTATTGTAGTCATAGAAAAATAGGGATGATCGCCCCATACAGAATGCAAAATATGCAAATTAATTTGATAATTATTTATTATTCACCAATTATTCATCAATGACGTATAATCTTTGAACATTAGAGTTTCTTTTTTTTTTACTTTTTTCTTGATTTTTTCCTAATTACAAATTAAGATCGTTTCCAATTTTGCATTTCAAATTTTTCTCCTTTCCTTCCTTCCCTCCCCACCTCTTCAAGTCAGCTTATAATCTGATATAGTTTATACATGCATAATTATGGTAAACATATCCCCATATTAGTCATGTTGTGAAAGAAGAATCAACAAAAAGAAAAAATAAGGAAAAAAAATTCAAAAACAAATTTAGAAAAGTGAAAGTAGTATGCTTTCATCTGCAATCAGAATCCTCTCTGGATGTGGATGGCATTTCCCATCAGAATCCTTTGGAATTGTCTTTGGTCACTGTAATGTTGAGAAGAGTCAAGTCTATCATATTTGAAATATGCTGCTGTTAAAATGTGCAATGTTCTCCTGGTTCTGCTCCCTTCACTCAACATCAGTTCATTTAAGTCTTTACAGATTTTTCCAAAATCTCTCTGTCCATGAATTTTTACAGAACAATGTATTCCATCATATCCATATATCATAACGGTTCAGCCCTTCCCCAATTGATGAGCATCCCATCATTTTCCAATTCTTTGCCATCACAAAAAGTTACTATAAATATTTCTTTACATGTTGGTCCTTTTCCCCTTTTTTATGATTTTTTTGAGTTATAGACCTAGTAGTGGTATTACTGGATTTGATTTTGTAGCCATTTGGCAGCATTCCAAATTGCTCTCTGGCATAGTTCGATCACACCTCCAGCAACAGTGCAACAGTGCACCATTGAGTGCAATTTTCCCACATTCCTTACAACATAATTTTTTTTATCCATCATATTAACCAATCTGAGAGATGTGAGGTAGTGCCTCAGAGATGTTTTAATTTGCATTTCTATAATCAATGGTGATTTAAAATATTTTTTCATATGCCCATACATGGTTTTAATTTCTTCACCTGAAAGCAGCCTATTCATATTCTTTGGCCTATTATCAATTGGGGAAAGAATTGTAATTGTAATTATAAATTATATATTTATAAATAATTATATAATTATAAATTTCATTCTGTTCTCTATATAGTTTTAAAATAAGCCCTTTATCAGAAATGTTAGCTGTAAAAATTATTTCTCAACTTCATGCATTCCTTCTAAACTTGACTGCCTTAGGGTCTTTATGTGTGTGTGTGTGTGTGTGTGTGTGTGTGTGTGTGTGTGTGTGTGTATGTGTGTGTATGTGCAAAACCTTTTTAACTTAATGTAATAAAAATTATCCATTTTGTATTTTATAATGCTCTCCAACCCTTTTTTTTAGGTTTTTTTTGCAAGACAAATGGGGTTTAAGTGAATTGCCCAAGGCCACACAGCTAGGTAATTATTAAGTGTCTGAGACCAGATTTGAACCCAGGTACTCCTAACTCCAAGGCTGGTGCTTTATCCACTACGCCACCTAGCTGCCCCTCCAACCTTTTTTGATCACAAAGTCTTCTCCTTTGCATAGATCTGACAGATTAATTATTCCTTGGTCTACTAATTGTCCAAATCATGTACCCATTTTGACCTTATCTTGGAAAAGGGTTTGAGATATCATTCTCTGCCTAGTTGCTGCCATATTATTTTCAAATTTTTCCAACAGCTTTTTTTTTTTATCATTCTGTGTTCCTATCCTAGAAGCTGGAATCTTTGGGTTTATCAAATAGTAGATTACTATAGTCATTTACTGCTATTTCTTTTGGATCTAACTTATTCTACTCATTATTATTTCTATGATTTGTTGTTTGATCCACTTATATGTTAAAATTATCTTTCCATGGTTTTTAATTACATATAATTTTATTGTATCATGATCTGAAAATGATTCACTTAATATTCTTGCTTTTCTGCATTTGATTGTGAGATTTTCTGCCATAATACATGCTTAATTTTTGTGTAGGTAGTTGTTCTGCTGAGAAAAATGTAGATTCTTTTCTATCCCCATTCAATTTTCTCCAGACAACTATCATATCTAACTTTTCTAAAATTCTGTTCACCTCCTTTAGTTTCTTCTTGTTTATTTTGTGGTTATCTGTCTATCTATCTATCTATCTATCTGTCTCTATATCTATCTATCTATCTATATAGTTATATATCCATATCTATATATATTCAACCTTCATCTCTCAGAATTATATAATTCTGAGAGATGAAGGTTGAATTCCCTCACTAGTATAGTTTTTCTGTCTGTAACTTCTCTTCTAATAATTTAGTACATATATATTTAATATTGATATTACTTAAAAATATTGATATCACTTTTTTACATTTTTAACTTTTAGCAAGATGTAGTTTCCTTCCTTATTCCTTTTAATGAAATCTATTTTTGTTTTTGCCATGTCTGAGATCAGCATTGCTATTCCTGCTTTTTTTTTGTTTCTTTTTTTTATATACTTCAGCTGAAGCATGATATATTCTGCTGGAGCATTTTTTTTTTACTTCAGCTGAAGCATGATATATTCTGCTCTAGCTTTTTACCTGTGTTTGTACATCTCTGCTTCAACTGTGTTTCTTACAAACAACATATTGTAGGATTTGGTTTTTAATCCACTCTGTTATTCCATTTTGGGGGAGAGTTCAGCCCATTCTCATTCACAGTTATAATTACTAACTCTCTCTCCCTCCATCCATCCCTGTCTTGCCCCTGTTGTACTTTTCTCTCTCTCCTTTTACCCTATCCCTCCTAATCAGTATTTTGCTTCTGACCACCACTTCCCTCAATCTGCATTCCCTTCTATCTATAAATCTTCCTTTTCCATTCTTTTTCCTCTTCTAATTTTCTAAAGGATAAGATGAATTTCTAACCCAATTGAATGTATATGCTACATGCTCTTTAAGCCAAAAATTATCATCCTTTACCTTCTTTTCTTCTCTATAATAGGTTCTTTGCATTTTATGTGATGTAATTTACCATATTCTGTCACTCCCTTTCTTCCTTTCTTAGTTCAATTCATTTTTTATGAATTTACTTTTTTTATATCATCACATCAACATGCCCATACCTTTTGTCTAAGTATGCTCTTTCTAATGAGACAGTTCTCAAGAACTGAAAGTATCATCCTCCCATGTAGAGATGTAACACACTAAATCTTATTGAATAATCTTTTTTCTTTTCCCACTTACCTTTTTGTGTGCCTCTTAAATGTCATGTTTGAAAATTGAATTTTCTATTCAACTCTGATCTTTTCATCAGGAAAATTTGAAAGTCATCTTTTTTCCCTTAATATCCATCTTTTCTCCTGAAAGGGGATAGTTGAATATTGGTTGTAATCCAAGCTTTTTATCCTCCAGAATACATTCCAATATTTTAATGTTGAAGCAACCTGGTCCTGTGTAATACTGACTGTGGTTCCTTGGTATTTGAATTGTTTCTTTCTGAATTCCTGCAGTATTTATAATTCTGGAGTTTGTTTTTTTATACATTTTGGAGTTTTCATTTTGGGATCACACAGGAGGTGATCAGTGGATTCATTCTACCCATGACTATTTTCCTCTCTAGTTCTAGGATATTCAAGGCAATTTTCCTTAATAATTTCTTGAAATTTATCATCTAGGCTCTTTTTTTAAAACCATGACTTTTAGGTAGTCCAATAATTCTTAAATTCTCTCTTCCAGAACTATTTTCCAGGTCAGTTGTTTTTCTATTGAGGTATTTTACATGTTCTTCTATTTTTTCTGTTTTTTTTTCCCTTTTGCTTGCTTGATTGACTCTTGTCTCATAAAAGCATTAGCTTCCACTTGCCCAATTCTAATTTTTAAGGAATTGTTTTCTTCAGTTAGCCTTTATATCTCCTCCATTTGATCAATTCTATTTTTACAATTATTTTCTTTTTTCCATTTGGTCAATTCTATTTTTTTAAAGTATTGGTTACTCTTTTCATTTGGTTAATTATATTTTTGGAGAAATTGTTCTCTTTTTCCATTCGGTCAATTGTGTTTTTAAGGAGTTGTTTATTTCAGTCAATTTTTGTGCTCCCTCTCCCCCCTCAACTATTGACTTTCTCTTACAAACTTCTCATTTCTTTTCTCAATTTTCCTTCTACCTTTCTTGATTTTAAAAATCCTTTTTGACTTCTTCCAAGAACATTTTATTTGCAAGGCAGTGAGATTAAGTGCCTTGACCAAGGCCACACAGCTGGGTAATTATTAAGTGTCTGAGGTCAAATTTGAACTCAGGACCTCCTGGCTCCAGGGCCGGTGCTCTATCCACTGCACGATCTAGCTGCCCCTCCAAGAAGACTTTTTAGGACAGCTGGATGGCTTGATGGATAGAGCACTGGCTTTGAAGTTAGAAGGCTAGGCCTCAGACACTTGGCACTAGCTGTGTGATCCTGGGCAAATCACTGAACCCTAATTGTCTTGCATCTAGGGCCACATCTAGACATCCTGATTCATATCTGGCCACTGGACCCAGATGCTTCTAGAGGAGGAAGTGAGGCTGGGGACTTAGTACAATACCCCCTCACTCAAATCCAATTCATGAGGTTTTCATGGCATTACCTCCCTGATATCATGGTCTTTTTCAAGAATGAAGGATGGGGGCAGCTAGGTGGGGCAGTGGGTAGAGCACCAGCCCTGGGGTCAGGAGTACCCAGGTTCAAATCCAGCCTCAGACACTTAAAAATTACCTAGCTGTGTGGCCTTGGGCAAGCCACTTAACCCCATTGCTTTGCAAAAAACCTTTAAAAAAAAGAATGAAGGACAAAGAATATTATTGGACTTCAGACCAATTCCTGTTCTCATCTGGGGCTTCACAAGTAGGCTTTTTTTCCACACTGTCTTTGCCTAAAAGGACAGCATTTTTTTTTTCTGTTTCTTACTCATTTTTAAGCTTAGCTTGTGTTTTTTAAAGTTGTTTTGTTCCTGGGCCACAGGGGCCATTGTTCCAAGTTTCCAGTGCTGGGGGCCAGGAGTCTCCTGCTGGGGTCTTTATGTCTTTTCCACTGTGTTTGGGGTTGCCCAGTTTGGTCCTGCTAGCTGTGCTGGGTTTTGGGGGATGGCAGTTTTGCTTCAGGGTTGGGGGTGGACGCTTCCCAGCTGGCCTGCTGAGTTCAGAACCTGAACTGTACTGTGGCAGAGAGCCTTTTGCTGACTTTCCCACACCCTGCCTGACCTCCTCCACCTGAGTAAGACAGACATTTCCTGAAGACTTTCAAAAGCATCTTAAACTGGAAAATTGATACAGTCTGTCTTTGTTGGGGGTTCTGTAACTTTTGCTTAGGGTTCTTTTTTTCTAAGCAAAGCTAGAAAAAACTCGGGGAAGTTCCTGTCTTTTCTCTTCCATCTTGGCTCCAACCTGGAGTTACTTTTTCATTGAAGCACATAGTTCTATAAAATTCTGTAGCATAATTGAAGGAGGGGCCAGCAGGACTTTAGAAATATAAACTCTACTTGATGTGCATTGTCTTGGTGTCTTTTATTATGCAAAAATGGCATATGATTCCCATTAGTAACAGAGAAGGAAGTAGGAAAGTGAGTCACTTTATACCTTCTACTTCCCCAAATTGAAATGTTTCAAAGAGACAGGTAAAAGACAGACTACCTAGACACCATGCTCTCTAACCAAGAAACCTGCATAAGACTTGTAGCTAATGGAACTGGAAAGGTATCATCCAAGGGGAAAAATTAAAAAAAAACAGCCCTATTGTCATAAATGACTGAGTTAATGATGATGACTGGCAAAAGGAAAACCTTTCCAGAATATAAGGAGAAATATTGTTAGCCATCGTATATTTTTTTTTAAATGAGATTTCCATTTTTGGATAAGTGGCACATTGGATAGAACATCAAGTCAGGAAGAACTGAGTTCAAATTCAATCTCATGTACTTACCAGAGTATGATCCTGGATAAGTCAATTAGCTCTATCCTGAATAGAGTGTGATCCTGGATAACTCAATTTCCTCATAAATAAAATGAGCTGGAGAAGAAGACGGCAAACCTCTCCACTATCTTTTCCAAGGAAATACAAGGGGTTTATGAAGAGACAGACATGACTGAAATGACTGAACAAGAAGAATAGCGCCTCTATCACGTGCAATAAGTTAAGCAATACTTATTGATTGCTATTGAATATTAATCAAAACTGTTATTAGAGGAAATCCTAAGCTTACTTTGAAGATGCTGCCAATGATTCAACCACCTTTGGCCTTCAGAATAAACATATTGGTCACTGAAGAAAAGATTATGCCTTCAGTCACAGGCTTTTGTTTTGTTTTGTTTTGTTTTTAAACCCCAAGTGTTGCTAAAGCAGTAGTATGGTAAAGTGAATAGAGTCAGAAAGAAATCCTGGGTATTAATTATGCTTATGTACCATTCCGTGAAACTCAGTAAATCAACTCATCTCTCAGTGGTCTAGAAGTCTTCTAAAACTTTAAATTGTAGAGAAGAAATTTTTCTCACGGAAAGTGAGGAGGGAAAATCACAGATTACCTTTCTGAATAGCATTAACTTTTCTTGATCATCTAGTTTATCCACCAGTCTTGGAATTAATAAAATTTAACCCTTTATTAATAGTTTTAGCTACATTCCTCCATCTTCCAACTCTAGAAATTGTTTTCCTGGCTGTCTCCCATGCTCCTCTGTCCTACATCTATCTAATTCCTTCTACCTGGCTTCTTTCAATTCACAGATTACACCACCACTCCACCCTGCCTCCTAGAAGCAACATTTTCTGATACTTCTCTAATTCTAGTGTTTTCCCTCTGGTGATTATTTTCAATTTATCCTGTATATAACTTGTTTCTACATAATTATTTGCATATTGTCTCTCCCCTCAATTAGACAGTGAGTTCCTTGGCAGTAAGGACTCTGCCTCCCTTTCTTTCTCCAGCTTACAGCATAGTGCATAACCAGAGTAGGTGTTTGATGTATGCTTATTAATTCCTCAAAATATGCTAATGGAGTTATGATTATTTTTGTCAAGGTTGGCACTTCCTCCAGTGATACTCATTAAAGGAAATTAACTCTTACAAATGTCCTCTTCTAAATTTAGTAATCGGTACTCACCCAACATATTGTGGCCCACCCTTGTTTCGTGAAAATTAAATTTTAGAAAAATGAAAATTTATGAAATCTGAGAAGATTCCAAAGATGAACATTAGCTCAGCATAATGCCAGTCCTTTGACCTCTTATATTTATCTACAGTCTTTTGAAAGTCAGATTTTGATAGCCTATATCAGACTATCTCATAAAACTTTATTGCATTTAATGAACTTGGAAGTACTATTAAATCAGAAATATTCAGAATATTTAAAACTGCAATGTGCTTTTTCTGTCATAAGCCTTTATTCTAGATGACAATAAAGCAATATCTTGGACAATCAACTTTAGAAGGAAATTTGGAATGAATAACAAACAAATTCCAAGATAATTAGAAGCCCTAGAATGCCTCTCATTCATGTGACCTGCCAATATAGTAGTGGAGACTTGTTTCATTAAAAATTCATTCAACAATCCCTATGTTTCTCTGCTAATGGTATAAGCAAATTTTAAAAAAAAGATCAGTGAAAGGCCCCAAGGAAAGAAATTTCTCTATTAAAAAATTAAGGGAAAGAGTAAGGGATATACATTTCACTCACAGGACATGGCATTTATTGAATATGTGTTGAAGAATGCATGAAATGGCTCCTTAGTACCTTGAATTCATAGTAATAATGAAAGCAAAATAAAAAAAAAATATTCACAGAGAGTTTCTCTGGAAGAGTTCTATTACTGTTTGAAGAAGACACATTAGATTCACTCCATTATACTGTAAGCTTTTTTAGGTCAGGAATTGATTTTTGCATCTTATTGAGTCTTAGAAGTTCTCTACTCTAATCTTATTTAACAGACAAGGAAACTGAA
The DNA here is from genome assembly GCF_037893015.1 of Macrotis lagotis. NCBI lineage: Eukaryota > Metazoa > Chordata > Mammalia > Peramelemorphia > Peramelidae > Macrotis > Macrotis lagotis. The sequence continues at coordinate 32,203,023 of NC_133664.1, read as the reverse complement.
GCCCTGATGTTCCCAGATAACAATTTAAGACCTGTGTCAGACTAGGAGACTCCTAACTCTTAATCCGAATATTCATGTCCTTTCTAGTATTCCATAATGCCATAAATACTAAATGTGTCCAAGTGACTAACCATAACTAGTATATGGTGTATTCTACAACTTTATTTCCTATATTAAATGATTATCTTGGGGTCAGTCTTCATTAAACCCAGTAACCTGAAATAGATGACCATGTGAATTTTCTTTCAGCTTTAGATTCTATCTTGCATAGTAAAGTTGCCATTCTATACTAGTTATTGCTATTTAGTCTTATCTGACACTTCATGACCCCCAAGGACATAACACGCCAGTAATGTCTATGAGACTTTCTTGATAAAGATAGCTGAGTGGTTTGTCATTCTCCTCTCCATTGGATTAAGGCAAATAGGAGTTAAGTAAATTATTTTGTGTCACATAGTTAGAGTCTGAGGTTGAATTCAAACTCAGGTCTTCCTGACTCCGGTTCCAGCACTTTATCCACTGAGCCATCTAGTTGCCTATTTACAGGGTCACAGGACTGATTGAGCAGATCCTGACATTTTTTTTTCCCCTTTCCCATATATATTGGTTTAATGTTTGGAATTCACTGATATTTTCAGCAATTCTGTTTATGAAGTGAACTTCTTTCATTTAATATTCAAATCACTCAAATACTCAAATATGAAGAGTTAAGAACTGGAAATTGAGGAGATGCCCATCAACTGAGGAGTGGTCAAACAAGTTATGGTATATGAATGTGATGGAGTACTATTATTATGTGAGAAATCATGAGCAGCCAGACTTTAGAAAAGCTTGGAAAGACTTACATGAACTGATGTTGAGTGAAGGAAGCAGAACCAGAAGACTGTACACATTAACAGCAACATTGTGAGATGATCAAGTAGGATGGGCAGAGCTTCCCTCAGGAGTTCAGCAATCAAGGCTAAGCCTGAGAAGTCACTTAAGGAAAATGCCATCCAAATCCAGAACAAATTATGGAGTGTGAATGCTGAACTAATCATACTAGATTCACTTTTTGAAACTTTTATGTTTTTCCTTTCTCTCTCTTGGTTTTTTTTTTTCCTTAGTTCTAATTCCTCTTTTACAACATGACTAATAAGGATTTATGACATATGACTGAACACGTACAAATTGTATTAGATTGTACACTGTCATAGGTAGAGAAGAGGGAATGGAAGGTGGATAGAAAAATGTGGAATTCAAAAGCTTAATAAACGATGAGTACAGGGGCAGCTAGGTGGCACAGTGGATAGAGCACTGGCCTTGGAGTCAAGAGTACCTGGGTTCAAATCCAGCCTCAGACACTTAATAATTACCTAGCCGTGTGGCCTTGGGCAAGCCACTTAACCCCATTGCCTTGAAAAGTCTAAAAAAAAAAGGATGAGTATTGAAAACTATCTTTGCATGTAATTAGAAAAAATACAAATTAAAAATATTAAAAAGAGCTGCATAGCATGCTCAGACATGGATTGTTGCAATCTTGATCATTTGATTCACTTCAACGGGAACATGGATCCACTGGAATTTTGGAGTACTTAAGACTCACTGGTGTTGCTTTTTTTCTCCCACACCAATTTAAAATTATTTCCAAAGACATATAAATTTATGGCTAGAAGAAAACTTCAGGGTCATCTAGTTTGAACTTACACCCTCAGATATATATAACCCTTTCCATTGCACAATGATGTTGTTACTTTTAAGAATTGTCTACTGAGTAACTTATGTAGACTTTTTCAAGAAACTAGAACATATCTCTATTAAAAATAGGAGAACATTATTACAACCAGCATCTGAAAGTCCAGTGACCATCTCGAGTCAGGGATCCTTTCAATAAAGTTGTCTTAATAGAAGGCTAAATCATATGGTACATAGTAATTTCTTCTATATAAAAAAGTCACGTGAAAGTTTCATGCCAGTCTGAGAAACAAGTAATCATAACCCAACATTTATTTCGTTGCAAAAATAAATCTAGGACTATCCCTCCCAGCAACTGTTTCCCATTGATTTAGTCTAAATATAGCAATAACCAAAAACAAAATCCCTCTTTACCCAAAGACTTTTGACTCTTGGTATACCCATATTCATTTCAGATGAAATCAGAGATACTTTATTCATTTTTTTTCTTTTTCTATGGAGTAGGAATCAGATTTGAAGCTTCAGGCTAACTCCATAGAAGTGTATAACCCCATTGGTGACACATTCAAACCATCCATCTTCATATATGAAACAGCATGCCATAGTTCATTCTAGGAGACTGTATTTGAATAGTTACTGATTATTCTCAAGTAGTTAAGAGCTGGGTAAATAAAATAAAATCATAGAAAATCCACTATAAGACCTAATGATTAGGCTTCATCCTTTATTAGGTAGTAAGAGACAATCGATGTTTACAGGTCAAATTTAAGAGCGGCCATTTGAACCAAAACTGTTCCACAGAGCATGGAGGCAAAAGAGATTCAGATACCGCATAGGGTTTGCACGGATTTGCAAATGATACTGTTTGCGTTCAGCAGTCTTTTAAGTTAATCCTTCCTCATGTACCTAGAATAACCCATATAACCCAGGCCTTTTTTTTTTTTTTGCCTAAGGAGACAGAAGTGCCAACTCCTACGAAACTGGAGAAATGTGGAAAAATTCTTGGCATGCTGTTATATACCAGCTATTTATTTTCCATCTTCAGTTCAGAGAAGGTGTTTAGTTTTTGTCTTATTTTCTCCTTATAAGTAACTTTTTTTTCTCCTAAATGGTGACATTGGTTGACTTGTAAAAACCAAAGTATTTTGCCTAATGGAAAGATCAATCCAAAGTTAGGACTCCAAAGAACCTGTTTAGCCATAGCTGGTAATCCTATTGGCAAACAATGAATTATCTTCCTCTGTAAGGTCAAACAGTATTCCCCATGCAGAGGGCTCCCAAAGCACTCTGAGTTCTCTCTCAATTGGCTAAACAGATGGACCACACATTCAATTGAAGGTGAAAGTGGGACAAACCATTGAGACCAATGGATACAGATATTGGGAAGTGTAAAAATAAACAACGGTCAAAATAACAATTTGAGGAGATAATTTAAATAAATACCCATGTGAATTTTCTGAGTTCCTTTCCCCACAAAATACACAAAACACATTTTTTCTTCTTTTGCTTAAAAATATATATGTATATATACATACATACATATATATAGACACACACATATATATATATATATGTATATTTAAGCACACAATTTTAAAAGAGATGAGCACCACAGACTATGGCTAGATTGTGGATAAGAAAGCTCAAGACCATGCTCAACTCCGAGCACTGAACTTGTAGTGGGTGTTTTTAAATATGGCGACAGTCAAACATGAAACATCCACAGCTCAAATGTATTATTTCATCATGAACTCTTAACATCTCTCAAATTGTTGCTAATTTCATTTTATTTCTCTTTGTCACGTACGAAAAGCAATTTCAGGAAGGTCATCTATGTGTCTTCCTGTCCCTTTCTCATTAAATAGCCTTTAAAAAAATCTTTTCAAAAATATTTTTCCCCTAAACCTAAGTTGTGGTTTTTATTCTTGTTCTAAGTGTAAGAACGGCATGTCTCTCAGATTTGGAGATACGTGGCTACATCCTCCTCCATCAGGTGGCTAAGTACCTTTTAGCTCTCTGAGGGCAAAAGCCAATCATGGTGATCCCAAATCAAAGGCATAGCTACTTTTGATGCCGTTTACTATTGACCACTTTGATGATAAAGTGTGAAGTTGGATGGTTATATATTTATTTTATATAGTAGATTTTCTGTTTATAAGTTATTTTCTTAATCTTTCTAACATATATACAATATATAATATATATATACTTATATATACCCCTGATAAATCTTATTTTAAAGGGACACTGTCAACCCTCCAAAGCCTTATACTGATCACATAAGGCTTCCAATATGCAGAAGTCCACGAGAGAACTGAAGGTACGGTAAGACCTTTCAGGTGTTTTTCTCTACTCCATTTCCATGGTGTGCAGTTAACTCATCTGCATTTTTCCTTGGTGCTACTAACCTTTACAAATCCAGTAAACATTTATATCATGTCAGTAGGAGATCTAAAAAATGACCGATTAAGCTTCTATCTACTGTTGTACTCCCAACAAAAGCATTCGACCTCCAGACACAGTGCCACTGGCATGATATAAAGGGGGTTGTGTTGCAGAGGTATAATATGCTCCCTTTTTGATGAGGTAGGGATGACCATGGATTTCCTACTCAGAACTTATCTTGGCACGATAGCTCAAGGTTATGGCCATCCCTAGCTCACAGAAACTGAGCAGGTCGGCTGCCTGCCATCATTTATTTTCTCTGTAACCATGGCACGTGTTTTTCCCCAGGGCTTACCCATCCATATTTTAAAACGTGGATATTTATTGTCTCTGGGTACTCAGAACATTGCAACAAATCACTTTTCTTTTTCCTGGTTGTTTTTAAGGGGAAGAGTTACCCCAAAGCACGACTCCACTATACAACATCTCTGAACACTGCATTTGTCTCAGAGTTGAGTAGGAGAGAAAGGTGATTGATTCGGGGAGACCTTCCCAGCTGTAGCATTGGCTACTCACAGGATCTGGCTGGTCATTCTACCATTTGGGGATTCAGTGCTAACCCTAAAGATGGTAAATTGAGACATGGCTACTGTTTTACAAGACAACTACTGCATCTAATTTTGTTCTGATAAATAGTCGGTAACTGCTGACACGTCAGGAGGATCAGGAAGGGGTCTGCTATTCACAGTGTTGCTGCTGCTGCTTCTCTTTCTTCTTCTTCTTGTTAATCTACAGAATAAAGTACTGAATATACATTGGAACCAGTTAATGCCCTTAGACAAATGGATAGTTGTTTCATAAAGCGGGAAAGACAATGCGGGGAGACAGGTGCCCAAAAGCACGGTCACAAAGGTTTCGTAAGTTCTAGGTATCACTACGAGTCAATGCTGGAGATCACTTCTAAAACAGTCAATATTCAAGAGGAATGCTCTTATGTGGAGAAAATGCTGCCCCCCTTCCCCTCCCACCCATCCCCTTTTAGAATCTTTTCAATTCACTATCAAAAGTCCTGGCTCTTCAGATAGACTTTAAACTATAAATAAACACTGCATAGTTCATTTTTTTGTTTTCATTGTTTTTTGAAAAAAAAATTATTGCAGTACAATGACTCCCAGGTGGAGTTCAGTAAGGAGCAAACAGCACAGGAGTATGGGTGGTCCTTATGGGCCCTGGAGCAGGCCGGAGGAGTGCGGGAGGAAGTGCAGATGGCTGGAAGAGGGTGGCGGCCGGAGCTGTCCGAAGGCTGAAGGGCGAGTTCACGGCCACAGCCGCGGCAGCCGCTGCAGCTGCCAGGGGGTTGGGGAGGATCCGGGGAGCCAATGGCTTGGAAGCTTCCTTAGAAAAGACCAGTTTCACCTGGAAGGGAGAGGGCCAAGAAGGGGGAAGAGAAACACAACATCACTTGGCGGTGTCCTTGCTCAGTTGGCTCCAAATTAGACAGTTGTAGAATCCCAAAGGACAATTCAGAAGAAAGAGAGACCTGCTTCAGACACCTGCGAAAAACTGGAGAATGGCAAATAGCTTCTCAAAGGAAGACTTGGCTGCTAACTGGACTATTCAGGTAGGAGACTCTGTGTGTGTGTGTGTGTGTGTGTGTGTGTGTGTGTGTGTGTGTGTCTGTGTGTGTGTGTGTGTGTCTGTGTGTCTGTGTGTGTGCGTCTGTGTGTGTCTGTGTGTGTCTGTGTGTCTGTGTGTGTGTGGTCATTTCCTTTGAGAATGGAAGCTCCAGGAGCAACTAGGTGATGCACTGGATAAATCACTGGTCTGCAGTCAGGAGGACCTGGATTCAAACCTGGCCTCAGACACTTGATACTTATGAGCTGTGTGACCTTGGGTAAGCCAATTAGCCCCATTGCCTCGCAAAAAAATAAATAAATAAAGAGAAAGGAAGGAAGGAAAAGAGAGAGAGAAAAAAAGGGAGAGAAAGACAGACAGAAAGAGAGAGAGAGAGAGAGAGAGAGAGAGAGAAAGAAAGCAAAAGAAAGAAGAAAGAAAAGAAAGAAAGAAAGAAAGAAAGAAAGAAAGAAAGAAAGAAAGAAAGAAAGAATGAGGAAAGGAAGGAAGGGAGGGAGAGAGGAACAGAGAGAGAAAAAGGGAATGTAAACTCTTTGAGGTCAGGTACTATCTTACTACCAGACATTGAGGTCCTTTCTCAAACTAAACTAGCTAGCATTCCAACATTGCTACATCACTTTACTTAGTGACTGGCATATTGTAAACAAAAAAATGCCCTTTTCACCCTCTTCACATTTTTATGCTAGCGCACTCTCATTAAAGACATAACCTTCTAATTGTCAAAGATAACTGATTAATAAATGCATAATAGAAAGGGCACCAAACTTGGGATTGTTGACCCAGGAAGTGACATCACTGTGGAGTCATAGACTAGTAGTCGGATCTTGAACAAGTCATTTAACCTCTCTGGATCTCATTTACCTTAGCTGTAAATTGTAAGACTTGGTTTAGATGACCTGGAAGGGACTTTCCACTCCAAATTCTGAATTTGTAACACTTTCTGAAACTCAGTTTTATAAAATGAGGGATTTGGATGAGATAACCTCTACTTTTTCTAATTCCAGAGTTTTGATTCTGTGATCCAAAATCAATTCTCCTGGAACCTCAGTTTCTTTATTTCTAAGATATGGATTTAGACTCAATGGTTTCTGAGGTCCCTTTAATTTCCAAAGCTATGATACTAACAGGACTGCAAGGGATCAGAAATGTAAAAGAGGCAGTGATGGGCACATCAAATCTCTATGAGGAGTACATTTTAAGTAAATTACATAGAGAGATTCAGACCAAACAAAATAAAAGGAGAGAGGGAAGGAGAGATTCATTATCCCTCAGACAGATAGCTGTCATCTGAAAATCCAGTGCTATCAATTGGGCCACAGAGAATGTCACTCTGATTTGAGTACATAGAAAAACTTGAAACAATGAAATCAAAAGCTATTCTTGAAGTGAAAGATCTTACCTCTAACAGGTTGTTGAATAAGTCTAACAAATTTAACAAGTTAAACAATTTTTATTTCCTCATTTCAACAAAGAGCTGTGTTCTCCCAGCTTCAATCTAAACCACTAGCTTGGGCCTCCTGTCAGAAGCATCAGTAAAATGGCAGCTTTGGGGCAGCTAGGTGGTACAGTGGATAGTGCACTGGCCCTGGAGTCAGGAGTACCTGAGTTCAAATCCAGCCTCAGACACTTAATAATTACCTAGCTGTGTGGCCTTGGGCAAGCCACTTAACCCCATTGCCTTGCAAAAAAAATAATTAAATAAAAATAAAATGGCAGCTTTGAGGATGATTTCTAGTTATATTATAGTAACAAGATAGTAAAAGTTTTAATTATTTGAAATTAATAAGAACATCTTAAAAACCATAATCTTCACTTTTAGGAAATATTTTGATTACATATGATAAAGCCAGCATAATAAGGCAATGAAATCAATGGCAAGCCAAATGAGCATTTCTTATCTTGTAGTAAACACTGTTTCATAGCAAAACAAACAAGTAAACAAAAAACCATTTCATTTGCATAATGAATGAGTTATGCTATCAAAGGCCTTTTTCTGACCTACCCTGAGGACTCATCATGGAAGACTTTAGTTGAATTCTAGAATATTCAATCTTTCTTAAGTACCAGTTAGGAATAAGGCACCAAAGAGATAAATATGTAAGATAAAGCATTGGCCACACATACATAGTTTACAGTCTAATTTGAGAATAAGCTATAAACCCAGATACATACAATGAAAGGGAGAATGTGATTAGGAAAGAGAATAGATACTGATGACAGAAGAAAGTTTCTCCAGAGTAGCAAGGATTACAGGACAATGAGAAACCAGTTGATGGTGAAGGTGGAAGTGTGTGTTTGTGTGTGTGGGTGGGGGGTAAACTACACTTTATAGAAAGAACATTTATTGAGCACTTAATACGGACCTAGCTCTAATAGTATTTGTCCTTCATGTCCCAAGAAGACCACAACATCAGGGAGGTGATGCCATGACAAGCACATGAATTGCCTTTGAGTGAGGAGGTACTGTTATAAATCCCCAGCCTCATTTTCTCCTACAGAAGCATCTGGGTCCAGTGGCCAGATATGAATGAGGATGAATGGAGGGTCACACAGCTAGTTAGTGTCAAGTCTGAGGCTCAATTCAAACTCCTTTCCTCCTGATTCCAAGGCTAGTGCTCTATCCCCAGAATGGCTTCCATTTACATTGTCTTAGGACGATTCTGAAGATAACCTAGCAGGAGAAGATGCCAGACATTGAGGTCCTTTCTCAAACTAATCTACCTAGCATTCCAACATTGCTATAGAGAATGCAACTACAATGGGCTGGACACCTTGTTAGAATGCCAAAAAGACTATTTTATAGAGAACTCATACAGGGCAAGCATTCACCAAGGGGTCAGAAGAAGCAATACCCTGAAGGTACAGCATGGGAGACACTGGCACAGAACCACCCAGCATGGCATGCCCTCATCAGTAAGGGTGCTCCACTCTATTAGAATCACAAATTGATGCAGTTCAAAGGAAATGAGACATCTATAAGTTTAGTATACCAACCCCAGGTGTTCACTTGTACTATTTGTGCCCAACCGTGGCAGAGCATTCCAAGCTCGTATTGGTTTGAGCAGCCACAGTAGGACATAGTCATTTGTCTCAAACATAGTAATGTCATTTTGGTCTTCTTTGATAATGAAAACCAAGAACAATAATTTATAGAAGATTAAAATGCAAGGTGAGGGGGCAAGCAAGATGGTATAGAGTACTGGCCCTGGAGTCAGGAGGACCTGAGTACAAACCCAGCCTCAGCCTCTTGATACTTAACTGGCTATGTGACCTTAGGCAAAGATACTTTACCCTATTGCCCCTCCCAAGAAAGAGTGAAGGTGAGGAGATATGTAAGATAAAGACACAAAAAGGTAGTAGGATTGAGAAAAGGATGATCTCTTTCTCTCATTATAGATAAATAAAACTAAAGTTATTTTGGATTGAAGAATCAGCAGCTAGTATGTAGAGGAAAAGAAGATATTACAAAGGGAGAGAGTAAAAATAAAGATAGAATGATTGCTACAGTAAAGTCCCAGAGAAGATGGAAAGGGGAAACATCAAGGGGACAAATAAAAGTATATATCTACATCAAGGAAAATAGCTCCTTAAATGTCTGGAACTTTTAAAAACAAATTTTTAAGATTAATAATTGTATTGAAAATTTCTTAATGTAATTTAAACCTATTTAAAAATATAAATAAATATATAATATACTATTACCACAAATAGATGCTTATCCGCCTAATTCATGTATGTATAATTAAAATTATATTTAATTAAATTGTAATAAAATATAATATAATATAAATTTATATGCATACATTCATTATAGATGTTAAATGCTAAATTTCTCTTGTAACACCTTGGAAATTTTTATACTACTGTTTTATCTATTGTTGCATTTGTCTTTGGGGTCTCAAATCAATCAATCTCTAGCACTACTATATTACTATCTATATATTATATTTATATATTTATGAGAGAGAGAGAAAGAGGGAAAGAGACAGACACAGAGACAGGGAGGGGAGAGAGGGAGAGAGAGAGAGAGAGAGAGAGAGAGAGAGAGAGAGAGAGAGAGAGAGAGAGACAGACAGAGACAGACAGTCAGAGACAGACACAGGGACACAGAGACAGAAAGCAGAGACACAGAGAGACAGAGACAGAGGGACAGAGACAGAGAGACAGAAACAAAAAGACAGAGACAGAGACAAAGACAGAGACAGACAGAAAAGAGAGAGACAGAGATGGTGAGCATTTTGCAAAGGTGTAACTCACAAATGGAAAGGTGGAATTCTCTAGGATCACAAAATGCAAAGGGGAAAAAGAAATATGCTCAGATCAAAACATTGATTGGGTTGAGACTCCCAAGCCACTCAGGCTTAAAACATGCTAGTTGACTTGGACTTGTCTATATTACTCATTAGATCCTCAACAGAAGCAGCTGAAGTGTTTTGTTTTTCCTCCCCTTTGTTTCCAAGAGACTTCTTGCCTTTGAAATCAATACCAGAAATATCCAGTAAGTGAACCATACTGGCCTCTCCTTATTGCTTTCTCTTTTCTTCCTAGGCTCACTGAAAAAATAGGGAGTTCAAGGAAAAGATACATGAACAGTGTTAGGGCTAACAGCTGCATCTATTCAGTGGCAAAATATTAGTTTAGATGCTGGTAATTTCCCTGGATTGAGTTGATTCAATTGTTATTGAAAAGATGAAATACTTGCATTCTTTGTAGATATAACCATTATCTCAAATACTATCACTCAGAGATTCATCAGCTCATTTTAAAATGAAAAACCATTTTGGAGAGAAGTGAAAATTGTACTCACCCCAAGTGGATGTGCTCCCTTTTGAAGTTTATTGTAGGGACTGTATTTAGGTTTGGGGGGTTTCCCAGCAGCTCTATCTTTGTGCCTTCTACTGCTGATGTGCTATGAAATATAAGGAAAGGAAAGAAACTTTTAAAACTTATCAACAGGAATCCTTGAAAATGTTATTTTTCCATCCTTTCAATTTATGCATTGAATTTCTAATCATTATTAATTAAAGTTAATTAGTGAAGTTTACTTAGTGTTGCTTATGTGAACTCCTTAGCTCCTACACCACTCACGGAAACACACGTAGGATTCAATTATAGGAGAACTCAGATATTTTCAATTTATGTTTCCTAATTATGCGGAAACAGTTATGGAAAAGCACAGTGATGTGCCTAATCCTTCTAAGTTATCAAGTCCAGACTCAAACCCAAGTTTTCCACCTCTAAAATTTATGCTCTCTTCCATATTACTTGATTCCCAACTACTACAGCTTCCTGCCTAACTCAAATTTTTTCAGTCTTCAAAATCATAAAGTCAGAAATTTCTTCTAATTATAATGTCCTGATCTTCATTTTTCTCTTACTCAGTCTTCTCAGATCAGTTCATATGAGTTTCATTTTTCTCAAATTCTCAAATTCTGCTCCAACTGTTTTATTCTGGCCTCACTTCTTTCCTCTATAATCTTGACATTGTATAATGTATTCTCCCTAACCATTCAATTTTCTACCCTCTTAATCTCCCACCAATCCCCTACCAATCTCCTAAATCATTCCAAGCAATGTCTTTTCAAATCCTTACTTTGCTTTCTTTATTTCCCCACCACCTTCTACACTCTTCTGCAATTTGTCTCACCTACGCATCATTAATATATACCATATATTCACTATTTGAATAGAGGAACCTTAGGTGAGGGACTTTCTTCTAATCCTTTTGTTGGGCTCAACATCCAACAAATTCTCTTTAATATAGCACATATTTAAAAATACTTGAAATTTTGACTTAGTTATTTTATTACAGAATTAGAGAATCAACAGGCTTAGATCCCTCTCCATCCAAATATGATCTCGGGAAAATAACCAAAACATACACATACTTTTAAGGGTTATATCTACTTAGGTTTAGTTATTAACATGAATAGATGTGCTGTTATTTTTCTGTGGCACAAATCTCTTTTTATCTAAGATGACTTGTAAAAGAAAGAAAATTCTATGGGTAAATAAAACCATATGGCAGACAAAGATGAATTTATTTCCATACTCATGTTTATCCCTCTGCCTGTACATTTCGGTCAACCTAATAAATCCAAAAGATAAATAAGGTTTCAATGAGTAAGAGTTCAAAAGCCTGCAAAATTGATTATAATTGGAAAGTTGTACAAAATGAATGATCATCTGAAGCTTGTGTTCTCACATTTTATCACATATATCTTCAAAGAAAATTTCTTTAATTCTATTTAATGGTTTAAAAATGCTTTAAGAACAATTACTACACATGTAAAGTTCTTAAATCAAAAATTTTCACTCATACACTACGACCACAGTGCTTGATGCCATGTTGATAGATTGATTGATCAGTACCCCCGGTTTATAGTAAGAAATTTAATAATGACTTGGAAAATTTACTATTTAAGCAAAATCTTATTTAGTTGGCTAGTAAATCTAATCTCAGAAGTTTACTGGTCAATAGGCCTACTGCACAGAGTGGCTTTTCCATAGCAGATTGTACATCTGGGAGTCCCAGAAGAGCATTTCATTTCTTTCTCAGAGAATCAAGATCCTACACATATATAAGTTCTCAGCAAATTGTTAGAATGTAAAGGAATAATCTGCGTTTCCATTTCATTTGGGGAGACCAAAGGTTCTTGCTCTCAGATTGGAACCGCTCACCTGTTTAAGTTGTGTCTCTGAATTTACATGCACGTCACAGATTTCACAGTGAAATGTCTTGTTTTGCAGGCCTGTGTTTCCCTTGTTGATCGGTCCTTTGCCTTTTACTCCTGCTCGAGGAAATGCCTTTATAGTCCCACTTCCATTTCGGGCTTCCAGCATCGTTTTGTGCTTAGTCCCTGAAATACATATATATTTAAAGGGGGGGGGGACAGAAATGGGATGAGAGAGAAGAATCTGATAATATTGTGGCTAGTCAGGTACCTGTTCCTAATTCTGTAAGAAAAACCAAGTTATTTTTCATGTTCTCTGACTCTGCATGTATATCTCTGTCTGTCTGTCACACACACACACACACACACACACAGAGAGAGAGAGAGAGAGAGAGAGAGAGAGAGAGAGAAAGTGTGTATAAAACAAACCTGAAAGTGTGGTGACTTAAAATTAAATGGGTGTGATTTTATTTATTTATGCCTCATTTCTATGTCTTCATGTCTCCTTTGGTTAGTTAGTATTTGAAAGCAAAGAGGCTCTCTATTCTTAAGGTAGTTCTAGAGAAGTAATTTCTACTTTATTGAAATAAGTCTAAATGAATTATATAACAAAAAGGTTATTGTGTGAGACACAGTTTCCCCAACTCAGATTAAACATACATTCATGACCTTATGTAGAAGAGGACCAAAGAGGAAAGAAAGAGAACAAACTTCTCAAAGGTTCCTTTTGGGTAGCCTAAACATAATAATAATATACACCCTGATAAGATGCTCTATTTTAACATCAAGTCATTGGAAGCAAATGATAACTGAAGAGTACAGACACATGGTAGTTTATAGAGTCAGACAAATATTTTCCTTGAAGAAGCTAATAGTAGACTTTATTTTTGATGTATTTGACTGTAAAGTATTCTGTAAATCCACAGATCAATATTTGTTCGAGTATTGAAATTTTACAGAACTTGATGGTAGACATATTTTCCTGATTTTTTTTCATAAAAATTCTTATTTTTGTACTATTCAATATTTCTTATTTCTCTTGATGATAGGAAATGTTACTTCTAGAAAAAAAAATTTGTGGAGGATTTTTGAGGACAAAAATCTTAAAGTAATTCCCAGAAGTTCAATTTGTAAGAATTACAGGGTTACCATTATCACCATTATTATTCAATATTGCAATGTTAGTTTTAACAATTTAGAGAAGAAAAAGAAATTGAACGAATTACCACTGGTGATGAGGAAACAAAACTCATTCTTTCTTTGCAGAAGAAAGCAACTAAAAGCAACTTGAAACAACTAGCAACTTTAGCAAAGTAGTAGGATATAAAATATCCCAAATGGCAAGCAAAGTCCAACAGCAAGAGATAGAAAGAGAAATTCCCTTTAAAGAAATTATAGACAACATGAAATACTTGGGAATCCTCCTTCCAAGACAAAACCAGAATCTATATGAACACAATTAATTACAAAACACTTTTCACACAAATAGAAGTCAGATCCAAACAATCGGAAAAATGACAATTGCTCATGGGTAGGTTAAGTTCATATATAAAAATGCCAATTCTACCTAATTAAATCACTTATTCAGTGCCAAACCAAGCCACCAAAGGATTATTTTACAGAGCTAGAAAAAATAGTAAAATCCATCTGGAGGAACAAAAGATCAAGGATATAAAGGGAATTAATGGAAAAAAATTGCAAAGGAAGTGGGCTCAGACACACCAGATCAAAAACTATATTATAAAGTGGCAGTCATTCAAACTGTTTACTACTAGCTGAGAAATGGAATGGTGGATCAGTGAAATAGATTTAGATTAAAAAGAAACAGTAGTAAATGTTTGAAGTAATCTGTTGTTTGACAAACTCAAAGACTCTAACTTCTGGGATAAGAACTCACTCTGACAGCTGCTAGGAAAACTGGAAAATAATAAGGCCGAAACTAGGCATAGACCCACATCTCACACTTTATACTGTCAAAGTGGTGCATGATTTAGTCATTAAAGGGTGATACCATAAACCAATTAGGACAAGGAATAGTCTGTCACATCTATGAAGAAGGGGGACTATATGATCAAACAAGATGTAAAGAACATCATAAATTGCTAATTGAATAATTTCAATTACATTAATCTAAGACATTTTTGCACAAAGAGAACCAATGCAATCAAGATTAGAAACAAGTGTTCCTGATAAAGAACTCATTTTGAAAATATACAGAGAACTGAGTCAAATTTATAAGACTATAAATCATTCTCCAATTAATAAATGGACAAAGTATATGAATAGACAGTTTTCAGATGACAAAATTAAAAATATCTATAGTCCAGCCCTCAGACATTTAATAATTGTTTAGCTGTGTGACTTTGGCCAAGTCACTTAAAAACCCCATTGCCTTAAAAAATAAAATTAAAAAATATATCTATAGTCATATGAAAAAATATTCCAAATCTCTATTCATTAGAAAAATGCAAATTAAAACAACTCTGATATACCACCTCACACCCATCAGATTGACTCAGATGACAAAAAAGGAAAATGATCAATGATGGAAGAGAAGTGGGAGTTTTGGAACACTATGGTGGAATTGTGAATTGATCCAACCATATTGGAAAGTAATTTGGAACTATGCCCAAAGATCAGAAAGACTGTGTATACCTTTTGATCAGGCATACCCAAAGAGATCATTAAAAAGAGGAAAAGATGCACATGTACAGAAATATTGATAGCAGTTCTTTTTTGTAGTGGCAAAGAATTGGAAATTGAGGGGATATCAATCCATTGGGGAATGGTTGAACAAGTTATGGTATATCTATGTGATGGAGTACTTTTATTCTATCAGAAATCATGTGTGGTTGGACTTTAGAAAAGCCTAGAAAAATTTACATAAACTGATGCTGAGCGAAGTAAGCAGAAACTAGAGAAAACTATACACATGAATAGTAACATTGTGATCAACTATAATGGATGGAGCTCCTCTCAGCTGTTTAGTGATCAAGGAAAATCCTAAGAAACCTGTTCCAGAAAATGCCATCTATATCCAGAGGGGGGAAAAATACTGGAGTCTGAATGCAGAGCAAAGCATACCAGGTTCACTTTTTAAAACTTCTTTTAAGTTTTTTTTCTTTTTCATGGTTTTTTACCCCTTAGGTCTAATCCTTCTTTTACAACATGAATAAGATGGAAATATGTTAAACACAGTCATACATAATTCCTATATCAGATTTTTTCACTGTCAGAAGGAGGGGAGAGCGAAGGGAGGGTGATACAAAAATGTGGAACTCAAAAGCTTGCAAAAGGATGAGCATTGTGAGGTGGCTAGGTTGATCAGTGGATAGAGCACCGGCCCTGGAGTCAGAAGTATCTGAGCTCAAATCCGACCTCAGACACCTAATAATTACCTAGCTGTGTGGCTTTGAGCAAGCCACTTAACTCCATTGCCTTGCAAAAAAAAAAAAACCCTAAAAAAAAAGGATGACCATTGAAAACTATCTGCATGTGATTGGAAAAATAAGGGGGAGATTACTGCTTCCTCCAGACATTCAATCCACTTAGGACAGATTTAATTATAAGGAAGTTGTTGCTTTTTCCTTATATCAAATCCAGTCTCTTTGTAATGTCTATCCCTTACTTTAGTTCTGGCCTCTGGTGCCAAGTAGGACAGATCCAATTCTTCCAATATATATATATATATTTGTATGAATATGTGATTGTGTGTATACACACATAGATCATAATAAGAAGAAGAAATCATTGATCTAAGCTAACTTGCCATTGACTCAATACATGTATTTACCTTATTATATTATGGTAATTCTTTGACATCAGCTAGTATCACCTAGTAATATTTTCCTAAAGTTGAATTTCCCATTCTAAGAGAAAGAGACTTCTTATAGATTTGACTTTATTTTGACCTTACTTTCATATTTTCCTTTTCTCTAGTGACCTATCCTATACAGTACCATTACTTTTGATGGTTTAGTCAAAAGTCTATAGCAACATGAGAGCCATAACTATACCCATTGGGTTATGAAAATGTGCAAATGTTTCTCTAGGGTAGTAAAATATCGGTCCACAACATGTATCAAAGACAAAAGGCATTCCAAATGAATTTTTCTCTGATTAAATAAAGATAGGTGTGCATTTCACATTCTATGATGATAATAGGTTTTATAATTTTGCTCTTAATTTAACTGCAAAGAGGTACCCATGGCCTAGTAAATAAAGAGCTGACCTCAAAATCAGAAAAACCTTACATTCAAATTGTGCTACTGATACATACTTGCTATATGACCCTGGACAAGTCACTTAATTTCTCTTGCTTCAGGAAATTCTTTAAGGCTACACATATTACAGAAAACATTCCAATTTGCACTGGTAAAGACAATTCCTGACTGGAAACTTGCTATACCAATGAAATCAGAGATCTCCCCCACCAAAAAAAGATAGCTAGATACCTAGATATAGTGCTATATATATATATATATATATATATATATATATATATATATATATATGTATATATATATAGATGATAGAGATAGAGATACATATATATACATATAGATAGATAGATAGATATAGATATAGATATAGATATAGATGATATAGATATAGATACAGATCTTTCCCCTCTATGCCTCTGTAATATATGTATAAATATCTATTTCTACATATCTAGATATCTAAAGATATCTATAAATCTCTAGCTAGCTAGCTAGTTATTCATCATTTAATATATTTATCTATGTATCTGTTTGATATATGTATGAATCTATTCATATATCTATCTGTATCTCTCTATGTAGTATGTATATATCTATTGATCTATCTATCTAAAAAGCTATGCCCTTTTGAAATTATAGCTGTTCATGAATTCCAGACTCCGAGTCAAAAGGAACCTGGATGGGCATCTAGTCTATTCCAAAGAGGAAAACAAATCCCCTTAACACCATACATGAGTGATTGACTGGATTATTCCAATAGATTTTAGGGCAGGGTCTTGAACAGGGTCTTGAATGTCTATTCACTGCCCATTGAATTGAATTTGAAGGGGGAGATTACTGCTTCCTCCAGACATTCAATCCACTTAGGACAGATTTAATTATAAGGAAGTTGTTGCTTTTTCCTTATATCAAATCCAGTCTCTTTGTAATGTCTATCCCTTACTTTAGTTCTGGCCTCTGGTGCCAAGTAGGACAGATCCAATTCTTCCAATAATTCCTGAAATTCTTGGAGACAACTACCATGTTTCCTCACCATCTTTTCTTCTTCAGGCTAAAGAAGTCAAGATTCTCCTACTGATCAAAAACTATGATTTGAGGATTTTCCTTATCCTGTTCATTTCTCGAAGAAAACTGCTTATGCTTTCTAAAATGTTGTGCCTAGGACCAAGCATATTCTCTAGATGTAGTCATACTAGGACTAAGTATGATGGGGCTATCTTTGACCCACCTTGCCTTGAACATTAACCCTCTTGATACAGTCTGACTGGATTAAATCCCTTATCTGTAGCATTACTGTTGATTTCACCAATCCTCCCTCCCCAAGTGGGTTTATTTTTAGATAAACTGCTATTTTCTTATCTCTGTTTTACTTGCAAAGGAAATTTTTGACATCCAAATATAAGATTTGACATTTTCCTCAATAAACTTCACTTTCATTAATTAAGTCCAATGACCCAGGTAATGATATCTTCTTTAGGAATCCTAACTCCCATGCAGAGTATTAGCTATTCTTCCTGGTGATGTATATTGTAAATTTGATACTCTTGTTTTATAAGAGTCTTCCAGGAAAAGAAGTGAATTTCAGGAAGATCAAGTTCAAATTTTGTCTCAGACACTTCATGTGTAACCTTGGGCATGTTAGTCTTTTTTTTTCAATTTCCTCATCTATAAAATGGGGATAATAAAATTCTAATTCTAAGTGGTCTTATGAAGATAAATTGAATAACCTTTATAAAACACTTTGCAACTTTCAAACACTATATAAATGTATGATTATAATGGTGATTATAATTTCCAAAAATATACCATAGAGTCAATGTATAAAATTGGTAAAATGAGGCTGTGACTCAGTAGGAAATTTGCATGTTTTCCATCTCTGCTAATTTGCTAGGAATCAACTCTAACAGAAAATCTCAGTTAACCCGTGCTTTTGATCAACCATACTAAATAGAATACAATTCTAATGACATCATTCTTTGGCTAATACTTAGTATTTAAGGAGCTTAATTATCAACTTTGTTTTTACTCTCCAGGGTAGAAATAAATAGGAAGGGACAGCCATTTCATTTTCCCTTTTAGGAATAATAAAAAGATGTGGGACATAATCTAGGAAAATTCTTTTTCTGTTTTCCTTTCTCTGAACCAAACTTGCCTTCAATATTCGTCTTTTGAAGAGGCTTTAGTCAATGTTTTTTTTTTTAAATACTTATTCTAGACTCAGGGACTATGAAACAAATAAATAAATAAAAGTCCTTGACTTCAAAGAGTTTCCTGGCATTCTACCGGAATAAGACAACATCAAAATTAATGTTTTCTGTATAATCTGCTTCCTTTTTACCTTGGATAATAAAATGAATCATTTTGAAAAGTAAGGGACTGGCTATCAAGAAAAGTAGATCACATTTGCCTCATCATTAAAAAAAGAATAATAGGAATCATATAGTAATAGTAATGAAACAGCAAAACTCCAAATATTTGAAAAATGGGGGAGAGGTGCAGCTAGGTGGTGCAGTGGATAGAGCACTGACTCTGGACTCAGGTGAACCTGAGTTCAAATCTGAACCCAGATACTTTATAATTACCTAGCTCTCTGACCTTTAGCAAGTCACCTAACCCCATTGCCTTGCAAAAGAAGAAAAAAAGAAAAATGGGATTTTCTAATTAAATGAAAATTATTGGCATATATACTGAGAATTGCAAAAACAGATTCCCAAAAGGATATTTTCTTTAGAGACCATGATAATAAGATGATAAAACTGCTTAGATTTATGCTGCCTCGTTGGACTTCCTTCTTCCCCTCAAAAAACAAACTAGGGAACTCATTTTTGGCAACACTAGGGAGACAAGGGATTATATTTGCCTTGAGTATCCTTCAGGTTGAACCCCCTTGAACAATACTTTTCTTAATTCCCTTGAGATTATATTATGGCAAGGGCTTCTTGCTGCCTAGATTCCATTTGGTTTCTCAGTTTTCCATTAGCATAAGAGTATGATTGAAACCTTTGTTACTACAAGTTCTCTAAGTGTGAAATACATAGGTCTGTGCCTCATGCTAGATGGGGTTTCCCCATGTAGACTTGTAGTGATACCCTCTAAAGTTTGGTTGTTTGTTTTTTTAGCCTTGTATTTTCCTTTAGATAATTTATGAGGTTAGAATCTTGGATATTTTGGGTCACCATTACTCTCCTTGATTTTTTTTAATTTCTATTTCTGACCTTTTAAAGGAAGTAAAAAAAAAAAAAGCCAGTTTCCCAGTGTTTCCAGGTACTTGAATGCTGGCTAACTGATGCTTTAATGTATTCAAATAAGCCCTTAGAAAACCCCTGCCATTCCCAAACATCTATTCTAATTGCTTTTTTAGCACAAGTTCAGCCTACTTAACTTTAAATAAATGAGTAGGAAAAGAGCTTTTTTTCTAAAAATAGTACTTTGGAAAGGTCTTATTCAATCTATAGTGTTGGATTCCTACCATGTTTTCTGAGAAAGCAAATTTTTTCTCAGTTTGTATACTCAATGGGTATCATAAGGATTAATCAAGTCCTGACTGAAATTTTATCTGGCCCATGAACACTCAGTAAGGACTGACCCCTTGTTCCTCTAAAATCTTTTTTTTTGCAAGGCAATGGGGTTAAGTGGCCTGCCAAAGGCCACACAGCTAGGTAATTATTAAGTCTCTGAGGCCGGATTTGAACTCGGGTATTCTTGATTCCAGGGCTGGTGCTCTATCCACTGCACCACCTAGGTGCCCCTCCTCTAAAATCTTAAAACACTGTGTTTCCATGTCACTTCTTTGAACACTTTCACCCCCAAATACAGTCTAATTCTGGTGATCCAGAGAGTCACCTGATGCCAAATTTTAGCATCTAGAACATCACCATGCCAGAAATAAGGGAGTAAAAGATAAAGGAAGTATCTCTGGTAGCAAATGAAGAAGCAGTAAGTATCAGAGAATGGATGGCAGTGTATGAGGTGAGCTGAGAATGCAAAGATTCTATCTGTTCTTATTGGCCAGTTCAACAGAGGAGAGTTGAATGCATACAAACATTAGATCAGGTGTACTGTTATTCCTGGGTTCTTTAGTGAGAAGAGCATGATGGGCAGAGACTAGAAATGGAAGGGTCTAAGAAAGGAAAGTGGAAAGAGTCCACTAGTATGCATAGACTCCATCTCCTCACCCATTTATATATATATATATATATATATATATATATATATATATATATATGTGTGTGTGTGTGTGTGTGTGTGTATAGACACACACACACACACACACACACACACACACACACACACACACACACATATTGGAAAACTAGTACTATGCACTATGCTATGGGTTAAAAAGCCTTGATGACTTGATCAAGAAAATTGATCACCTTTTTTTTTTGTTTTTGGCAAGGCAATGGGGTTAAGTGGCTTGCCCAAGGCCACACAGCTAGGTATTTATTAAGCGTCTGAAGTCAGATTTGAACTCAGGTACTCCTGACTCCAGGGCCAGTGCTCTATCCATTGCACCACCTAGCCAACCCTGATCACCTTTTTAAAACCAGTACTTTTAAGGGAAAATATACTTCATCTGTTAAACATCTATCATCTAATGTCTGTAATGTAGATTGGATGTTCCCAACGATATCCTAATTACTAAGAGAAAAGAATTTCAAGAATTTATTCAAGTTCTAAAGACTATAATTTGGTCCTGGACCTTAAAAAAACCAAAGTCCTTTGTGTCCAGCTACTTCTTAAGAGTTCCGGAGGGACTTGGTATGGTGATTTCATCACTGAGCCAGGAGACAGAAGGACCTGAGTTCATCCAGCCTCAACAATTCCTAGCTCTGTGACCTGACCTGGTCACATCACTTAAGTTTTGTTTGACTCAGTTTCCCCAAATATAAAAATTATTGCAATAATAATGTGATAGTACTATACTATATTAAAATTATAATAATAAGACCTACCTCTCAGGTGAGGATCAAATATATAACAATTGTAAATTATTCTAATTATAATAATTATATGGCAATCATAATAATTATAAGTGAATGTAATTGTTAAAAAATGTGCCACAACGCCTGGTACAATATGTATTATATAAATAGTTGTGCTAATGATGATGCTGCTCGCTCTGAGCCTTTCCCATTTTTTATTTTCTCAGTCTTCCTTGATCAACAAAGTTTGATCACTCAAAGTACGATGTCATCTTCCCCTTCCTGGCCTGGGAGTCTGCTTGTTTGCTTGGACACAGATCACCTGCTAGAAATCTCTACCCCCCCCCACTCTATTGGAATTAGATGTCTGAGTCTTATTTTCCTATCTAGGGACAGGTAAGTGACATAATGTATATACTGCTGACCTGGGAGTCAGACAGACCTCCCTTGCCTGATGGGTTTCTGGGGTTTCTATCAATTTCCTGCCTAAATACTAATTTCCTTTCTCTCTGGCCAAGGGAAAAAGGAGGTACAAAGCAGTCATTATGACCTCAAAAAGAAAACCTGCTCTGTCTCTGAAAGTACACAGAGATGACCCCATCTATCATAACATGACAGAACTACAAATACTAAGTAAGAGAAATAATGTGCCATAACTCATCCCTGTTCAGAGCATGAGTTCATAGAGTGACATGCAATGAAGTTAACCAGCTCCAAATCACTCTGATATCTAATCCCCCCAAACTGATTACCTCTAAAAGGGAATATATAAACAGATTCCAAGGACACACTAAGGCATTTAAGTGTTTTTATTAAAAGACTAGAAAAGACAATGGAAGGCCACTGAAGTAATTCATCTCCACTGCCTTGAAAACCCATACCTCAGAAAAAATGGTTACAAGACATTTTCTACCTAAACATTGGGCAAAAGGGATGAGCTCCCAGCTCTCTGGAAGGTAATCAATCAGGGTGACAGCTATGGCTGAATCTCTGCCAATGACACAGAGACAAAGATAGACTAAGACTGGCCAATGTCAATCTACAACCTATGAGAGAGACGTATCTATAGCTTTCCTACTGTCTAGCATGTAGACCCATTGATGCTCTTCCATTTTTCTCTGTTTTATCATTTAGAAAAAAAAAAGTCTTACTTCTTTGTGTACAAGTCAGAGGCATAGATGCTGCTTTGTC
Source organism: Macrotis lagotis (assembly GCF_037893015.1). NCBI lineage: Eukaryota > Metazoa > Chordata > Mammalia > Peramelemorphia > Peramelidae > Macrotis > Macrotis lagotis. The sequence goes on along the minus strand of NC_133664.1, from coordinate 32,180,316 downwards.
TCAATGGGAAAAAAATTGGAAAAATCACAGGCAAAGAGTTGTGAAGGAACAGGAATGGGGGAAATTAAGGAATGGGAAAGATTTTTTGCTGCTGAGGATCACAATCTCTCTCTGACTTAGTACCCATGCCTAAATATTGAAAAGGTAAATTTGTAAACTCCATGGCAATTGCTTCAAGTTTTTTTTGTAGCCTCGGCACCTTACGTAATAGGCACTTAATAGATGCTAGTCCAATTGATTCCTTTAAATCCTCAGAATTTATTTGAGATAGTCAAAGGCTTGCTCTGGACAGTGGAACCAGAATCCATATCTATCTGATGTCCGAGCCTTGCATGCTAACCACTATAGCACACTAAGGACAACAATAGAAATAATGATGGCAGCTAGTGTTTATACAGGGCTTTCAGCTTTTCAAAATTCTTTACAAATATTATCTCATTGAATCCACATAGCAATCCTGAGTGGTTGTTGAGGAAACTGAGGTAGATAGCAGTTAAATGACTTCCCCAGGATTATATAGCCAATAAGTATTCAAGGCTCTATTTGAAATCACATCTTCTTGACTTCAAGGTTAGCAAGGTGATGGTCTACTATGTCACCTGAGAGAGAACCCTAAGACATCTCGAGTCCAAAGCTCTCATGTTATAAATGAAGAATCTAAGACCCGTGTAAGTTAAATAAATTACAGTCACACTGTTGGGAAACAGTAGTCAGAATTCAGATGCTCCAAATCTAGTACTTTTTGCCCCAACAACTAAGAGTCATGAGCAACATCTTGTCAGTACAGTGGTCCTTATTATCATTGCCCAGGAGATAAAGGGGGAGTCCATGATTAAATCTAAAAGTAAGCAGATGATTTCTAGGTTCACAAGTTGGAACTTGGACCAATGTGTTCCACAAGAAGCAATGAGGTTCTAGAATAGGATGGCGGTGAGTTGCTTAACCATCCATGCCTATATTTACTCATCTATAGAAAGGAGATAAAAATTCAACTGCCTGCCTTGAGGGGAGGAGATTGAGTCGCAAACTTTAATCTGCTATACAAATATGGGCAATGTGATGAATAAGTTACTGATTATTATAGCACAGTTGCAGTACTAACAATGGACCTAGTGCAATATTCTTAATGTACTTATTATTACAACAGTAATAATATAATTAATGCAGAAAGAAAGATTTTAAAGTTTTATGACAAACTTTGGCATTTCAGAATGTCTCAAAATAAATTGGTTATATAGTCAATGGGAAGAGGAGATTAAATTGTATAGTAAATATAAATTATATGTAAATATATATTAAATTATGTATTATAAATTACATATATATTAAAATATATTATATATGTAAATTACTAAATATGTATTATCAGGAACATTTGAATTAAAATACACGCAAAAGGAAAGGAACTTATATTCTTATAGGGAAAAGACAGCATAGAAAGGAACTATGGTGGAGTGGATCAAAGACAAAGATGGAAAAGTTATCTGGAGAATCAGGAGGTGATGCTATTAGAAGTTGGAGGGGCAAATTCTTTCTTCTTTCAACTTTCCAATTCCCATGATCCCCTGCCATCAGGAAGCAGAAAGTAGACTAACTCTATCACCATTAAAGTATGGTAGCATGATTCCACTGGAAACCTTGCAGTCATACAGACTCTTTCCACCTTATGAAACGATGTCTTCCCTCTTGGTGTCCCTTGGTACTTGTCTCCCATGTTTAGAAACTTTTCTCTCCTTCATGTTTCCTCTTGGAATCCCTGACTCCTTTCAAGACTAGTCCCAACCTTTATAAGCAGCCTTTTACAATCTCCTCTTGATGTCTTTTAATGTCTTTCCAACAAAGATTAAATGTTTTGGTTTTGTGTGTTTCTTGCATGTATTTATAGCAGTATAAATTAGATTGTTCTCTCATAGAAAGTAAACTCACTGAGGGGAGCAAATAGTATTTTTAGCCTTTGTATCCCCAATACTCTTGAACAGTGCCTGCCAAAGAGTAGACATTTAATGAATTTTTATTAATTTGTTAAATATTCTGCTAAGTCCCTGGATGCACAGTAACATGAAATTTTAATTTCAACAAACATTAAGCAAGTCAATTATTTATTAAGTAAATATTATGTATATGACTAACTGACCACTGATGAAAAATGATAGACTCTGCTGTCAAGAAAATTTATTATCCAGTAAGAGAGATAATATGTAGACAGATAAGTAAGATGCAAAATGGCATGGTAGGAAGTTAAAGAGAAGTCCATAAAAAGAAATTAAGGAGGGAAAGGTCATCCTCAGTTAAGAGATCTGAATAAGATTTATTGTTGAAAAAAGGGCTTGAAAGTAGAGACAAATTTCAGCCTTTGGAGAAAAGGAGGACATGTTTTCTGGATGTGAAGGAAAATATATATATACTTCGGGGAGGAAGGGCAGGGGGAGAAAAGGAATTTATTTAAAGAGCAGAAAGAATGATTTGTAATTAGCTTATAATAGCAAATATTTCTACAGCAGTTTAAGATTTACAAAACATTTTCCATATAGTATTTCATTTGATCCTCACAACATCCCTAAAGATAGATGTTATTATTATTTTTGATATTACTAAATAAAGAAAAGTTGAGATAGAGAGTTTGAGTGACTTACCTAGGATCACACAATTAGTCTGTGAGTCATGATTTGAACTCAGGTCTTATTGACTCTATATTTATCAGCAAATATACAAAGTTTTTTTTAATATTTGAAAATAATTTGTTCTTTGCTCTTTCCAGCTCAAGTTTTTGCTTATTTCATCAATTTGCTTAGCAAAGCTTTCCTTCTAGATAAGATGTTAAAGCTATTCCAGCCAAGATTCTGCCCAATATATTGAAGCCTGAATTAGTGAAATTTCTTTCAGTTGGAAACAAATGACCATAACTGAAAAGGCAAAAAAAATCCCCATCAAAACATATAAAATTCATGAAAAGAGAGGAAGAGGACCTGATCAATTGTCCTTGTTTTAGCAATAATATGGGCAATAGTTTTCACTTCTGAAAAATCTTTGGAGAAAAATGAGGGATAGGTTATTAACCTGGATGAATATAAGCTTTTGGGGGCAGGAACTGTCTCAGATCTTTGGATTGTATTGCCATAAGGCATGATTTACATAGGTACTTGATAAATGGATTGATCTCTCTTTTAAGGTTGAGGGAGTCTTAGAGAGATTATTTTCCTTGTCCCAAATCACCAAGAAACCAATTCATACATCTTAGAACTTAGAAGGAGTGTGAGTATCCTGATTACTCACCCAGAGCAGTTTGAAGGGTGGATGGAATGTCTTCAGAGTCTTGAAAACCTGAGTTTATGTCTCACCTCCAGTACCTACTGGCTATGTGATCCTGGACAAATCATTTAACTTATCAGTATTATAATCATATCTGTATGATTATAAATTGCTGAGGAATTGCAGAACATTAATTTTTAGGGTTTTTGCAAGGTAATGAGGTTAAATGGCTTGCCCAAGGCCACACAGTTAGGTAATTATTAAGTGTCTGAGGCCAGATTTGAACTCAGGTACTTCTGACTCCAAGGCCAGTGCTCTACCCACTGTGCCACCTAGCCACCCCAGCAGAACTCCATTAAAAGGCATTTCCTTATCCAGAGTCCCCTATACCAAGTTCATTTCCCATCTCAAGCTCTCTTAATCTTAAGAGTGAGAGCCAAAGCAACTTGGTTTTCTTATTTGTACCTGAATCACATGTTGCAGAGGAAAATTGGGGATTGATTCCTATTTCCTTTAGAAATTAACTTCAGACCCAAAGAATACAATTTATTTATCTGCTCAGAATATGGCTGGGTGAATTGATCTTCTCCCTAAAATTAATGTTATCATGTTAGAGCAGTGAATGGTTCAGTCTTCTTGAGAAATAATTGAACTTCCAATATTTTTTATCTTCCAGTTTCTTTGGTGCAACAAGAATATAAACCACGCATCTGTAGAGTATAGATTTTGACTCAGAGCCAAATTTTCTCTGTGCATCTCTGCCCCTGAACCTATGAACTCTCAGTGAATTCTAATAGAGCTTCACATGCAGAAGGCAGATAAGGGCTAAAAGAATTGGTCTCCCTGGGCAATTACTGCATTAGATTTTCAAAGTCAATAGCTAGCATATGCTGATTGGTTTGGCATCTTTCTGTCAGCAAAAAGTTGGTCCATTAAATCTTGGGTTTATACCAAATATCATTGAGGATTCCTTTCTCATTGTAATTAGGGCCAAGGAATTCCATTCTTCATAAGATATTGGAGAAAATGTGTTGCTGGGGAAGATTTCTTCTCACAATCCAAGGCAATGTACTACATGACTATTTTGAAACGGGACAGAAAAAAAAATAAAGAGAAGAAATACAATCATAGATTGAGAGTAGGGGAAACCTATGGCTCAAAGAAATGAGGAACTCCCTTAAGATAGACAGTTCTAAATGGCCATGGTGGTATGGGAAGAAAGTAAATAATTCATTAGACTATGGGCTCTTTGATATAGAACTGGAAGGTACTTCAGAGGACATGTTCTTTAACTCCTTCATTTTACAAAAAAAGAAGCTAAGACTAAGTAAGAGATGTGAAGTGACTTACTAGATGTGTAGACGAGCAAGGATTGAAGTCTGGATCTGCTGAGCGCAGCTTTAGGATACTATGCCCAGTAACTGGGTAGTGCAGTAGAAAGAACATCTGTCTGAGATTCAGGAAGGTTCATCTTCCCAAGTTCATATCTGATTTCGGATACTAATTAGTGGATGATCCTGAGCAAATCACTTAATCCAATCTGTCTCAGTTTCCTCATATATAAAATGAGCTGAAGGACATGGGAAAAAACCGCTAATATTTCTGCCAAGAAAATCCCAAATAGCTTCATAAAAAGTTGTGAATGAACCAACACAAGCACTGGCTTCCTCATATAATCACTGTCATGCTGAAAAAAAAATTGTACAGCTCTGTCTACATTTGTTCTTTTCCATGTGTCACAATACCAAGACTAGAAATTCATTTGCATGAACCAAGACCCATTTTGTGATGCCTGCCAAAGGAAAGATCAGTATGAATTAAAATCCCAATGCTGAGGCTTACTATCCATGTGACCTTGAACAAATCACTTAACCTCACTGGGTCTCAGGTTTCTCATTTGCTAAAAATGACAGGGTTGGGTTGAATGGCTTCTGGGCCCTGTCCCAGGTCTTAATCTGAATTCTATAATTGGGGAGACATTGAGTAGAGTATTAGTCAACCACATAGTAGTATGAATTAATTCAATATGTTTACTTTCTGTCTAACACTGACAGAGATACAATAGAATTTTGTTTAGGGCATCCATAAAGTAAGACAACTAAAACTCTAAAGCGTGATCTTTCTATATTGAGACAATAATGTGGATGGTCTTAACATATGAGATCAAAAGCCACCTTAACATTTAGAGTTAACTCATTGATTCTCAGGAAACTAAATCAATCATTGTTGACTTTGTTTGCAATTTTTTCTAAGTCATGTGAACTAAGATAAACATGAACAATTTAGAGACAAGTAGAATTGGCGATGATGGCCACTTCATGAGGAACAAATCAGTGGATTGTCGTAAAAGAAGGCAACCTTTGAGAATCCCTTAAAGTCAAATGACTTGGTGTAGGACATAAAGGTAATTTTGTATGAAGCATCACCTCCAAAAGATGAATTTTATGCAGGATAACAATGACGACAACAACAGCAACAACATGGCTTTGTAAAACGCTAGCGTTCCTCCTATTCCCGATGTAAATGGCATCCCACTTGTCATTTTTATTCTTTAATGGTTAATGAATCCTTTGTAATTGCCAGTTTTCTGCCACCTTTTTGTCCCCTGCCACAAAAAGCTCTAATCTATTCTGAGGAAGATAATTGCAGAGCTGTTAAGACAGAACAGAAATTGCTACATCTCACCGCTGTTGTGGGCCTCCAGCTGCGAGGCCGAGTTGACAGCAACCTTGCATAGCGAACAATACAGGAGCCGCTTGGCCTTCTCCTCCTCAGTTTCTGCCGAAGGACATGTGCTGTTGTTGCCTGGTGGGGCAGGGGTGGGGATCTTTTCCACTTTTGAGGTGATCTCTGTTGTCATAACACTGCTCTTTCGAATTTCCACGGTTGTGGTTGTCGATATTGCTGGTGTCCCTACGGTACTGTCTGCAGTCAAAATAACCAAGAATTAAGGGGAAAAAATTAGTGCTTTTTACCTTTATCTAGACATCCAGTCTATCAACTATGTAATACAATATAAAACTCAGATGATCATTGGTGGGGAGAGAAGATGGATGGATGGATAAACATAGGCATCCAGTGCATACACACACACAAACACATATGGATAAATAGATGAGAGAGAGAGAGAGAGAGAGAGAGAGAGAGAGAGAGAGAGAGAGAGATAAATGGATGTATAAACATATAAACACAATTTATAGATAGATAGATAGATAGATAGATAGATAGATAGATAGATAGATAGATAACTAGATAGATGGAGATGATGGATGGTTGGATAAATATAGATATACAATATACATATTCACAACTACATATAAATAGATAGGTGATTGATAGATGAGTAGATGAATATTGAATGGATAGATAGAGATCAATAAATAGAAAGAGAGATATACATGTTTGTGTATGCATACATATAAATATATCCACATATTCACATATACATAATCACCCATGATAAATTTTCCATGTAATCTATATGCTTGGTAATTTTCCCCCCTAATTTGTATCTTGGTTAAATATAATACTCTTGACAAGTACTCCTGGTATTTTGACAAAACACAAGAAAAAAAATGGAGCGTAACACAATAACAATATAAGGGTTTATTCTTATTCTTGACTCATATCCATGAGGGTTTTTTAAAAGATTGTTTTGTTCATATTTCTCTCCTTCTTCCTTTCCACAACATCATGACTTTAATTTTTTTTAATTTTATTTAAATTAAGTAACTGACTGATTCCTTTCCTGATGTATATGTGCAATAATGGGAGAGAGGTTTCTTTGTAAAAGAAAAGAGGAACCCATTCAACACTGACTTAAAAGATCAACTTATTGAAATATACACATATAGTCTATATGTATCTCTATATTCACATAGGGAAAACAATGGATAGAGTACCTCGTCTGAAGTTCACATTCAGTCTCAGTTCTGTGAACTTGGCAGTTCACTTAATTTCTTCAGCTCTAAAATGGGCATCTACTTCCCAGAGTTATTGTGAGAATCAAAGGAGATCACATTTGTGGGAAGCACATATTATACCACATAGAAGAAACCATATAAATTTTAACTACTATTATTAATATTAATATAGTTCCATCTATGAATTTTTGTATATTTTTAGATCAGACCTGTGAGTTTTTTAATGTAGGAAACTCATGAAGAAGGAATCCCCAATGCCTAGAGAAATTGATTTTCTCCACAACTTAAGATTGTCTTAAGGCATTTCCTGGGGCCCTGTGAATTTAGGGGATTTGCCCAGAGTCACAGAATCCATTCAACAGAACTTTAACCCAGATAATATTAGTTGATATGCCCATCTTCTATTCTAGGTAAGGTGCCTCACACATATGTACATATCTTTATCTTCATATATAATATAATTCAATATATTCAATGTCAATGCATGTGTGTATGTTGTATTTGTGAGTGTGTGTGGAGAAAGAGGTATAGAAAAGGAGAGAAAAGAAGAAAAAAGGAGGGAGGGAGGGGAGGTAGAGAAAGAGAGAGAGAGAGAGAGAGAGAGAGAGAGAGAGAGAGAGAGAGAGAGAGAGATTTGTTCAAGAAAAAATTCTGCCACTAGATTTTACACTTAACTCTCTTGACCTGGTTGTTCAGCAGTTCTAGAAAAATGAAGGCAGACATGGTGACCATCAATTTTATAAACATATTTAATTGCTGATGACTTCTCATAACCTCCTAGGCATACCCTCTTTGGTCTTATTGGTTCCCTCTACTGGATCCAGAAAGATATCCCTGGTTCTAGAAAAATTCTTCCTCTCATGACTTTCAAGAACCAGCCTTCATCAAAACACCTGCTTTAATGGATAGTGACAATAGAAAGAGCTACTCCATTTGGAAACTTAGCTTTATCTGTACAGATAAAATTTTCCTTCTTTGGTGCTAATAATCCAAAGTTTAAGTTTCTAAGAAGGGCTTCCTAATGTAGAACCACTTTCTTTAGGGGTTGGAACAAGAAGGATGGCTTACTTTGCTTATTGTTTCTCTTATTGCGCCTCTCTTAAGATAGTAATTATAACTGTTTTGCAAACACGAGCCTGCTAATCAAGCAATAAGAGAGGTATCTGTTGAATAATCTTGATATGCTTTTCTTTGCAGAGAGTCTCCTGAATGTTCACAAATAATTCAAAGATTCCTCTGCTAGGAATTTTTCTTTTTTTTAAAGTCTCTTTGTGAAATAGTGATGAACCTGGCTTCTCAAGGTTTTATGGGGAGGGTACCAGTTAGGCAGTTTCTATAGAACTGGAAAAGCCTTCACTTAGCAATTCAACAGCAAGACGACTGCAATATAACTGTCTTACTAACCTAGACTAGTTATTTTCAGACATGCCTATCATCAGAGTTGGCTACCAGCTAATATTTTTCTTGGGGGGGTTGGGGTTCAAGGAGAGGAGAAGAAATTATAGAAGTTATAGTCTCTACTAAAATCATCTATGATCTGTATTTATGGAGAGCCACACAAATAAAACCACCCCTAAAAAGATACCCACCCCACCCAGTCTTTTTTCTAGCCTAAAATATCTATATCTATAGATGGAAGGCATCTAGGTGGCACAGTGATAGAGGATCAGGTCCAGAGTCAGGAAGACTCATTTTTCTCAGTTCTAATCTTGTCTCTGGAAGTGATTAGTAGTATGACCCTGGATAAGTCACTTAACCCTGTTTGACTTAGTTTCCTCATCCATAAAATGAGCCAGAGAAGGAAATGGCAAATTGCTCCAGTATCTTTGCCAAGAAAATCCCAAATTGGGTTACAAAGAATTGGACAAGACTAAAACAACCAAACAACAATGAGAGGGAAGAGCCGTACAAACAATATCACACATTATAAAAGTCTATGAGCAGCTCAAACTTCCATCACATTAGGCAGTAGATATTTAAGGAGCTCAATGAATCTTTAAGTTGCAGAGAAAGTTCAGAACAGGAATGATAAGAGTGCTGTTCCTTGTGGCAATGAAATCACAGTCCCATTCCTATCCCTTTGGAATATATGTGTCATAGATTTGAAAGTGGACAGAAATCTCTCATTTATAGCCACAGAGAGGTCAAGTTTCTTGTCCAGTGCCACATAAGTGGTAAGCAGAAAAATCATCATCTAAAGTCACTTCAAATCCCAAGTTTTTTCCACTAGTCCATACTTCCTTTCCTCTCCCTTCTTCTCATTAGTGCCCTTCTTGGTGAAACTTTTAAACAGCAATTTTTTATTATTTAATTATTATGAAAAAATACCAAACCTAAAATGTAAGTATTAATGAAGATATCCTGTAAAAAAGTCATTTGATGGAAGTCACCATAGTTGGCATTTAAGGATCACATTGAACTTAGTGATTGGTGTGTGATGAATCAACACCAACATTCCCCATCCCACATTCACTCAACTAGAATACATATGGCTGGAAAGTATTAATTTTTAGATGACATGTTTGCATCAGTGAGGCATCTATTCAGTCTAGAAAATAAACCTCCCAAGAAAGGAAAATAGCTATTGAAAAACCAGAATTTTCCCCAAACTCACCTAGAGTTTCCTGGAATTTTACTGAGATGCTATTACAGGTCTGTGATATTTTACAGCCAAGCCACTGGGAGTGACCAACTAGAAGTATCCCTTCTTCCCACAGGCAGGTTTTTGAAAAATGCTCACTTTCAATGCAGTATTGCATTGAAAGGGATTCTGGGCCAAGAAATAAAGAGAAAGTGTTACTAGACCATCTTCCTTTCTCTGAGTCGTTTCTCCCATGGTATCTTTCCCAGTCATTTCATCTCTGGCCCACACGTATGTCTAGCAGCCTCCTCTCTGAGCTTCCAGTATTTATGTCTTGAACCATAAATTCTCTATGGTAGAAGTTATTATGAACCTAGAAAATCTTTCATTTTTTTTAACAGTGAAAGACCTAATGTGGTTCAGAATAGGCAAAAACACTGTTTCTAGTGATAACTAAGTCCATATCTTTCCTAATCTCATAGGAGATTTTACATTTACACCAAAAGCTATGTTAGGTTAGAGACATCCAAATGATTATGCCTGTAGCTTCTCAAAGTATCAGCATTTCTCAGTTCAAACTTCATATAGGCAATGGGTTTAGAAGGTTTAATGTCCAAAAGCTTAAATTTCTCTGCTTTACCTTTTATCATACTTCTGACCACAAAGCTTCTCATGGAGAAGTAACTATCCTATATTCCAGAAATGCAATTAGTTTGAGATGCAGAGGAAAATTTTTTAAAAGAAATCATACTGCATTCTCTTATTTGTGTTTAATTGTGGCTATGTAATAGAATCCTTTTAATTCAGCTTCACAGAATTGGGACTTGTGATCATTTAAGCCACAGGGTTGAGTCTGAATTTTCCCTTGGCTCAGGCAATGATTAGAGGGATTACTCCCAAACAGTGGAAACAAATTAAGGGCAATATTTCCCCCTTTAAGGGAACCAACTATTCTCAAGCACAAGCCATTGCATATGATGTTGCAGCTTTCCATCAGTTCTTTATTTTGACATTTTTACAAGTCATTCTTGCAATAGGTAGGAATGGACTTGGGATATATAAATGAGATAACCTCTACCAATGCAAATCTGTGTCTTCCCTTCAATCTTAGAGAATTCTCCAAGGATTAAAAGGTGAAGTGACTTGCCCATGATCACACAGTCTGCTCTAATCAAACATTAAGAATTTACTAAATATCTACTGTTGTGCCAGACAATGTAATTCTACCAGATACAGTGTGTTTTAAAAATGAAGCAATAAAGGGTCTTAAATTCTAATGAGAAAGACAGCCAGTTTATATATAAGCATGAACAGAACAGAATAACAAATAGAAAAAGAGTAAGTAATGAAATGCATGGCAATTGGGGAGAGAAGACATTAAAATTTTGACATTTGAGGGCATTGAAAAATGGATTCAAGTAGAAGACTGAAAGAGGGAGAGCAAGAAAGATAGAGAGAAAGAAAGAAAGAAAGAAAGAGAAAGAAAAAGGAAGGAAGGAAAGAAAGAAAGAAAGAAAAAAGAAAGGAAGGAAAGAAAGAAAGAAAGAAAGAGAGAGAGAGAGAGAGAGAGAGAGAGAGAGAGAGAGAAAGAAAGAGAAAGGGAGGAAAGGAAGGAAGGAAGGAAGGAAGGAAGGAAGGAAGGAAGGAAGGAAGGAAAGAAGGAAGGAAGGAAGGAGGAATGGGAGATGAAGACAAGAGATGGCGTATGATGGGCAAAGAAGGGGGAAGGAATTGTTTGGGTTATATAGTATGGAATAGAAGGTATAATGATGCTAGAAAAAAGTTTGGGGCCAGAAGGTTGTGAAGGACTTTATAAATGAGAACTGTGACTTGAACCCAGGTTTCTGTGACTCACAGGCCAGTTTTCTATCAATTATGCCATTTTTCATTTCTGTTTATTATGGAATGACTTCCTTTGATAATGGTTAGTTTATATGAAATTAAAAGTAATAAAACTGAATTCTTTTTTAAAAAAGTCATTTGACTACTTGGCTATCCAAAAGCACAGGTAAATAACCTTGATGAAGTTGTATTATTTCTCCTTAAGGAAAAACTAATGTAATGGGTAGCTAGGTAGTACAGTGGATAGAGTACTGGCCCTGGAGTCAGGAGGAACTGAATTCAAATTTGACCTCAGATTCTTACTAATTGGATAATCCTGGGTAAGTCACTCAACCTCAATTTCCTCAAAAAAAATAGGAAAGAAAAAGAAAGGAAAAAAGAAGAAATTAATAGTCCAAAGAATATAAAATAACAGTAATGGGCCCACTTTCTTCAAAGATGTAACAATCTATCCCTGCCTGCCCAAACTGTGTTACTTTTCTCCATATTCTCCCTGATGTTCTCTAGAACTGCCAGAATACTAATGGAATTAGCTGTCCATCTGGTTTTCTTCATTCTGACTGTATGATTAGTCCATCTAATTGGGTCATTCATTTATTCCATGACATAGACATTTCCTACCTACTTCATTTCCTTGTTTGTCATCCATTTCTTATAACTTATTCGTCACATTAATTGACTAGATTATTTATAATCTTTCTTGTCCTTCTCCACTGTCCTTCAGTTGATGCTCAGTGTGGTGCCTAGGGAAAATAACATTCTGGATGCAAAGGAACTTGATTCAAATACTGCCTCTGATGTTTGTTTGCTGTATAAGCTTGCGTAAGTCAGTTCAACTTTATATAACCTCAGTTTCCTCATCTGTAAATGAAGGGGTAGAACTAGATGGCTTCTGAGATCCCTTTCCCCAATATAAATTTGTCCAAACCATAATTATTAGACTCTAGTGTTTATGCAGCAGCCCTGAAGGAAGACGACAGAAGTAGTTTCTTACATCTTTGAAGGAAGTAGCCACATTATTATTATCATTATCATATAGTCTTTGGAGCATTAATTTATTCTTTTCTTATCTTTTTCTCTTTTCTTTTCTTGAGGAAATTGAGATTAAACAATTTGCCTAGGATAATAAATTAGAAGGAAGACCATGGCATCTTTGTTACATGAAGAAACTTGGGAATTCATTAAAATAACTTTATTATTTCTTAAAGGCAATCTATCTCCTTTACCAAATGACATCATATTTGTATAGCACTTAGCAGAGTGCATAAAGTTGGTGATGAATAAATGCTGCCTTTCATCACAGTTCTTTAATCTTTCCATTCAGTTTTAGATCCAGCTGCATCATCTGTCCAGAAAATAATGGATAAGCAATACAAGTTGTCCAACTAATTACATTCCATCTTCCATATAGAGGGTTCCTAATGTGGGGCACATGATTTTGATAAATATTAATAAATAAATGTTTGTTACTGTTTTACTATAATTGATTTTCTTTTTAATTCTATATATATTGCATTTTTGTTTTTAAAAAAAACATTATTTTGAGAAAGGGTTCTAGATTACCAGTGATACCAAAAGAAGGTCATGAACCTCTGGTCTAGGCAATAGGCATGCTTAAAGTTAAGACAAATAATGATGTCAGCAAGTACATGCAACCATAGGGAATCAAGGTGACTCAGTGAATAGAACATCAGATCTGTAGTCAAAAAGAAAAATTCAAATGGGCTCATAAAGAGTTAGATATGACTGAAATGATGGAATGACAACATGCAATCATGTTCATCATCTACTCTTATTTCCTTCCTAGCACTCTCATTTGTGGCAGGAAGCTATTCATTTGCGTGAAAGCCCTATAGTACCCTCTGACCTGTGTGAACATTTTAGTCCCAACAGAAATACTTTTGCCAAACTGTAGACCCAGAAACAGTTATTTTAACCATGAAGAAAGTAGAATCATCAAGAAGTCTTAACATGTGAAGTAAGAATCAGTTTTAGAGAAGTGTATGAATGAATCTGATTGTAGGATTTGTGGGTAAGGCCCCTATTTGCTGTTGTTGGTACTCTTTGGTTGACGTCAATTGGGTCTAAATCTTGGTAACCACATTTGGTGTTTTCTTGGCAAGATATTGGAGTTGTTTTAGCCGTTTCCTTCTCCAACTCAACTTTATTCCTTGAGGGATTTTAAAAATGAAGCAATAACTACTCTTAAGGGTCTTACATTTTAATGGATGAGATAGCAAGCTTAAAGATAAACATGAACAGAGTAGAATAACAAAGAGAAAACTGTAAGTAGGTAATGAAATATTAGGTAGTTGTGGAGTGAAGACATTAAAGCATTGACTATTGAAGGCATTAAAGATGGCTTCGTGTAGAAGACAGAGAGGAGAGAGAGGGAGAGAGAGAGAGAGAGAGACAGAGAGACAGAGAGACAGAGACAGAGAGACACAGAGAGACACAGAGAGAGAGAGAGAGAGAGAGAGAGAGAGAGAGAGAGAGAGAGAGAGAGAGAGAGAGAGAGAGAGAATGGGAGATGAAAACAAGAAAAGTAGGGCCTATGAGATTGAGTGACTTGTTCAGGGTCACATAGCTAGTAAGTGTCTGAGGCCAGATTTGACCTCAGGAAGATGAGTCTAGGTCATTTACTCTATCTGCTATGATACCTAGTTTTCATAAAAGTATTCAAATAAGGACCTTGGGACCACTGTATTACCAAAACAAAAGTTGAAATAACAGAAAAATGTCTTTATTTTGGCAATTCCCCTGTATCCCTATTTAGCTCTCAGGACCTGCAATAGTGACCCCTAAGGAGAGAGTGTATGACTGGGAGCCTGGCATCAAGGTCATGGTGCAGCTGGTGGAAGAAGGTCCAGAGATAAGACAGGTTTGCAGTTTGGAGCTATTCTCATGCCAACTGCCAGCAGCAAAGAGCCTTTATTGCAACTGTCACTTTTTGGCTTTGGCTTGGAAACAGCTTGCTAGTCCTCAGTGGAACAGGTTATAGACGAAAAAGAAATTTCCACACTCACAATGGAGCATTTGTTTCTCTCATTTCAATATAACCCCAGTGCAGCTATTTAAGAATTCCATAACATAAATTATACCAATTGGGATTTTTTGTGGGAGGAAGAGTGTGGACCTATGAATTCTTTTGTAGGAAATTTTCTTGAGGGGAGGCAGTTTGCACTCAGATACAAATTAATGTCTGCTATTTAAAGATACAAAAAAATTGTAAAGGAGAAACAGATCTTAAATTCAGATTCTATGACTCCAAAAGCTAGCATTGAATCACATGGTGACTTGAATTTTCATAGATTTTTTTCAACTAAATTAATATTTTAAAAATCTTTACATCATAAGACTTATTCTGCATTTGAGACTAATTACTTGTGTGACTCTGGATAAGTCACTTAATGTCTCTGTAATTCAGTATCCTCAACTTGGACTGGACAATCTCTGAGGTTTTTTTTTTCAAGAAACAGATTTATGAACATAATTCTCTGTAGCAAGGAGAAAATCCACACTTAAATTTTGAGATATTTTTCATATAGCATGGGATATATAGGTTTAATTTATCCCACAGATGCTCATTATGGTTTTTCTTTGTATTGAAGAGTTAGAAATTATAGCCAATTCATTTTCAGTAGTACTTTAAGAACAAAAGTCTCATCCAGAGGTATTTGCTGAAGGGCAGAACAGCTGCTCACTCTTAGAGTAGATTACATTATGGATTGGTAAAAAGTGTTCTATGATAGAGAACAAATCGCACTGATATGCTTTACTAGGAGTAACAAAAACTTCAGTTCAATTCCTGCTTTGAAATGCACTGGTGGGATAATCCCAGACCAGTCATTATGATTTTATAGCCCTTCATATATAGTGGCACCAGTTTGGGAGACAGTGATGAGAAAGATTCATCAAATTCCATATTACTTACATTGTATAATGATACATTTCTGAATTCTCTAGCCCCAAAATAAGGAAAGAAAATGGTTGGCCAGAAAAAGGAGAGAAGGATGGAATAAGGTGAATAAGATGATGAGACTTGACTGTATGAGAGGTCACTAACAAAGGGACTGAATCTACTATATTTATGACTTACGTCTAGCAGACTCATTTTTATTTTACTAATCCCTACTAATCCCATGAACTAGACATGAGATCCTAAGGAATCTTCCCTTGGCTAGGTTAGAATATTTCAAAGTTTTAAATCAAGATCAGGAAAATTTGGTCTTTCAGGAATATATGTCTTTTAAATAAAGTTTAAACATAGTCCTCATGCCAACTTTCGTGTACACATAAGGACATATAAAAAAACATGTGAACAACCAGACCATTGGAAAAGTGTGACGTTTTGAATCAGAGGACCTTTGCTATTTTCTACATGTGTGATGTTGAGATAGTTATGTTTTTTGCTTTTGCTTTTTGACCTGTACCACTCCTTCAGGGCAGAACCTTTTGCATTTTTGTTGCCATTTCCCCAAGGCCTAGCATATCAACAAGTTAAATCAAGTCAGCAAGCATTAATCAAGAGTCTTTTTATCTACTGGATGCTGTACTAAACCTAGAACAGGTGCTTGGTAAAAATCCTGGAATAAATGTAATTTCCAAAAATAGGTGAATATGGACTTAAGGAACCAGGAATCTTCTTAATTAGAAAATGACCAAATTACCCTTAACTGTGCTGCCAATCAAACCCTGAATTAGGTTAACTGGTCTCAGCTGGGAAGCCAACTAAATCTTTGATTAATAAGTGATTAGGGAAAATAAGTCAGCGCCATTGAAATAAATATTTCTCCTGAGACAGGAACCCAATCCTCAAAGGTATTCCACATGTCCTGTCAAGATAATGACATGCTCAGTTCTTGGAAGCAAAGAATAAGGTTGAGACCTTAATGACTTTCCAAGATACAGTTGAACTCAATTTCATTCACTATGAGGACAGCATCTCTTGTCCTTATACGACATAACATAATTTTCTCAAGAAATTGGTATCCTTTATTTATGAGCAGACCCTTCCCAAAAGGGAACTACCAATGAAAATACATGGTGACTACCTCGCCATCATAATTAATTGAGTGAAGCTGGCCGCTGGACAGCTGGAGGTTAAAGGCCTTTGGGAAAGAACCAGGAGGAGAATATGAGCAAGGTCTTGTCTGTATTTTGGAACTTTCTGATAAATATTGCAAAAATGGCAAGAAAGAGAGGGGAAAGAAAATCAATTTATCCCAAAGCTATTTTAAGTAACTTACTTGCAACTAGATTTGGGAGCTGTCTTTTCAGGCTTATAATATAGATTTCTTCTAAGGAAGGCAGAGTAAAAGGGGAAAAAAAAGCACTTTTTAAAAAATCCATGAATGAAAGTTCCCTTGCTCAAGGGGCTTTGGGTGAAAGAATGTCTACAGTTACAGTTTCCACTTAAATTAATGAGCCCTGTGTCCTGAGAAAATCCAATTTAAACCCCGGCAAAGAGTTAGTGCATGGCAGGGTGGCATAGGGTCTTGTTTGCTTTGGGGTTTCCTCTGCCCAGTTAATAGGGATCACAGAATCCTCTTCTTCTTGGGGTCATAACCTTGAAGGTCAAATACAATTGTTTGCTTTATCTAACTACATAACTCCTTTTATGAAGGCTGATTGTTAAAGAATGTTATTGTAAATTGCTGTTGGCTACCAAAAAGGTAGAAAGTAGGCTACTCTTTAAATGAATGATGGGATTGAATTGGGTGGACATTAAAACCATGTAACAGCACCAAATTAAGCAACAAAAACACACCTTGGATATAGAATCCAGTTAAATTGTCTCCAAAGCACAAATTCTTTTTTTTTGATTGTTAGAATTGTTAATGACATATTGGTTTGGGGGGGTGCCCTAAAAATTAAGAAGTATAATGCATTGAGTGGTGTCATAATAGATTATTTCACATTGGTATAATTTTGCAAGTAATCCCATGGACTCATTTTCTTACACATTCAAGAGTTACCTTATTTTTTTTTCTAGAAACTACTAACCTACTTGGCTGTTTGTAGCATGCAACTTTTCTTTTCTCACCTTCACACTTTCCTTCAATTGTCTGCCATGCTTGTAATGTTCTTCCCCCTTAGAGCTACTGGCTTCCCTCGAGACTGAACTCAAGAACAATCTTGAGCAGGCAGCTTTTCCAATTGTTTTCATTCTCTCCAACCTCACCAACTCATAGAAATTTGCCTCTGAAATTGTTTCTCATTTACCCTGATAATATTTTCTATATACACAATTTTCTATTGCATGTTTTCTCCCCTCTTAGAAGGTCAGTTCAAAAGGGGAAAGGATTATTATGGTTTTTTTTTTCTTTTCTTTGCAGGTACAATGCTTAGACCAGTTCCTGGCTCAGAATAAATGTTTAATAAATGATTTGAAACTTCTCAGTACTCGGTTAATTCTTTCATACCTTCAGTTACAAAGCAGTTACTCGTTCTGTATTTGCAGTGGGAGTTCCATAAACCAATGAGATCAGAATCTACTCTCCCCCATGCCCCACAAGAAACCCAGCCACAGCAATCTAGGCATGGTGGGAATAAAGAGAAATATAAAAATATAACTCTGTCTTCTAGGAACAATAAGAACAGGAGGGATATTTAGAAGTCAAGACCTTGTTCTATGGATAGCTCTTTTAAATTCAATAAGCTTCTGAGTTCAATGAGTGATTATATTAATACAAATACCAAAAAAAATCTGTAAATTCAATGTATGTTAGGAAAATGGGGAATGAACCATCTTGAGGGAACTCCTCCATCTAGACCAAACCACAGCATTTTCCCCCTTTTTTAAACTTTCCAAACATACATTTTGATGTCATATAGAAAATGTCCTAATACAAATTTCTTCATTAAAAAGATAAAATAAGCAAACACAAAAAATCCAGAATCACCACTGTTTACTCTTTTATTTATCAAAATGTTCTCAACCCAGGGGACTGAGGAAATCACATGGAAAGTATAGAAAAAGGATAATGACACCTTTTCCTGATATCCAAGCAAACAGGTGGAGGCCACCATCTGTCCAATTAGCATTGTACTTTTATACAAACAGTGCAACCTTTTAGAAAGCAACATATTCACTGGCTATTTCAACTCTCTGAACATTTGGTCAGCTTTTCTTTCCTTTGGATTTCCCTTTCCTTTCCTTTCCCCTTTCCTTTCCCCTTTCCCTTCCCTTCCCTTTCCTTTTCTTTCCTTCCCTTCCCTTCCTTTCTTCTTTCCTTTTCCTTTGCCTTTCCTGTCCTTTCCCCTTTCCTTTATTTTCCTGTCCTTTCCTGTTCCCTTTCCTTTCCTGTTTCTCCCTTCCCTTCCCTTCCTTTTTCCTTTCCTTTCTTTTTCCTTTTTTTCCCCTTTCCTTTCCCTTTCCTTTGTTTTTAAACTCAGTTAATGAGTTGTTTATAGATTCTGTTTACTGTGGTTTTCAAGACCTATAAATGCAAACTCTTCCTAATGGCTAAATATAGAATTCTCACGTATGAAATAAACACCTAACATGTTTTTAATAGGGGAAAATATATGTGTGTGTAAAATTAAGGGTATAAAAGAGTATCATTCATAATTGGAAAATGGGTTCTAAAACACATTAATGTTGAACCTCTCCCTTCCCCATTATCTCTATAGTTGTGAATGATGAGCTATTTTCTCAACCAAGAAGATGAGACTATGGTTTATTGTGAACCAACCTCTCAGAGGTAGCTGCCCACTGGCATTGTCATCCCAAAGTGGAATATAGTTTCCTGAGATGCTATGGGGTACAAAACTCAAACCTATTAGAAAATAATGAGGTTGCAGTTACTTCATTATTGTTAAAAATAAAGAGTTGAAAAGAAATTTCTTTTATAAATTTGACTCCAAACCTCAGAAAACAGAGCTTATTTTTTAGAATAATAAAATGAAATAGGACCCTTATTTGAACAGCTGTTTAGTGTTACGACTAATTTTATTACTTTTCGCTGTAACTGCAGTAGTCTAAATTAAAATAAAGAGCCAGATTTGTTCATAGGTAAATGATTCTGCTTTATTTTATTGTGTTTTCCAAAGGCAAATAAGCTGTTCTTAGTAAATCTCTCCTTTCCCTAAAAAAATAGAAAGCATCTTTTAGAATATTTCTCCCACAATGGACAAACCTTAATATGTTTCAGATTTTCCCTGGTGACATTAAAAATGCAGAATGAGTGAATGGTGTGTGTGTATATGTGTGGAGGGGCAAGTAGAGCTGTTCCTAAAATCTGGAGTATTCTGTTTCTATTTTTTTTTCATAAGTTGCTCTGCAACTAAGAGAGATCCTAGTCAGAAAAGTGGTGAAGCAGACTAGAAATTAGGCAAAGGACACTAGATCAGATCTCCCAGCAACTGTGTTGAGTGTAGAACTCCTAACACATCTCCATCCTTAAAGGCTTATTATTGGGGGCAGTTAGGCCCTGGAGTCAGAAGGATCTGTGTTCAAACCTGGCCTTAGACACTTAATAATGACCTAGCTTGACCTTGGGCAAATCACTTAACCCCATTGCCTTGCAAGAAAAAAACCTATAAAAAGTTGAGAATAATCCTTAAGAGAAAATAGATTTTAAAAAAAGGTTATTAATGACTTTATAGTTTAGTTAGCCCCACTTTGTGATGAAGTAAGAATCTTGTGAGTCAAGTATATTTGCAAAAGGAAAACATTTGCCTCAACAAACATCACTGAGAATATTATTAGATGATCCTAGGACATCTAAACATCCACTTGTCCATGATGTAAATTGGATGATTAGTAATCATCCAAGCTAATGATTATGTCTCAACCCTTTTATCACCCCAGAGTTCCAGTCTGCTTTCCCACTTCATCCTGCTTACTCTTTCAGACCCGTGAAACTTTGACACCTTCTCCCTTACTCTGGATGCAGTGAGTATTAAAATTTTTCTTTGTTAAATGCCTAGTATATTCAAGCTATTATACTACATCTGGCACTACAAAGATGAAATAAAAAAATCCCTTTGTCTTAATAAGCTTATATTTTATTAGAAAAAAGAATACAATATATAAGCATAGAATTTTCCACAATCTATTTTGAGAATGAAGGAGAGAATGTTAACAATTAAGGGGCAAAAGTCAAAGCTCATTGTAGGATCTGACACATGGTCTGAGATTTCTGATAGGCAGAGGTGAGGGAGTAGTAAATTTCATATTTAAGGATCAACTTGTAAGAAGTTACAGAGATGAAAAATGTAATGTTCCATTTAAGGAACAGCCAGTCGGCTGGTTTGACCTCAAAGAACTTACATTCTTCTACCAGAGACCGTGGAAAGTGGAGGGAAGGACAACATGTATACAGAAAAATGATAAAATTTACTAAAGTAATTTCAAGGAACACTAAAAACTGGAACAAATTATAGAGTAGGGCCAGAAAAGACCTCAAGTAGGAAAAGGTATCTGAGCTGTCCATTAAAAGAAGCTAGAAAAATACATAGTAGAAGTTGTAAGGAGGAACACTAAATGTATGGACAAAGAGGTGGATTATGGGGCATCATATACAGAAAACAGCAAATTAATAGACTAGAATAGAAATAAGAGCTAGCAATTAAGAAACACTTGTCCAATTGAATTAATCAAGGGAGGGGCAGCTAGGTGAGTGCAGTCAGGAGGACCTGAGTTCAAATCCAACCTCAGACAATCACCTTACCATGAGACCTTGGGCAAGGTCTTGTTTTGCAACTCAGGTTCACAATAGACTTGCAAAACAAACAAAAAGAATTAATCAGGGGCAAAATGACCTAAAAATGAAGTGGGACAATCATTTGATAAGAATGAAGAATAATTCAATAATTGCACTTTTAATCATTGCATAAAATAAGTGAAAGGAATCTGCCCATTAAATTGGCTAGTTAACTGTTAGTCAATTGACAAGCATTTATTGGGTTTACTAGATGCTAGACCCTGAGCTAAGTGATGAGTATTCAAAGAAAGGCAAAACATTCTTTGGCCTGAAGGAGCTCATATTCTAATGGAATTGTCATTGTCAGGAATAAGAGAGGTCTTAGTCCTGTTGAAGTCTATCCAGGTGGGGCTATACTGGATAGACTATGTTTACTCTTTGGTACCATATTTTAAGGACATCAACAAGCTAGAATGTCTAATAAAAGACAAGGAGGAGAGTGAAGGTTTTCAGCCTTGTGCCATATGAGGGTGAGGTAGAATTAACAAGGATACAAAGGAAATGCAAGGGAGTGTTAGCTTTTTTCGTGTATTTGTAGGGCTGTTGGATAGAAAAGAAAATGAGCTTGTTCTGGTTGACTTGTATAGGCAGAACTAAGAGAAAGGGTTGAGATTTGTAGAGATGTAGTTTTAAGTCTGATGTCAAGAAATTTTCTTAACAATTAGGTCTGTCCAATGCTCAGATGAAGAAATTAAATCTATCTCTAGTCAGATGAAAAAGTTCTAAATCATTATTCATTAGACAAAGCAAATTAAAACAATTCTGAAGAACCACCTTTACACCTATCAGTTTGGCCAATATGACTTAAAAGGAAAATGATCAATGTTGGAGGGGATATGGGAAAACTGGACCATTAATGCATTGTGGAGGAGTTGTGAACTGACCCAGCCTTTCTGGAGAATAATTTGGTATTATGCCCAAATGGCAATAAAACTATGCATACCCTTTATTCCAGCAGCACTACTAGGTGTGAATCCCAAAGAGATCACAAAAAAAAGGTAAAACCCCACATATGCAAAAATATTCAGAGCAGCACTTTGCATAGTGGCAATGGATCAGAAATTGAAGGAATATCCATTAACTGGAGAATGATTGTAGGACATGAACGTGATGGAGCACTCTTCTATAAGAAACAATGAGGAATGGGACTTCAGAATAGCATGGAAAGACTTCCATGAACTGCTACAGAAAGAAGTGAGCAGAATCAGGAAAACATTGTACACATTTACAGCAATGTTGGGTGATGATCAACGATGATAGATTTGATTACTTCTGCAGTACAATAATCAAAGACAATACTAAATGATTTGTGATAGAGAATACCATCCCTATTCAGAGAATACCAGCCTTATCCAGAGAAGGAATTTAAATGCAGACCAAAGCTTACTATCTTCAATTTAAAAGAAAGTTGTCTTATGAATTATGTTGTTTTTCTCTAATTTTGTTTCTTCCATTTGGATGTGATTCTTCTTTCAAAACATGATTAAAATAGATCTATGTTTAACATGGTCATAGATACAGAACCTATATTACATTACTTTCTGTTAGGGGAGGAAGGAGGGAAGGGATGGAGGAAGGAAAAAAATGTAAAAAAATGATTCTAGGGGCAACTAGGAGGGGCAGTGGATAGAGCACTGGCCTTGAAGTCAGGAGGATCTGAGTTCAAATCTGAACTCAGACACTTTAATAATTGCCTAGCTGTATGACCTTGGGCAAGTCACTTAGCCCCATTGCCTTGCACAAATGAAAAAAAAAGATTCTTGAAAACCACCATTACATGTAGTTGGAAAAAGAAACAAAGTAAGAAATGGGGAAAAAACAATTAGATCTGTCATAAAATGGAATAGGCTGCTTTGGGATATCATGGGATATCATCTGCCAAAGTCTTTAAACAAAAGCTAGGAGAATGCTTATTAGGGTATATAGTAGAGAGAATTCTTTTTAAGCTACATTACAGTTTGGATCCATTTGTCTCTGAGGTCCCCTCAAACTGAGATTCTATGATCCAAGTCCTGAGTAATAGATGACCTCAGAATGGAACTCACAAGCATTAGGCAACTTCCCCTAAAATCTAATAGGAGTCTTTTTCAATGCTTGTTCAAGAATTTGTTCATAAGAGAGAGGAAGACTTTTCACATCAACAATTTTCCTTTAACTCAAAACATTTTGAGCAATGAAATGACAGCATTCTTCTGAGCCCTTTGCCTTTTTTCCCCAACATTCACTGAGATTGCACCAAGCCATTGCAGAAATGTAACTCCTGAGTAGATAATCACTTCTTCTCTATTGCTAATTCCTTGATAACTAATGAAAAAAATTTAAAGAATCCTTAGTTTTGGCATTAACTTTGACAGTGTCACTTGAAGTTTTAACACATGTTTAAAACCTCATAAAAAGGACAGAATTTAAAAATAAATTAAAAAACACCAGTATTATCCTGATTTTATACTAGAGGACACTGAACTTCAGATAAGATAAATGACTTGCTCAAGTTTGCAGGCTAGGAAGTGACTGAACCCATAAAAATTGTACTCAGTTATAGTTCCTTTGAAGGTCTATTCTTGGCAAGCTTTAAAATAATAGAAAGATGGGAAAAATAGACAGACAGAAAGACAGATAGATGACAGATATATATATGTATGTATATATATATATATATATATATATATGTATATGGAGAGAGAGAGAAAAAGAGAGAGAGAGAGAGAGAGAGAGAGAGAGAGAGAGAGAGATCAGTTGTTGTCCTTTGTTTTTGAAGAAGACTAAAATGATCTAACTATGTTTGAGTCAAGGTACAGTGGGAGAACAGTGTCAGCTTGGGATCCTCTACTACAGATTGGACACAAAGGAGCCTTATGAAAATTGGGGGTGGATTCTTCTAAATTTGAACATATTTTGTCTGTTTTGAGCTGCTTAATTCTGTTTTTCTCATAGTGCCCAGCACCCTCTGATGACCTCCTCACCCACCCCCATTATGAGTTCTCTCCTTTGCAAATTCTCCATAAAATAGTCTTTTTTTAAAGAAAATACATGTTTGGCATTCAAACCACATCGCAAGCCCATCAGAGTTGCACCCTCTATATGAAATTTAAATTCTTGGTAGCTTAGTGTGAGAAAAGAGCTCAGTGTCTGGTATCTTATCCTACCAGTTGAACTTCAGAATCTTTCAAAGACAATTTAAATGGAAGAGCAGATTGGCACAACAAGAGCATTCTGCATCCATATGATTGGTGGATCAAAACCATCCTCTACTAAAAGAATGGGAATAGGCTATATAAAGGTATCTATATAAAGAGAAAGAGATATGTATGTGTCTGTGTTTGTGTGGCTATACATATATATGGATATGTTTATATGTAAACAATTCTATATATACTTCTATTTAACAGTTGTTTTCTGGATGAAGATAGTATCTTCTTTCATATATCCTTTATAGTTAATTTGGGTATTTATAATATTTAATATAACTTATTTGTTCAAAGTTGTTCTTCAAATAATAGTGTTGCTGTTGTCTACATGAATACAGCATTCTCTTGTTTCTCCGCATTTCTGTCGTATGTCATATGTCTAGCCGTCTTTTTGCCACCACAAAGTGAGCTGCCATAAATATTTTAGAACATATGGGTTCTGTTTCTTTTTCACTAATCGTCTTTGGAAATAGACCAGTAGTATTATTGCTGGGTCAAAGAGCATAGGCAGTTTAATAACTCTTTGGGCATAATTCCGGATTGCTCTCTGAAATGAATGAGTGGGCTAAAGAACAAATCATAGAAACATTCGATAATTTCATTAAAGATGATGACAAAAATGAAATCGAATATCAAAGCCTATGAGATACAGCAAAAGCAGTAATCAGAAGAAAATTTAGATCTCTAAGTGTTTCTAACAAAAAATAAAGTACAGACTAATGAAATGTGGATGCAATTAAATTACTAAAAGAACAAACTAAAAATCATTAATTAAACACTAATTTGGAAACCCTACAAATTAAAGGTGAGGTTAATAAAATGAATGCAAAAATTGAATTAATTAATAAATCTAAGAGTTGGTTTTATCTAAAACAATACAATAAATAGATCACTGGTTAATTTGATTTTAAAAAGAAAATCATATCACTATTACAAAAAATGAAAAGGATAATACAACATTAGCAAAGATGAAATTAAAGCTGTTATAAGGAGTTATTTTGCTCAATTAAACTACCAATAGATTTTAAAAATTAAGTGAAATGGAAGAATATTTATAAAAATATAAATTACCTAGTTTAGCAGAAGAGGAAATAGAACACCAAGATACAAGTATTTTAGAAAAAAGAAACTGAACAAACTATAAATGATCTTCCTAAGAATAAACCACCA
This sequence comes from Macrotis lagotis, assembly GCF_037893015.1. Classification (NCBI taxonomy): domain Eukaryota; kingdom Metazoa; phylum Chordata; class Mammalia; order Peramelemorphia; family Peramelidae; genus Macrotis; species Macrotis lagotis. The sequence continues at coordinate 32,154,653 of NC_133664.1, read as the reverse complement.
GGATCAGATGGACTTGAGATAATTTTATCAAACATTCAAAAATCAACTAATTCCATTAATAAATAAATCAGAGGCAAAGAAGGGAACCTATTAAACTTTTTTTGTGAATCAAATATGATCCTGAAGAGTAAAAAAGGAGAAAGAAAATTATATGCCAATTTCATTAATGAATATGATTGCAAAAATCCTAAATAAAACACTAGCTATAAGATTGCAACAATATATTACAAATATTATACACTATAATCAAGAGGGATTTATATACTTTCTTGGGAAATTTCCCACAATGCTGGAGTGAAGAGAATGGGGCATGCTGGTTTTCCCCCTTTGACAATCTCTCATGGAGGCTGAGGGTGGGTGGATTCATGGACCACAGTTGCCTAGAAAGAGCAATTATGAATTGATTGAAACCTGAATCTCTAGAACAAATATTCATATCAAAGAGATGACAGATTTATTTAAGAATTTATTTTGAGATTATATTCTTTTTAAATAGATATGGCAGATTTCTTTTTTCTGATGGGTGGTATGCTCATTGATTTTGTCCAATTTTAAAAAGCAAGTATGTAGGGGCGGCTAGGTGGCGCAGTGGATAAAGCACTGGCCCTGGAATCAGGAGTACCTGGGTTCAAATCTGGTCTCAGACACTTGATAATTACCTAGCTGTGTGGCCTTGGGCAAGACACTTAACCCCATTTGCCTTGCACAAACCTTTAAAAAAACTAAAAAAAACCCCTAGTATGTATAGGAAATATCTTTTTATCATCTATTTGTACTTTTGAGCTATATAGAAAATTAATTAACAGATTTTTTTCCCCACAATTTAGCTATGTCTTGAAAAGTGGAATGGTATAATAGAATGGTGTCACTTAGATGATGCATGGAGAGAGTGCTAGGTCTGGAGTCAGGAGGACCTGAGTACAAATCCAACCTCAGACATTTACTAGCTATGTGACCCTGGAGAAATCACTTCACCCTGTTCGCCTCAGTTTTCTCATCTGTAAAATGAACTGGAGAAGGAAATGGCAAATCATTCCAAGATATTTGCCAAGAAAATGCAAAAATGTAGTCACAAAGAGATGGATACAACTGAAACAACCGAACAAAAATGGCAACATAATAGAATGATTTTCATGTTTAGGATGTTGAAGACCTGGGCATATTAAATCTCTTTCAATGTCTTTCAATAGCTACTTTATGTTTGTCTTGCTGAGTCTGTCTCAACCTGCAAAATAGGGGTAACAATTCATTCCATAATAGGAATATTGTGAAGATCAAACGAAATAATGCACATGAAAACACTGTAATTATGAAGCATATATAAATAGAAATTCTTTGGGGAAAGGAGGAATAGTGTTTTTAAAGAAGGGTGATAATAATGTGTTCTCTGAAATCCATCAGAACATTATAAAACATGCAAACTGGGCTTGGATTTTACTGAAATCAAAGTTGAGAACTTTTAGAACTTCTAAGAAAGTGACCAATGAATAAATTTAACTATTAGATGACAATTATTTATGACATCGTTCCTGCTTTAAAAGATAAAGGGATAAGTTTGTAGAGGGTTTGCGGAGAATCACATAATCACCTGCATTTAGTACTGAATGGATTATCATCTTCTGATTAGAAATCTCCAGCTACATGAAAATATATTGAAAAAAAGATTAATGCTTCAGGTAGGGATTCAAGTAGATGGTCTCTAAAGGGGCTATGCAATATTAAAATCCTCTGAATCTAAAGCATTATTGCTTTTCTGTCTATAGGTATGCAGACATGACCTTTAACTCCTGAGCAATGCAGAGATTTAACTCTGAGGAAATGATCTCTGGAGAATTATTTCAGTGACTATTGCGCTCTCTCTCTCTCTCTCTCTCTCTCTCTCTCTCTCTCTCTCTCTCTCTCTCTCTCTCTCTCTCTCTCTCTCTCCCCCTCTGTCTGTGTGTATGTGTTTGAAGAACATTTTGATGGAAAGAGCATGATTGTTTTTTCTTGGGTCATTTCAGTAGTCTAAATCTCCATGACCCCTTTGGAGTTTTGGGGGGATTTTTTGGCAAAAATAATGGAGTGATTTGTCATCACCTTCTTCAGCTCATTTTAAGAGATGAGGAATTGAGACAAATAGGTTAAGTGACTTGCCCAGGGTCACATAGCAAGCAAATAAGTTTCATGAACATGAGACTTTCTGATCCCAAACTCAGTATTCTATACATTGCACTACCTTGCTGCCATGGAAAGAGAAAACAGCAGTTTAACTTTAGTTTCTAGGAAGCTCTATGTGAATTTGCATAAATGAGGACTTTTGATGCATTTGGATGAGACAAATAGAATTTTTTTAAATTGTAGTGGAAAAGATAAAATGAGGAAATTACTGTATTTTACCCAAATTTCAAATGCCCTTGTCTTATTTTGGGGGTTTAAAATTTTTGCATATACTTTTGTATCTAGATAGATAGATAGATAGACAGATAGATATCCTTGTAGTCAAAAGACAGTTAGCTTTAGAGTTAAGAAGAATGAGGTTCAAGTTGGTCCTCTCATACATACTGTGTGACCCTACACAAGTCATTTAGTTTCTCAATTTTCCAGGCAACACAGAGAATTAAAAATCATAAAACATCAGTGTTCTACATAATTACAAAAAATTTCTCCACTATAAACATTTTATAGGAGTAAAATCATCCATACCATCTCCTCCCCCCTTGTTCATTTAATAGTAGCTTACAGGAATTTCAAACACAGTACTTTATATGATAAAATGACCATTCCCTTCCTTTTAGCAAATAAAATTCTGAGTCTTTTCACAGAAGAATTGGAAGAGGCTCAAGAAGTCACATTGTGACATGTATCTCATTTATTCCATGCCCAATAAGTGGGCACTTAGATTTTGAAGAATTTCATTGAAAGGTATTTCTAAGGAAGAAAATTTTAAGGGGCAGCTGGGAGGTACAGTGGATACAGTATCAGCCCTTGAGTCAGAAGGAACTAAGTTCAAGTACCATCTCATACATTTAATAATTACCTAGTTGTGTGACCTTGGGTAAGTCATTTAACCCCATTGCCTTGCAAAAACCAAAAGGAAAAAAGGAAAAAAAAGAAAGAAATTGAGCTAAAATTTGCCTCTGAAATTTCCATGAGCTTTCTTGGTTCAGAAGAAAAATCAAAATAAATCAAAACTGTATTCCCATATGTCAGCCCATGTAATATTCAGACTATACAATGATTTTCTCATTCTTTTGCTTTTTATCTTTTTTATAGATTTTATTGAAACTGCTTTTTAAAAGATGACATTGTTCTCACTTTCTAACAGCTCTCTCCTCCAGAAAAATATAGAGTATCATTCCTTGTAACATATCAGTGTAATCAAATGAAATAAGTAAATACATTTTCCATATATAAAAAAGTATGAATAATTATACTTTTCTTCCACTACCAAAAATGGAGCAGATTCTGCTATCAGTTCTCTAAAGTCATGGTTAGATATTGCATTGATCATTTATGAAGTATTTATACCTTGGTTTCCTTTACATTATTGTGATCATCAAATAAATTGTCCTTTTGGTTCTGCTTACTTTGGTCTGAATGAGCTTATTAAACTTCCCAAGTTTCTCTGAATGAATATAAATGAATATAAAAATATTCTTCATTTCTTAAAATGCAAAATTCTATTACAGAATCATGACCTATTTTATTCAGCCATTCATGAATCAACATGGACCCTTTCTGGCTTGATGAAAACTGGCTTCTCCATACTCCCTCCACAGATTATCTCCATATATGTATGCAATACATATATTCTACTTTTGTCCTAATTTTTCAAAATGCTTAAGGCTCATATTTAAATTTCATCTTGTGTGGTTTCAGTTCAATAGTCCAGCTTGCTAAGAGCTTGGGAATCCTGACTCTACCATTCAGCATATGTGTTCCTGATCTGAGGACTGATGGAACATGAGAAGAAGCAAGGAGATGTTTTTATTGCTTGAAAACTGTGTCATTTCTTTCTAGAAAGGGCTAGGGAAAATTTATGTCTTCATTTTTTTTAAAACTTGTAGGAAGTTGGAGATGGGTATGGGGGGAATGGAGAAGTGACTTTATTAATCACTACAAATCCATAACAAATTTGTTTGCAAATGCCAACCTATATTACAGGTTTTCTAACTAGGAATAATTCACAAATCTGGATGGGAAAAACATTTTATTTTCACCAACCTTTGAATGAAATTAAAAATTTCCTTTGATTTTAATGTAGGGAACAAACTATAGCATTATACTACCAGAGGGGACTCATGCCACCAATGTAGTTACTTACTGTAACCACTCTCAAGCCTCATGATATTACTTCATATATTGGATCTTCATGAGTACTGACTCTATCACTAGCATGAGCAACAGTTATTATATCATCTGTCTGAATAGATACTACTCCAAGTTTCTTGACTTATTGCATAAGAATTCCCTGGGAGAACATGAGTTAATCTTAGTATCACATACAGCTGCTGCATTAGCAATTTCACCATTTCTCTAGTCCATGCTGGAGAAAAATATAATCGAAATATCTTTTTGCTTGGTTTATGTTCTTCCTTGCATGAACCACTGATTCCTTTGGAAAGCAGATTACTCTTTGTTTCTGATATTTGAATAAAAGTCAAGTGCCCGAGTCTAAGGCTTGATGTGTTTGACTGTTTCTAAGAGAGCAGATCACGTGATACAGAATAATGTGCAGAAAGATAGCTACTGAGTGTATGTTCACCATTTGGCTCTTCATAGGCCAAGTGATTTGAAGCTAGTCTATACTCAACAATACCCTGAAATATTAATGCAGATCATGGTGATGAAGGAATTCCACTACTACTTACAATATGCTATTTCACAACAATTAAAATTCTGTATAATTTGGTACAAAAAATGTGCAAAAACTTATTAATATTAAGTAAATCTATGGTGGGCATTTAAGTATATCAGTTTATTTAATGAACACTTAAATAGCAAAAGGAGACCATTTATTTCCTGCTTCCTTCAATATTATAAAGAAAGGAGTTATAATGATCTCATTTAAAGATTAACTGTTTTTTTTAATCCATAATCCTTTGTTCAAAATGGATCTCCCACAGATACAACACAGAAATCACTCTTGTAAGAGATAAACTATACTTAATAACATCTGGTACATTTGTAGTTCGTCTCTCAAAGACTAATCTTTATAGCTACCTAGTAGATTGTTAAATTGGCTGTCTTATTTTGAATTAACGTTAAGTTAAGTTCATGGGTCAGAATGTAGACAGGAATTTGAGGAGGAGGAGAGTAGAAGCAAAAGGGAAAAAACAGAACAAAACAATTCTTTGAAGATAATGCATTTTCACTATGCATCCATGCAAACTTCTGATCTAACTCCTTTTAGAATTAAAATTTGTTTTTGAAACAGCATATTTTAAGAGAGTAATCTTGGCAGAGCTATTTCAAATTAAAAATTCAAATTATTCATGTAAGGCCAAATGTTAACTAGGATCCTAATTGCCTCCAAATTTGCACAGGAACTAATTGGGCCTCAAGCCAGTTGAAAACAAACTATCAACTGTTAGTAGTAAATTTCCAATACTCATTTGACAGGAGTTTGCTAATCTTCTGACAGGTGTGCATGCTCCATATCTGCAAATTCCTGTTTTCTAAACCTGCTTGTCATCTCTATGCAAAGTAAAACACATATAAAACAACAGTCAAAAGTGTTTTGTTTCTTTTATTTTTTCATAAAGTTTGACTTAAAAGCATCTTTAGACATAACTTCATTTAATTTATCAGAGGCAGACATGATAGAATTGTTCAACAGCAGCTAGCTGGGAGATGTCCCAAAGGGCTAATCCAGACTCAGTTTCCCTTTCCAGAATCATTTGTCACAATTTCCTCCCTTTCATACATTCTTCATTCCAATCAATCCAGTCTTCTTGATTGTTCCTGAAGCTATGTTTCATTTCTTTGCCATCACCCAGGCTATCTGGAGTCACTTCACTTCTTAAAATCCCTTACTTCTCTGAAGGTTGATCTGAGGTGCTATCTCCTGTAGGAAGCTTGTTCTGTCCACCCTGCCCCGCCCCAAGAACTGGGAGAAATCAATAGTTCTATGCTAAGCACATAGAATTCCATTTTAGTGCCCGTTTTTAGGATAGAAATTTTTAAGGGAAGGAATTTGATTGTTTTTCTCTTTATACTCTGAGTATCTTACAAAAGACTTTTGAAATAACAAAATAGCTTCTGTTTCTATGTTTGCAAAGATATTTCAAGTGTGTGAAAATTATTGGGAATTAAATATTGATTTACTTAGGGGCAGCCAGGTGGTTCAGTGGATAGTGCACAAGGCTTGGAGTTAGGAAGATCTCAGTTCATATGCAACCTCTCATATTTAGCAGTTGTATGATCCTGGAGAAATCACTTAATCCTGTTTGCTTCCATCTGTAAAGTGTAAAGAGTCGAACACAACTGGAAATGACTGAACAGCATCATTGATACATTTTCATTATCTGAGAGCAGTAGTCTTGCAAAAGAACTTTTACTAACACTGGATTACAGAAAATATCCAACCCTTACTAAACAAACCTATATTGAATTGGTTTCTTCCATTTAGTAAGTTCTTTTTCAGTTGAGTTCCCATATATTTCTTTTTCTTTGTTTGCTTTTCACTGCATTCTCTTGTTTTGTTATTTAATACTATGGATTTTAATGATGGACTTTACTCCAAGGCAAAATGGAGATATTGTTGGGAGTATTTCTAGAGCACACTTCACTAACTGTTAGAGATAACTTTCTGGTGTGGGGTGGTCAAGTATCTCAATGGTAAGTGTTTCAAAGATCATTCAAGGCTAAAAGGAAATAGGATCAGTCGATGAAATGAGAAGGAATTTGTGACTGACAATGAAACATGACTCCAAGATCTGGACAATTATTTATGTGAGACAACCAATTTAATCACTAGGAAACTAGTAACAATCTTTAAAGGAAGCCTGCAGATGAAAAGTGATTATTTTGCTGTGTGATAGAGGTTCCTTGAACAATGAAAAGACTAATACAATGACAGCTGCAGTTTCCTTTACAATTTTGCTTTTTGTACTTTGAAGTATAAAGAAAATTACATAATAATTGTATGAGTCAAATAAAAATTACGTTTTCTCTGGTCTTCCTCCATGCCTAAAATGTTCTCCCTTTTCATATAAAGAAAGAAAGGAGAGAAGGAGAGAGGGAAGGAAGGAAGGAGAGAGAGAGGGAAGAAAGGGAAGGAGGAAAGAAGGAAGAAGAGAAGGAAGGAAGGAAGGAAGGAAGGAAGGAAGGAAGGAAGGAAGGGAAAGGGAATGTGTGAGAGAGAAAGAAAGAAAGAAAGAAAGAAAGAAAGAAAGAAAGAAAGAAAGAAAGAAAAGAAAGAAGGAAAGAAAGAAAAAGAAAGAAAGAAAGGAAGAAGAAAAGAAAGAAAGAAAGAAAGAAAGAAAGAAAGAAAGAAAGAAAGAAAAGAAAGAAAGAAAGAAAAGAAAGAAGGAAAGAAAGAAAAAGAAAGAAAGAAAGGAAGAAGAAAAGAAAGAAAGAAAGAAAGAAAGAAAGAAAGAAAGAAAGAAAGAAAGAAAGAAAGAAAGAAAGAAAGAAAGAAAATGAAAGATGGAGAGGGAAGGAAGGAAGGAGAGAGGGAGGGAAGAAAGGGAGGGAGGAAGAGAAAGAAGGAGAGAGGGAAGAAAGGAAGACTGAGTTGTACAAGGATGATGATGATTGTATTTGCCAACAAAGGGATAAACACCAAGGTTAAGAGGTAAATGAATAGTGTAATAGGGCAGGAAAGAGAAATACAACACCTAACCCTAAAAAACAGTGATCTCAAATCGTCAGTACAATTCCCAGAATACAGAAAGAATATGTAAAAGTGTAAAAGAAACTGCTATCAAAAATCTTTAAATAATTGTAGTGAATAGGTAAAGTATCAGAACACTGAAGATGGAAGGAAAATGTAGCAATTTTCAAAGAGGGAAATTAGTGGATTTAGGAAACAAGACTGGTGATTTTTGCATTGATAGAAAAATCTAGAGTTAATATTATAGAGTTACTAGACATTGAGGCAAGGAGATCACACTCCCTTTGAGTTAACTTGGATTCATTAAGATTAAGTCACAACAAATTTTTCTTATTTCTTTCTTCAGGGTTAAAAGTAAAACAAAGAGAATGCTGTAGAAATAATATATCTTAGTTACAATAGTGAATATCTTGGTTACAATAGTGTCCTAGAGATGATTCAGTGGTTGAGAGTAAATATCTCTGAGCACCACTTGTGGGTGTCATATTATCAGTATGCTACATGGTATATGCTCTAATCTATTGTTTATCATAGAAATGTATGGTAAGTCATGTCATATTTAGTTAGATTCAGGTCCTATGGGGTGGGGGAGAGAAATATTATCAAAGAGTATTGATTGACAAAGGAATCAGTGGAGAAAGTTCTCTTGTGGAGTGTTTTTAGGGTTCCCTACATGGCCATGTCCCATTCAAAATTTTTATCACAGACTTGAAGGAAAGCATATTTATCAAATGTCAGTTAAATATGTTAGATGACACATTTTAAAAGGGTGCTTATCTGGAGAAAAGACAATGTTATTTGAGGAATGACTGAAGTAAATAGAGGTAATTAAGTAAGAGGAGAAAAGTAGAGATAGTATAGCAGTCTTTAAAAATCTGAAGGACCGTCATGTGAAAGAATATTTAGATGTATTCTTAGTTGTTCCAGAGGATCGATTTAAGATCTATGGAAGGAGATGAAAGGGAGCGAGGTTTTTTATTTAATATAAGAACTAACTTCCCTAGAGTTACAGCTGTCTGAAAATGAATTAGGTTGCTAAAATAGGAGCAAGTACTTCATCCATGGAAGTATTAAGGCACTGGCAGGATTTCATAGTAATGATTTATGAATTGGATAGAACCCTGATAGAGTGACCTTTTAATATTCTTTCCAATTTAGAGATTTCCTTGTTTGTATGTATGTAGGTGACCAAGTACATGTGATATGAGTGTCTGAGGGTGGCATAATTATATTATGTTAATTTTAGTATACAATAAAACTTGGCCTATAATAAAAAGTAATAGTTAGTGGTCACCAGATGTTTTATGGCAATAAATATATTTGCTTAAGGCTCACCCAACTGTGAATCTCTGAATTTAGAATCTTATTTTAATTTGTATTTTATTAAAAAATTCTCTAGATTTTATAGAACAAAGGAGAATAAAACAATGACACCTTTGTGTCTAGGACAACAGATACAATTAAATGCATTCAGAGAACAGGGAGTGAACCTTGCAACAATATCCTTAATTCTTGAAAGAAACAGATTTTGGGGGCAGATAGGTGGCGCAGTGGATAAAGCCCAGGCCCTGGAGTCAGGAGTACCTGGGTTCAAATCCTGTCTCAAACACTTAATAATTACCTAGCTGTGTGGCCTTGGGCAAGCCACTTAACCCCATTTACCCTGAAAAATAACCTAAAGAAAAAAAAAGAAACAGATTTTGGAGAGGCAAACTTCTTCCTTCTCTTTCCCCCTCCTTTTCCCCTTAAATCTCTCCCCCCCATGCAGTGAGGAGAAGCAAAGGTATAAATATCACTAGGGTCAATCATGAATGGTTAGGCATATCAACCAGGCAAATATGTGGGAAGGACTAATGACTAATGCAAGTCTCCTGGATGATACTCATTAATCAGTGGGCCTGTTTCTCCTTCCTTTGGTCAAAGTGAACTATTCAATTCCTTCATGGCATGTTTGAAAATCACAAGTATGATTTGATGGCATTTAAATCAACTGTAAGCAAGAATGTAAAATGTATGATTTGATTATATAAAATAAAAAAACAAGCTTTAGCACAAATGAAACTAATACATTCAAAATTAGAAGGAAAAAGGAAAGATGGGAAAAATGTATTTCTCTGATTAAAGACCTCATTTCTTAAATATATAGGGAAATATATGAGTCAAATTTAGAAAAATAAGAGCCATTTCCCAGTTGACAAATAGTAAAAGAATATGAATAGAAATTTTTTCAGCAGAAATCAAAGCTCTCAGTAGTTACAGGAAATAAAAAAGTGTTCACAATCACTACTGATTAGAAAAATGCAAATTAAAACAACTCAGATACCATCTCACAGATGATTAAAAGAAAAATGGCAAACATTGTAAGGGATATATAAGTCATATTGTCTTAGTTATTCTTGTTGTTGCTTGGTTGTTTCAGTCATATTTGCCTCTTCATGATCCCATTTGGTGATTTATTTCTGAATACTAGAGTGGTTTACACACCAGTTCATTTTACAGATGAGGAAACTGAGGCAAACACATTTTAGTAACTTGATCAGGGACATAAAAAATATAGAAAAAGTCTGAGAATTCCTCACTTCAGGCCTACTATTTATGCACCTAGCTGTACTCTATCATGTAACCATTTTTTAAAAAAGTTTCTGGAGTTTTGTAAGAAATTATGTATAAATGTTTACATTGTTAATGGTAAAATTTAACAGAGAAATTCCATTACAACATAGTAAGTCTACAGAAAATACTTGGAACAGTTCATGTATTGAATGTAATCCATCTATTAATTTTCTGCTGAAACTGTTCTCTGTACTGGTTGAATTTATGTTTCTGGCTCTTCTTTAAATCAAACTTTTTCAGACTCAGATGAAAAAAACTGTAATTGATGAAAGTATTCCAATATTGGTCTACTAGAAAGAGTTATAGAAATAAAACTTCAAAGCATTTTTCTTCAATAAACTACAATCCATTTCTGTTAGATTGATTTGAAATATTGGACAAGGCTAACCCAAATTTGATTGATTTGAATAGATTAGAATATGCTGAGCTTCACTGATATAATTTTCACTAAAATACAATATACTGTGGGTGGCTAGATGATGCAGTGGATAGAGCACTGGCCCTGGAGTCAGGAGTACCTGAGTTCAAATGAAGCCTCAGACACTTAACCTAGTTGTGTGGCCTTGAGCAAACCACTTAGCCCCATTTGCCTTGCAAAAAAACCTTAAAAAAGTACAATATACTGATTAATTTCAGCAAATTTGTGCCTCTGAAGTCTATTTTAGGATTATCACCTTGAAAACCAATGTCAGACTAATGCTTGATGATGCTAGCCTTCAAATTTTTCAGTAGCCAACAGCAGACTCCAAAACATCATTAGTAGTTCCTCATTATTGTGGTTATTAGAACCATAAAGATTTTCTCATAAATTCTAGACTCAAATAGAATTGGTTGTAGACAGATATCTACAATATCTTCAATCTACAGATATCTACAATATCTATTATTATGCACATTTTTAACTGTTCTATTTTGGGTTACTGTTTTTTCCTTCATTCTACTTCATTGTAATTGTCAAATGTGGCATTTTATAAATCTGATTCTTTGAAAAGTTTAAAGAATTTTCTATTTTATTTGTTTCATTTTTTCTCCAACTATAAAACCCTCAGAGATGATTGTAGTTCCCATTTTCTGGTGACCACTCAAGAGAACCATTTCATACCAATTTTTTTAATGTCTATACTGGTATTGTCACAAAGAAATAAGCATTTTATTGTTTGTTGCATAATCTTAGAATCCTTACAATTCCATGAGGCGATATCTTTGCTGAGATCAATAAATACTATTGTTCCTAAATTAATAGTTCAAATGAGGTTTTAATAATTCTTTATAAATTCAACAGATTATAACTGAAACCCTAAAGAAAATGCCCTATGATAAGATACCTCTTTCTAATTTTTTTGTTAATGCTCTGGGAAGAGGTATACTGACTGCTATAATTAAATGACCTCAGTCTAGGAAAACAGATTCCTAACTTCTGATGATGTTTCAAAACATGGATTTTGCTATACAAAGGATCTTATTTAAATCTCATCTGGATAAGTGATCCATGGGGAACAAGTTTACTAACAGTCAAAAGGAAAAGTTTGAATTTCAAAAATATAATACATTTTGATTCTTGCTATATTGTAATTGTCATATAGTTTGCTAGTTAGGTTTTGCTTTGCTGTAATTCATGATTATGGGGAACCTATGTTGATATAATTCAGGGAAATTGGGTTACGGGTGATGACATCAAAATATTTCTTATACCTTATGAAACATTTCTGAAATAACCACAGAATGTACCTGAATATCCTTTTTTTTTTAGGTTTTTGCAAGGCAATGGGGTTAAGTGGCTTGCCCAAGGTCACACAGCTAGGTAATTATTAAGTGTCTGAGGCTGGATTTGAACTCCAGGGCTGGTGCTCTATCCATTGTGCCACCTAGCCGCCCCCTACCAGGACATTCTTGAAATGACCATAAGATCTGCAAATCTCTGGCTGATCAGAAAAAGAGAATACTCATGTTACTCAAGATTGTGCAAGTTGACTGATTCCTCATTACTGACTATTAAGTAAGCTTTGTTAACTGGCAAATGATGATTTTATGCCTTTTAAAAATTATTTATTTAAAATAAATGGGGTTAAGTGACTTGCCCAAGGTCACACAGCTAGGACATTAAGTGCCTGAGGCTAGATTTGAACCCAGGTCTTCCTGATTCCAGAGCCAGTGGTCCATCCACTGCCCCTCCAACTGCCCCGACTTTATGCCTTTTGAGGGACCTTTGACTTGGTTTGTCATGCAACTGCATGCCTTGCTAATATAGTAATATGCTCCAATTTAATTACTTCAGGCTTTATAGGTTCCACTCACAATAATTGAGAAACATCCGGAGACACTATTTGAAAGGTTACTATCTCAAATATCTTTTCTATGATTGAATAAAATTATTTTTTTCTATAATTACTTTGAGTTCCACAAATCCTAGATGACAGTAGTGGTGATCTCCTAAGTGATCTCCCTACCTCAAGTATCTCCCTGCCACAATTTGTCAGCCACACAACTAAAGGAACTATTATAAGGCATAAGTCTGACTATGTTACCTTCCCCACCTCAACCCATTTTCAACCAATTTCTGGAATCAGGTATCAGGTCATCTCCTTCTTTAGAACCCAGCTCCTTCTTTCCTTGGTTGGTTTCTTATATTTTCCTTCCTCATGTCTGATATGTTAGCCTGCTTGTTATTTTGTACAGCCAAACTCCATCTCTAGACTCTGGGACTTTGCATTGTCTCCCATGCTCTCTTACCTCTACCTTAAAATCCCTGGTTTCTTCCAAGATGCACCTCCAGTACAATTTTCTTTTACCAAACATTTCCTGCTTCCCCTGGTTACTATTACAGTCTCCTAAATATTATGTGTACAGTTTATACTTATAAATGTACATGATTTCTCCCTATAGAATGTAAGGTCCTTAAGGGAAGGGATTGTTTCATTTTTGTCTCTATTTCCAATTCATAGTTTAGGCACTAAGGATTTCTTTAAAAAATTATCACCTTTTCCCCCTTTATTTCTGATTCTTCTTTCACAGCATGACTAATGTTGAAACATGCTAAACATGATTATACATTTATGACTTGTTATCATGGGAAGAAGGGAAGGGAAAGGAGGGAGGTAGAAAAATATGGAACTTGGGAAGTTACAAAAAAGATGAATTTTGAAGGTTGTATTTGCAGATAATTGAAAAAATGAAATAAAATAACATTCATGAAAAGAATAAAACAAAAATGCATATCCAAAAAAATCACTTTATTCAATCAGAGAAGAGCTATTTGACATATGAACCCTTCAAATAGTGTCACCAGATGCTTCTCAACTATTGTGAGTGAAATTGTTAAAGACTGAAGTAATTATATCTGAGCATATTGATTTATTAGCGAGGCATGGCATGGAGTTGCATAACAAATCAAGTTCAAGGCCCTTCAGTAGGCACAAGGACACCATTTGCCAGTTAGCAATGCTTTCTTATAGTCAGTAATGAGAAATAATACAACTTGCATAATCTAGAGTTACAATGATGAGGGAAATAATCCTTGCTCTTAAGAAACTTGTATTGGAGAGTCGACGTGTTTATATATATAAAAAATATACAAAATTTAAATCCAGTTTTATTGATTTTTTTTATTTTAGAGGGAGCTTGAAATACTAGAAGCTCTGGCATTGAAAATATGCTTCTTATTTGAGCTGTATTTTAAAGGACATCTAAGAATTCTAAGGGTGGAAAGTGAGAAAGAAATATGACTTAGAGCATACGCATAGAAGACAGCTTGTGCAAAGGGAGAGATATGAAAGGTTAACATAAGAACAACAATGAAGGCCAATTTGGTGAAAACAAAGTGTAAATGAAGGAGATGTTAAATTATATAAATATGCTATAATAAAAATATTATTTTTAATTTTTAAGATAAAATAGACAAAGATTGGAATCCAATTGCGAAAGCCATTAAATGTGAATCAGAGATGTTTATACTTGATCCCTGAAGAAATAGGGAGCCACTGGAGTTTGTTGAGGGGAGGTAGTGGGGGGGGGGAAAGAATGCTCTAAAATGTCTTTTTAAAATGTCATCTAAAGTTAAAATGGAAATAATCAGGGTTTCCAAGGTAGCCTGCCAAGTTTCCATTCATATTTAGTCACTTAAAATATCCCTGGGAGATGAGTGTTCAGGGAATAAAAGAAACTGGCAAAGAAGCAAAGTGTCACCTGTGAGCACTGGAGCATCTTATAGGAATATCCCTGCATTCCCCCCCCTTACCCCCTTTTCTCTTCCCTTCCATAATTCCTAGAGACTGAGTAGAAAGGAAAGGCTGGGGAAGCAGATGACTTTTGCATTCTATTAAATATAAAAACCCTTGGGGAAGTAATATCTGAAAATACTGACCAGTCAAAAAAAAAACTTAATTATTAGTAATGTCTCAGTAAGAATAAATCAGGAAGGAAAACCTGATAAGGGAAGGGCAGGAAGGGAGAAGGAAGAAATAAAATCATATGGATTTGGGAGGTAAATGGAACTCAAAACGGCTTCAGTAACTTTATAATTATCCCAATATCCCATGAATAAAAGACCTGCAATCTGCTCCCCTGTCCCCCTGTGTATGCTACGTGTATGACTGATAGAGGATTCATTCCTGACATCTTTTTGGTTGCCCTACCCACACCTTACCATTACCCCAGACAATCAGGACCAGAGAGGCTCAAAAAGGAACAGGCCAATAGGATCCAAATTCATTGTTAATTCTTTAGCTTCTATCTAGAAATAAGGCAAAATCCTATTCTAGAGGAGAAGTTTCACTGATGACGTCCCATGTACCTTTCCATTTCTGATTAAGACACTAATTCCAGGGCTGTCCCACTCTGCAAGTACTTCCATCTAGGTTGGGAATAAGAAAAATAATCCAATTTATTCCGTAGAATTACAGATTATGCATTGGAAGAGACTTCAGGGTTCTAGGCAGATGAGGAAACCAATTTCTAGAGAGTCCAAATAAACTGTTTCAAGTCACATAGACAGTTTAGTGGCAGGCTTGTATTTCAATTCAAGTCCTCTGATTCCAAATCTACAACCCTGCTTCTTGCTTTGTCCTCATTAGGAAGTGAGAATAGCCCACATTCCTCTCCTTTTCCCATGACTGTTGATTTGTTAAGTGAATTTCCCATAAATAGGATGTTAGGCAGTTTCTGGGATATATATTTTAGGCAGTGCTGCCAACTTTTAAATCATTCATTTTATACTCTTCTATTGTCCATGAGGGATCAGAGCTTGGCATGGATTCCCCTCTCCCTTCTCCTGGTGAGAGCCTCTATAGAAGCAAGCTGTCAACCGGGCAGGCTGTAGAGTAAAGTAAGGTGTAAATTAAATGGTACTTTGGGATTTCTTATCACTCTTACCATGAAAGTTGAAGAATCATGTAACAAAATAATTCTACATTGTACAGCATATCACTTCAGGTGTGACTTGCCTACAACATGTTGGGCAAATCTGTATTTTGTTCCATGACTTAATTTCTTCACATCATATTTGCATATTTATATGTTTCATTTAGCCATTTACTACCTATGTGATGTTGGGATAGTTAATCTCTCTGGATCTCAAGTTCCTCGATTGTAAAATGAAATGATTGGAGTAGATGGTCTCTATTGTTCCTGCCCTCCAGATCCATGGTCCTATGGTACTACTAGGTATATTAGTAGCTTTGCCAATGCTTCATTGGGCCTCATGGGGAAGATACTCAGGGAATATTTCAGTATCTGCATTAGCATAGACCACAACGTTATCTATTCTATCTCTTTCTTTAAAAAAATCAATGGCATGTATACATCAATTATGGGTAAAGCTGAAATAAATAAGTGAAGCAATTCTAATTCAATAGTAATAGATAACATATGATATATATATATATACATATATATATATAGATATATATGAAAAAGAGGAAAGTCTTCTGGATTTCAAGCCAGATATCTCAAGTTTAAATCCTAATTCAACTCACCAATGCATCCTTGGACAAGTTATTTCACTTCTCCAAGCCTAAGTGATTCCCCTGGGAAATAAGGAGTAAGAGTGGGGTGAATTAGATGATATCTAACATTCCCTTCCGTTTTGAAATTTATGATCCATGACAATTAGATTCAACAATGAATAAAAATTGAAAATGTTTTTTATCCCTAACAAAAGAAAATATACACTGTAACATCCGCTGGAAGGAAATTCTTTGATGAAAGCAAATTTCAACCAATAAAAATAGAGCTTCAAGAAACAAGTATGAGAGACTCAAGAGGATCATCACCTTTCCTAAACAGAGGCTATATTTTAAAATAGACTAAAGCATGAAATTTTACAAAATGCTTTTAAGATGTAAATTTTCTTATTCCCACTTTGATGCAATCATTATTTTCTTTTTAAGTAGTGTAACATGATATTGTCTTCTTAGTATTAATTATAGATTCAACTAATCTTGGCCAAGTATATAGCTGCCTTGACTAAAAGACATATATTTTAAATTATATTAAAAAATTACATTTGGACCAAGAAATTCTTGCTCTCATTTTTCTCCTTGCAAACTCTATCTCAGTGTTAGCTACAATAGCCAATTCTCTAGATTCAGTTCCAAAAATACATTAAAACAAAACACGCACACATCTGTTGCAAGTGAAGTCCACAGCTAATGTGTGCTGCTTTCAACTCATAGCCTCCCAAAAACCCAAACCTGTGGCAAAACACCCACAAATATTTGAGCCAGTGGAGCATAAATTGTCTAACAAGAAAAACAGCAACACGAGTCTCACAATAATTTCACTACATTTTTTGGAAAGAATAGATGAGTCCAGAAAACAGATGTCCAGCATATTAAAATATTCCCTGAAATAGAACACAGGAAAACGAGATAGTACCTGCTCACAATTCAATAAATTGTGCCTCCCTCCTCTTCTCAGGGGTGGAATAGAGGGGAGAGGAATTTAAGTCATTTAATTAGGCTGCCCTAGGACCAAACTACTCGCCAAAGATTGTGTTGCTAAGTAAGATGCCATAAATTTCATTTCTATTAAATACACAAATATCTTCAAAGAAGTTCTTTCCATGGAAGTTTTCTACATCCCATCCTTTAAGAGAAATTCAGCAAAACCACAATCCTCTATACCAAGGTGTTTTATGTTACATTTCCTCCTTTGGCCTGTTTTTATTTGAGTGAATATATTCTCATGTAGGTTTTCTCACATTGTGTGAGAAAACCTCTCCAACCTCCTTTGCGTTTCTCCTTTGCTATCTTAAATGCCCATATCTTATTCACACATAGCCAACTTGGTTCACTTCTTTGAAGTATCTTTCCAATTTCCCAGGGTTCCAAGTTATTCTTTTATCAGATCATTTAAGTTTTTCTTTTGGAAAAGAAACTAATTTCTCAGAACTTTGCTTTCACAAAATGACCTTTCCACAAGCTCAAAGTTAGTTAAGCATAGGTCACATAATAGACACAGATTTAGGTATGTCAGATATCTAACATCTTATCAAGTATAAGAACAGAAACAGCTTCCTCCTTTCTTCTCTCTATGGAGTCCAGAGAAATTGTTTCTTTAAATATTTAATATTGGAAACTGAACCCAATGTTCCTTGGTTTTCTTATCCCTATCATGTCTTAGGACCCTAGAGGCTCATTACTTAAAAGAGCTTGGATATGATATCCAAGAGATATGGAAAAGAAGGAACATGCCTGGAAAGAGGGAATGAGACAGAGTCCCGGGTATGTCAATCATCAATAGTATTTGACCCTAAAATCTTAAACAAGTCATCCAAAGTCTCATTAAAGTTATTCATTTTCTCTATGAAAATGTTTCTCCACCACATTATTCTGTATTGTGGTACATCTCATCCTGGTAGACTAATTTTTTGTCTTGTTTTGCTATAGCTTGATAAGTTTTGATATCACCAAGAAGAAAAAAGTTATTATAAGTCTAACTATTAATACTTCATTACATTGTCATAATCAACTTAATTTTTACTCATTTTGTTTCTAATGGGAGATTGGAAGTTAACCAGTTGAATTCATGTTAACCAAAAATGGGAAAGTAACAGTAGAAGGAAACTTCAAGACTCCATTCTCCCCTCAGAACCATTTTACAGATGAATATATCAAAGTGCATAAAAGTGGAAAGGACTTGTCCAAAGTTTCATGGGCTGGGAGGCAAACCCAAGACTCCTCTCTTCCAATTCAAGATTCTTCCTACATTGTGTGACACAGAAACTCCAACCCTGACTTCATTATACTTTTAGACATCTCCCCCTAGGCTTTTCAGCTTATGATGTACATGGAGAGTCATCTTTGCCTTGTATTTAACTGCAACTAGTCCCTTTCAGTCCAGGAACATTCTGCATCAAATCTTTGAAAAGAATAAACAAATTGCACCTGTTGCCTCACCACTCACTTCTTATCCTCTCCATAACCTTTATTTTTCTGATGATTTTGACTAGGACACAGAGAATAGCTGCAAGCCCTTCTATGGGATTGTATGAGTTTTCTTTATTCTATGTTTTGTCTGTAAGTTTTTCTGTCTTTTTTTTCCCCTTTTTTAATCTTCCCTTCAAAGATAGCTCATAGTGCAGTTGATGGACCATGGGACCTGAAATCAGGAAGACTTGAGTTGAAATTCAGTCTCAAACACTTACTGGTTGTATGACTCTGGGCAGGTCACATAACCTCAGTTTCCCCTCAGTTTCCTCATCTATAAAATGGGGATACTAATTACACCTACCTCTCAGGGTTGTTTTGAGGATAAAACGAAATAATAATTGTAAAATGCTTAGTACATACGAGTCCTATATGTTAGGTCTTTTATGTTCAAGACCAAATGTCAGGTATTATTATGTTCAAGACCAACAAATGTTTAGAAAGGTAGACTTGCCAATAGATGCTGTTGGGTCAATAAATACCTTTAATGAAATGCATGTATGAACATGGGAAGGTACACATGCTCATACACACTTAACACAGACACACTCAGACACACAGACATACACACACAGATATGCACACAGACACACAGACACAGACAGACAGACAGACAGACACACACACACACACACACACACACACACACACACACACACAGAGAGACACACAAAGAGACACACCCCTGGTTTCCTGCAGTTCCCCACTGAAATCTCGTAGTTTTCAAGAGGACTTTCCTGACTTCTCGTCAAGCTATTGCCCTCTCTCTGAGATTACTGTTACTGTGTATATATATATATATATATATATATATATAATAGATATAAATAGTTTATACCTAGTTGTCTTCATGTTGTCTCCCTAATTAGACTGTGAGCATCTTCTAAACAGGAACTATCTTTCACCTTTCTTTGTATGTCCAAGGTGTTTGACATATTTGCTGTTGTTGAGAAGTTTCAGTCACGTCCCACTCTTCATGATTCCATTTGGGGTTTCCTTGGCAAAAATTTTATAGGGGTTTGCCATTTTCTTCAACTTATTTTACAGATGAGGAAACTGAGGCAAGGAGGGTTAAGTGATGTGCCTAAGGTCACACAGCTAGTTTCTGAGGCCATATTTGAATTCAAGTCTTTCTGACCCCAGACCCAGTAATCTCACCACTGTACTGCCTAACTACATGGGTTTAGTAAATACTTTTTGGCTGGACTGGCATACATATTATTTCAGTATATGCTCCTTTCTCCAACTTTGCCTTCCTCCATCCCCTTAGTAATATGGGATTTTTTGACTCTATTAGAATTACAGGATCAGAATTTTGAGCTAAAAAATAGTGTTTACTCATACCACTTCAATTGATAAATGAAAAAAACTAAATCCAAGGGTGGTCAGGTGATTCAGGCACATTTACAAGATAAATACTAATTGAGTTTGGACTTTCATTCAGGTCTCCAGATTCACAGATCAGTTTTCTTTCCGTAAAAAAAAAGTGTTACTTGCCAATTTCCTTTACCAGGAATAGTTTCATTATTATTATTATTCAGAATTTATATATTTTAGGTATGTTGATGTCTAATAATAAACCACCACCCAATCTGAGTCTTGAGGACTGCAATCTTTTATCATTGTATTTATTATCAGAAAATAAATGTTTAAAAATTAGAGAGAGAAATGTTTGGATTTTAAATTCTATGGTATCTAATAACATTCAAACCACAGCTAATTCAAGTTTATTTTTTCAAAAATGTAATTTCCTTTTTAAATAGTTTTTAAGGGTTTGTGAAAAGGGATATTGACATTTACTAAAAGGGTATTCCAATCCCAAATGTTCCTTTAATTCTGAAGGCAAATGAAAGGGAGCAATAAAGGTAAAAATCATATTACCAGTTTGGAGCTGAAAAAGACATGAGAGATTATCTAGTGCAATATTTTTATTTTACAGGTGGATTAACTGAGGTACAGAGAGAATAAATGATATATCCAAAACCAGTTATTTATCTGTGGCACTAGAATTCAAATCAGATCTTCTTATCACAAGATTTTGACTGTCTCTTCCCTTGAGAATTTCTTTGTAATATATAATTTATTTGTTGAGATCAAAAGAAATTTTCAAAAATCTAAGGCTTCCAAACAGGCAGCAAACTGGCATAAATAAAGAGTTGACATGAAGGTTAGTAAAACCTATGTTTAATTTCTAATTCCAAACTGCATCAGGGGAGGGATTCTCTATACACAAGTTCCCCAGATCCCAAGTCTGAATAATAACAATAGAAATCACATAAAGGAACATTTATTCAATCCTTCCCAATTCAGTTTAATGTTAAGAAAAGGATATAATTATAATTCCAATAATTGCTATCTACTTCATTTTAATGAAGGATTTGTTGAAACTTCATTGATTCTTCAATCCACAATTTTGAGTAACTATACCGAAATGGTTTGAACTTGATTGAATTTCTCATTTCCCAGTGTCCCTTCCTCTAGTTACTCTAGGCCAACTCACTTGAGATACTCAAGTAACAGTTGTGCCATTTTGGGACATTTTTTGTCTTCTGAAGACTAATCTCTGAATTCAATTACTATATTATTTTATAATCATAGACATATCATGGCTATTAACCAACAATATTTTTAATTTAAATATTTTATTTATTTGTTTTTCCAACTACATGCAATGGTAATTTTTACTATTCATTTTTTGCCAGGTTTTGAGTTTTACAATTTTTCCTTCTCTCTCTCTCTCTCTCTCTCTCTCTCTCTCTCTCTCTCTCTCTCTCTCTCTCTCTCTCTCTCTTCCTTTTTCCCTCCCCCTGACAGAAAATAATCTTATATAGGCTCTATATTTATAACCATAACAATATTTTTACAAATTGCAAAGGTAATTTAAGAGTTATCACTTCTATCTCTTTTTACAAATGAACAAACTGAGGTTTAGAGGAGTTAAGTGACTGGATTCAGGTAACCTAGTGTGGCAGAGATATGATCCGAACCTAAATATCTCAACTTCAAGTCTAGCACTATTTTCAAAGCACCAATTACTTGTAATTAGTTTTACTGACTTAAAATGATTCAGCATTTCTTTGTCATCTCCTCAGAAACTGTTTGAAAGAGATGCTATATACCTTACTCCAAAAAATCATTATTTTTTTCTAACACCATTAGGGATGGCATTCATATCCACTTTAATAATTAATTTTATAGACAAATAGATTTGGAATAAGGGAAATTGAGAAAATATCAAATTCAAGCACTTTCTTTTATGTTATGAACATACTAAGTCATTAGTAGAATAGGAGACTTGTCCAGGATCATTCATCTAATTAGGGTCTAAAGTAGAAATTGAACTCAGGATTTCCTGAGTTGAGTCCCCTCGCCATCTTATCCACTAGACCATTGAGTCCTAGTTCTATTGGAGTCAGCAGCAAAATGCATATCCCAATGGGGTGGCACCAAGATGACAAAATAAAGGCAGGGACTCGCTAGAGTGCTTCCGTAAATCTCTCCAAATAACTTCAAATAATGATGTTAAACAAATTCTAGAGTGGAAGAACCCACAAAAAGAGAGCATAAAACAATTGTCTAGCCCAAGACAACTTAGAGGTTTGGTAAGAGCATAGCATAGACTTAGGAAGAGAAATGAGACTCAAGAAATCATGAAAAACAAGTCAGTAGCTTGGTAACAGAAATACTGAAAAAAAATATGTCTTAAAAACCTGACTGGTCCAAATGGAAGAAGAAAAAAAAGTACTAAAAGCCAGTGAGCAAAATAAGGCCTTAAAAAGTAAATTGATCAAATGGAAAAGGAGGTAGAAAAGTTCACTGAAGTAAATCATTCCTCAAAATTTAGAATTGAGCAAAAGGGAAGCTAATGATTTTATGAGAAATAAAAAAACAATAAAACAAAACAAAAAGAATAAAAAACTAAAAGGCAGTGTGAGATATATCATTGGAAACACTACTGACCTGGAATGCAGATCTAGAAGTGATAATTAAAATTTATTGGATTACCTGAAAGCCATGATCAAAAAACAAGAGCCTAGAAATCATCTTTCAGGAAATCATCAAGGAAAACTGCCCTGATAGTCTAGAAGCAAAGCATAAAACAGAAATTGAAAGTCCACTGATCATCTCCTGAAAGAGATCTCAAAATGAAAATTGCCAGGAATATTATAGCTAAATTTCAGAGATCCCTGGTCAAGGAGACAATATCGTAAGCAGCTAGAAATAAATAATTAAATTATTATGGAGTCACATTCTGGATAACACAAGATTTAACTGCTTCTATATTAAAGGATAATAGGATTTGGAATATATTATTTCAGAAGGCAAAGGAGCTTCAATCACAACCCAGAATCAACTACCCAGAAAAACTGAGTATATTTTTTCAGGGGAAAAGATGGATATTCAGTGAAATAGGGAACTTTCAAACTTTCCTGATTAAAAAAACCAGAGCTGGACAGGAAATCTGACCCTAAAATGAGACTCAAGTGAAGTATAAAAAAGATTAAAAGGAAAGAGAAATCATAAGAGACATAATGAAATATAATTATTTCTATTCCAACTCAGACAAATTTGTTCATTTTTAGGGCAGTTAGAAGGAGTGTATATATGACAGGGTCCAAGTGAAACTTGAACATGAAAGGATAAAACCTAAAAAAAATAAAATTAAGTGGTGAGAGAGGAATGTAGTGGGAGAAAAGGAAAAGTAGAGGTGGAATGAAGTAATTTTTTTCACATAAAAAGTCAAGAAAAAACTTTCACAGTGAAGTGGAAGGGGGGGAGGTGAGGCAGAGTGAATGAGCTTTATTCTCATCAGAATTGACTCAAAGAGGTAATCATATACATATTCATTTGGGCATAGGAATCTATCTTACCATACCAGAAAGTAGGAGGGGAAGGGAGAGAGGGAAAGGGGGAGATGATAGAAAGAAGGTCATATTTGGGGAGAGGCTAATCAGAAGCAAAACACTTTTGAGTAGGGTCAGGGTGAAAGGAGAGATATAAGGATAAAAGGAGAAGAGCATGGAGCAAAATGCAACCAGAAATAGTAAATGTGGTAGGAAAATACTAAAATAAAGGTCTATGATAAAGACCTCATTTCTCAAACAAAGTGAACTGAGTCAAGTTTATAAAAAATAAGAGTCACTTCTCAATTGATAAATAATCAAAAGATATGAACAGGTTTTATAACACAAGGTTATAGTCATATTAAAAAAGAATTCTAACTCACTATTGATTGGAGAAATTCAAATTTCTATTAGATGGTTAATAATACAGAAAAGGAAAATGAAAAATGTTAGAAGGGAGATAGGGAAAATGAGATATTAATGAACAGTTGAGTTGTTGGGAAATGATTCAACTGTTCTGTAGAGCAAGATGGAACTGTGTCCAAAGGGCTATAAATCCATGCATACCTTTGACCTTGCAATGCCTCTACTAGGACTGTATCCCAGAAGATATTAGTAGCAGCTCTTTTCTGGCAACAAGGAATTAGAAACTGAGGATATGTCCATCAGCTAGGAAATGGTTGAACAAATTGAATTATGAGATTATGATGGAATGCTGTTAATGAGTTATAAGAAATGATGAGCAGGATGCTCTTAATGAAACCTGGAAAGACTTACATGAGCAGATGCAATGTGAAATGTACTGTATTCAAAGTAACACAATTGTAGGATTATAAGCTATGAATAATTTAGATTTTCTCATTAGTGCTGTGATCCAAAACACTAAAGGACTTATGATAATGCAAGATATCTATCCCCAGATAAAAAACTGATGGTATCTGAATGCAGATTGAAGCACAATTTTTTTACTTTATTTTTATTGAGCTTTCTTTTGGGGGGCAGGGGGAGTCTATATTTTCTTTCACAATTTGACTACTATGGAAATTTTAAACCTATATCAAATTGCTTGCTTTCTCAATGAGGGAAGGTGGGATGAGTAGAAGGGAGAGAACTTGGAACTCAAATTAAAAATGAATGTCAAAAGTTGTAACTGCAGAAAAATAAAATACTAAATTATTTTTAAAAGAAAAAATAAAAGATGCAAAGCCCAACCTTTTTTATAAGATTATGGGCTTCGAGCTGAATGGCTACTCTATAAATCATTGAGTCTATCCCCATCATTTTACAGATAAGGCTAGAAGAATTAAATGGTTTCCCCAGCATCACAATGCTAGTATGTATGAAATATGATGTGAAGTTGAGACCAATAGTTTGTTATCTCTTTGGGATTTCATTCAGTAACAATATTACTATTGCATCCTGAAATTCAGAACCACTATATGCTTGTAACCTAGTAAATACTAGTTTAATGGGAATGTACACATTTACATTTTCTTTTTTCTATTTACAAAGCTGTCTCTTTTTTTGGAGACATGCTTTTTTCTATTTCCTCCTCCAAGGAGACATTTCTCTCAGTGATGTTACTCTAATCCCTTGTTCTACCTCAGAAAAAATAATAATAGTTTGAAAAATGACTAGTCAAATTTCTGCTTTTGGTTCTGGACTGAGCTCCAGCTCCTAACGTGCAGATCTAACCAGTGGACGTGGGTAGTATTTTCCTATTCAGAGAAAGAAAGAACAACAGCAAAATGAAAATACTTTCCACTGTCACATTTAATAATATTTGGATCCATGTAAAGTAAGAAAAAACTTGAAAAAAGTAAATACAATCAGACAACTCAAAAACAGTTTTTACTGTATAGCACACCCCAAATTTTGGTTTGGTGATTCACGTTAAGATTATACTTGATATTTATTTTATGAATCTTCCTTGCATTTCTGTCTCTTGGGGGGAAAAGGGAGATCAGTTATATTAAGGCTGGAATTGGAAATAGGGAGTAGGCTTTGTCCAGTGAAATTGTCCAAAGATCAAGTAATCAATAAACTATTGAACCAAAGCCACATTGAGCTTCTTCCTGTAAATGGAACCAAAAGACAGGAAACAGCTGGAGTCAAATGGAACTTCAGCTCAAGGGTTCCCCCTTAGACAGCGAAAAACAAACAAAAGAACTTGCAGATTACTGTTCTTCATTTATTGAATGCATATACAGAACATCATTCTATGGGGCACTTGGTCTTCTTCCCCAAAAGCAGCCAACCATTTCACCATCAATCCTAGCTTCCCTTTGGAAGATCTTTGGACTCCAACCCCGGGGACCTTGGGATCTAATAGGGGCATTTCTGTGATGGAGCATTCCACTTTATCCTGTCCAGAGAATGTTATACAATGCTACTTTCTGGCAATCTCAACATGACACCATCACCAATCCCCTTTATTTTGCCTTCTCTTTTACTCTACCATGTCACCCTCCATGTTTTTTGTTATTTTTTCCAATTAAGCTACCTGAAGATGAGAACTATCTTACTTGTTTGATGTGTAACCCAAGCATAGCGAATAGAGTTTGCTGCATAATTAGAGTATAAAAATATTCTTTCTTGTCCTGAAATATTCACACATGTACATAAATAGAGCACCAGCTCTCAATTAAATTATCAACACATATCTATTAATTGACTACATGTGCTAGGTGGTGTTGATAAAAATCAATAAGGGAACAATCCCACTCCATAGGGAGCTTACCTCATATTATGTGAGACAATGTTTATATAAAAGAACATGATAGATTTCTTCAATAAGAATATTTATTTTTAAACATGAGAAGATGGTAGAAACTGGGATATGGGGGGCGGGAGAAGTCAGGAAGAGCTTCATGGAGAATATGGAGCCTGAGATGAATTCTAAAAGAAACAAAAAAATTCTAAGAGATGCATTCTAAGGTAAGGAGGAAGAGAAGATCCCTGGTATGAGACCCAGATAGAACAAAGGATGGAGCTGGGAAATGAGATAACATGTATTAGGAGCAGCAAGATGACCAGCTGAACTGGAACAAAATATGCAGTAACTAATGATAAATAAGGGTGGAAAGGAAGTAGTAAGTTGATCACTATCAATGTGCCAAATTCTTCTATAGAAATTAGAGAAGTCCTCTCAGGATTTCAGAGATCTAGGTCAATCTTGGGAGACCCATTACAGACAATGCCATCTACATCCAGAAAACATACATACACACACACACACACACACACACACACACACACACACACACACAAAACCCCACAAAAAACCCATCCTTCCTTCTCACAGAAAAATGTGTACCATAAATATAGTAAGTGGATGAATGTTGAAAACCTTTTATAACATGTAATTGAAAAGATAAAATAGCAATCAAAAAATCACCCCAAAATAGGCCTAAGTGTATTTTAACAGACTCAAGATTATGTTACCAATAAAATGAGCAATAGAGTAATAACAATCCTTAGTAGAGAGAGCTTGCTAACAGCACATTTCAACTACAATGAAAAGGATAAAGATTAAAAGATAACATGAATAACAAAGATCATAACCTCTCCATAATTGTAGATAATCATTCAAGACAAAAGATAGATTGAATCTCTTGTTTGTGATCATATAACTGGATCAGAACTCAGATCTCTTGAAACTACAGATCCAGTTTTCTGTCTACTATATCTGCTATGTCTTCAAAAGATAATGTTTCATTTAAATAAATTAGTTTCAAATCAACCTATATTTCCAAGCTACTGGTCCTGAAAATTGGGTAAAATACAAAAGCAAACACATTCATTATTAATGGCACTAGACAAATGTAGCCAAAGCAAGACTATTTTCTCAATAAGATGACTAAGAATCTCCAGAGCTTTCTTCCACCATCAAACAATTGATACTCTCTGCCAAGCTGAGAAACATGGCAGCCAAGAATAACAATGGGTTCATGTCATTTTTCATGATTTTTGAGGATGATAATTATGAGTTAGAAACAGGTCATAAAGTACAGAAAAAAAATACTGCTTTGCATGGGATCCGGCTAAGTGTTACCATCCCAAGGGCATTTATTTTTAAAATTGGAAGATAACAAAAAGATAAAAAATGGAACATATCTTTTGGCATTTCCATAAAGATATATTCTCTTCTCCCCACTCAGTCACTTCCAGCTTTATGCTAGATTCACTATTTGGGGAAGTTGCAATGACACTTAATAAAAATAAAATCCAGAAAAACAAGTGGATTTGAAAGATACATATGAAAGAAATTCATACTAGAGGAAACAAAATGTTAATGTACCCATGGATAGATTTTCAAGACATCTCAATGAATAAAAGATTTTAAAAGGATAGGGGGGAAAGGATCATGGATAGAAGATTCACACATATGTTCTCACTCAAAAAAAAAATGTAACATGAACAAGAAGATAGCTGCAAATACCAGTCCAAGAAGAATGTTTATGGGAACATTTTTGTTTGTATCTAAGAAAACTTACATGGAAAAATTAAAGAAAGCAAAAAACTTGCTTTTTCAAACAAATTATTTTTTTAATAATAGATCAAAAGTCCAAAATTATCGAATTGTTTGAATAGTGTAGCAAATATAGGAGATCAAAGCATCTATTTTTTGATTCAGATTTTTTTACTAGAACAAAAAAAGAACATTAAAATACTTTCTTAAGCAAGGATTCTCTGTTAAAATTGTGTAAAATTCTATACATTTAGCTATAGAGATAACTTTGCTTCATAATGTGCATAATTTCAATCAAAGAGATGAATGTATTTTGTCTTACAATACAACTTGTCATTGCCAGGAAGCACATTGAGTTAGTACATTAATATATCTTAGATATGAATTGCAGATGAACAGTAAAGTTGGCTCAAAACTGAATAGAAGGGAAGAGATTAAACTCAACTGTATTTGGGAAATTGCATTGAGTTTTAAATGACCCTAAAGAGTTGGTTGCTGCTACAGGCCAATTTTTAAACTTTGAAATTCTTCCATTGCTGTAAATCATGGAGCATCATGTTCTCGGAAGTATAAATCAAGCATGTGAACTGAAAATAGACTGTGACATATTATCAATTAGGACTTGTATCTGAAAAGTGACAAAGAATTATGGGGGAAGTTAGGCCTGTCATATGAGAATATCGAACAACTAATCATATGTTGTATCAATACCATAACATATTACGGGAACCAAACAAAGCAGTGCCTCATGTGTGTAGGAAGAGTCTTTTAAAGAGAAAACAAGAAAACTGACCAGAATGTGAAGATATGATACCAGAGTAAAGTTTCATTTTTATAAAGTTCCCTGAGAAGGATTTTAGCATCCAATGAATGTTCCAAGCTGACTTTTTAAACATAAATTATTTGATTCATCTCTAGGATCTTTAATATATATATATATAATTTCAAAACCTAGGAAATCATGATTTATTTCAATGTAATCACCTCTTTACAATGAAATGATAACCTAAAGCCCTAAAGCTTCAATAGCTTTGAGTAGGTAATAAAATATTAAAATAATCTTGTGAAGAAGATGACAATTAATAAAAACTGAATTTAAAATTCTGCTTTATGGTTTGAAAAGTCTATGGAAAAATTCTAAGGAATTTATTTCATTGAACCTCAATTTATCAAGTATTCTAAAGCAAAAAGACTGAGAATCTAATAACGAATGAATGGAATGACATAAATCCTAAAATTAGATGAACTATACCAAGACTACTCATTTGTATTTCCTCCTTTCAAGAATAAATTG
Organism: Macrotis lagotis; assembly: GCF_037893015.1. NCBI lineage: Eukaryota > Metazoa > Chordata > Mammalia > Peramelemorphia > Peramelidae > Macrotis > Macrotis lagotis. The sequence continues at coordinate 32,125,189 of NC_133664.1, read as the reverse complement.
TTGAGTTAGTAATATGTGAACTCTAATTCTCAGACACTTGTTAACTGTGTGATTCTGAGTGAGTCACTTTACCTGACTGCCTCATTTTCCTTTTCTGCATCTATCTAGGGATATTATCCTAGGGATAATAATTAAATCATCTAGTTTGCAGCTTGTTAGATTTGAGGTAATATTCGTGAAGATCTTTGAAAATCTTAAAATTATATATACATAAATATATATGTGTATATACATATATAAATGCTAGATATTACTATTACCAATTATTTCTCATTTACTCACTGTATGCCTCTCTTGATTGTCCTTTAGTCTCTACAGCATTTCGTTCAATAACATTTTTTAAATACACAACTACCTCTATGTTAATAACCACCAGAGGTCCCCAAGTATTGACTGCAAGGGTCACAAAACTTCTGAGCAGACATAGCCAAGAGTATGGAGAAGAGCTCAAATATCCCCTATGTAAGTGATATCAAATTCAAATAGAAACAATGGCATAATATGTAGAACGGAAACTCAGCAAACACGCATACTGACTTACAAAACCTTAACTGTATTTTACCATATTTTTATTCATTTTGTTAAATATTTCCAGTTACATAATAATCTAATTTGAGTTGCATGAAAACCCAGTGTTTCATGTATCTCATGGCTGTCCAGATATTAAAATCTTTCAGAGTACAAGAATCAAGGATCACTGTATCATTAGAATTATGAAGAAATGACCAGCTCTCACTAAACTTGCAACTCAGTCACTGTGACCTAGAATTTTTGATGTCCTCTCTATCAAATAGTTCCATCAACTTGAATGAGACTTTGTCAAAAGTCACACCCACACCCCACAGAAATAAAACCAACAGGCATCCGAAGAACTTTCTCTCTCTCTTTTTGAAACCAAGAACTAACAGAGAGCAGCTTAATTCTATCTTATAGGTTTATATTTTCTCTAATTTTAAATAGCATTAAATGGGATGAATTCAATTTGTCAAAATTTAACTGCTTACTGTGTGCAAGATACTATGACATAGTCTGTATAGGGAAGTTAAGAATGTTTTAGAGGGGGTGGCCAGGTGGCACAGTGGATAGAGCACCAGTCCTGGAGTCAGTAGTCCCTGAATTCAAATCTGCCCTCAGACACTTAATAATTACCTAGCTGTGTGGCTTTGGGCAATCCACTTAACCCCACTGCCTTGCAAAAGCCTAAAAAAAAAAGAATGTTTTAGAGTCCCAACCATCACACTATTTTCAATTTGTTTGTAGAATGCAAAGAGAAATCAAAATACTTACTAGAAATATTGACAACAGCTGTTTTCTTCAGTCCATAAATATCAACTACCCTGCCTTCCTGAAGGGTACTATAGCTTGAGTTGAACTGGAGACTTAATAATAAACTCAGTTTTATGGGATTTATAGACCTAGGACTAAAAAAAAAAAATCCAAAAGGTCATCAAAGTCTGCCCTCTTCATCTAGTCTATGCTCTTTGTTTTACAGATGAGGAGACTAAGACCCAGAATAATTGAATAAAAGTAACAAAATTAATTTTATTTAATATAAATATTTTTCAAAGGTTAAATAGAAAAAAAGCTAATGGAGTCTTCCACTCTTGTATTCCTTTTTTTGTCTTTGTCTTTTTTCCAAGGCAGTGGGGTTAATGACTTGCCCAAGGTCACACAGCTAAATAAGTATTATGTGTCTGAGGCTGTATTTGAACTCAAGTCTTCCTGACTCCAGGACTGATGCTCTATCTATTGAGCCACCTAGCTACCCCTTCCATTACCTTTTAACTACAGATATTCTCTCAATTTTTAACAATAGAAGCAAGATCCAAAGCTTTAAACATATTCTCATGGTCAGCATACTACCATCTGGGATTGAGCAAAGAGGGGGAATAAATCCAATCAAATCCAGTTCACAAACAGAAGTTTCTGGAGGAATTTCTCCTCTTTTACAACTGAATTTTCAAGGACAGCTACAACTTTTAAGTCACTTGTAGACCCACATGTAGATCTATTGATCTCTAGACTAGAAAATTCCCAGATGGTGGTTATAATTCTTCTACATGATAGCCTTTTTTTGTTAGGATAGATTCTATGTTAGGAAAAAAACTATTTACCCAGTTTCTAACTCAATTTAGCTTTCAAAAATTATTTAAATTAATTAAAATTATTTGTTGTAAGAGGGCCCTTTTGTTTTCCCAGGCCATTCTCTCCATTCAGCTCTTGGGGTCATTTGCCTCTTCAAAATACTGTACAAGATACAGTGCATTTCAAAGAATCACAGAAACTTCAAACCTACAGAGATCTTACAAATCAACTTGTCTAATAATTTCCAGTTTTTAAAAAGTAATCATGATTTTTATTATCAAATTAGATTTGATAGAATTATCAAAAAAGAAATCTAAAGTAGGTCTATGTGGTAACTGGGCTTACATTGAAATTTGTTAGCAGAGAAAATAAGGAAGTCAACTGTTGGAGGAAAATAGCATGAGTTAGGGAGTCATATGTGAGCCCTGCCCTTTATGACCTAGGTAACTCAATTAACCTCTCTGGAATTCAGTTTTCTTTTCTACAAAATGAGGAGTAAGACTAGAAATTCCTTCAATTTTAAATCTATGATGCCATGAAAAAACCCAACATTTTCCTTCTATGGAAAATGAATTTGTATTTTATGCAACTCATAAAAGGCATATTCACATAAGATGTTGCAACATGATTCCCATTTACCATAGTTCAATAAAATGTCAGCATGGAACAATGTGGCCAGTGCCAATCCCTGCCCAAGAAAATCCCAAAACATAAGAATCAATTTTATTTTCATTACTTCTTCATGATATATATTCCAAAAAGATATGTGCATATGTATATGCATGTCTATATTCATATATTTATGTATTCCTCTTATTAAATTAGCTTCACAATGTTTCAAGTCATGGTTTGCTATCTGTCACAATGGTTGAACTCTTATAGGAAATCAAACGCATTGTCAATATTACATTAAGGAGCCTAAGAAATGTTCCCTCCTCTCCAATAATATGGCAGTTTCTTAATGCAGTTTCTTAATTGCTGCTATTATGTATGGGGGAAGGGGTACTATTTGCCAGTGTTCTATTCATCTATAATATATGGTCCCATAATGATCAAATGGCTCTCCAGAGGACAGAGTGAAGCAAATCATTCCCCCACCCCACAGATTAAAACATGCAATATTTTAATTAAAACTGGCTGTTTCTTATTTGATAGGGCTTTGAGATGGTACAGTAATATTCCCCCTCAGACTCTTTAGTACTTGAAACAATTAGAAAAATAACTTATTTCTGGGCATGATTATAAAGATCTGTCAGAGAAATTTTGAGCATGAAATTCTGAGAAAGATCAACAAAAAAAAATTCAATTATTATTTGCTGTTTCTTCCCCTTGGCAAGAAATTTAAATTAGAATAATTATTCCTCTCAATTTCATTAAATACTCAGGTTCTAGGGGGAAACGACTCCATTTGCTAAATTGCTTTGCTGAATTTGTAATGATATTCAGTGTTCATATAAGGGCTGGTTATTCTTATTGTCATCTTACATGCTGGAGTCTACTGAGCATTTAAACTAGTTCACACTTGGTGTTTTGTGCTTTTTGTCAAATGCCACTTTGCCCTTATTTGCAACCTGGATGCCCATTACCTAGAATGGCTCCACAAGTTGTGGTACATGAATGTGGTACCACATGCCCAGTACAATAGCTGTACTATAACGAATAAGGACTGAGGTTTGCAGTGGACAGAGTTCTGGTCATGGAGTGATGACTTGAATTAAAATCCAACCTCAGACATTTTATAGCTGTGTGATGTTGAGCAAGTTACATAAACTCTCTCAACCTCAGTTTCTACATTTGTAAAATGGGGGGTAATAAAATACCTTTCAGGGTTATCATGATAAATGACAAAATCTATGTAAAATGTCTTGCAAATTTCCAAGTGTCATATAAATGCAAGCTATTAACTATGACTATAATTAGTATAGAGAAGTATGAAAAGACCTAAAATGTGAATTGATGCAAAGTGAAATAAGCAAAACAGTATAAATAGGGGGAAATAAAAAATCAATCATCATATATTAGTGTCCCTAAGTCCCTGGCTCTTCTTAAAATAAGATACTCCAGCTCTCAGTTGCAGTAATTATTTTCTCTGACTGTCCTCCATTCCTGGGATGCTCCGTGTACTTATCTCCACCCTGGCTTCCCTTGTTTTCTTCAAGTTCAACTAAAATCCCTTTTCTGTAGGAAAATTTTCCTAATTCTTCTAAATTCTACTACTATCTTTCTTTTAATTATTGTCTACTAATATTGTATGTAGCTTATTTGTACATATTTGTTTGCTGGTTGACACCTTCATTAGATGATGAGCTCCTTGAGGGCAGGAACTGCCTTCTCTCATTTTGTAACCAGTATTTAGTACATACAGTGCCTTGAATGTGTCTAATAAATGCTAATCAGATGACTCCAGAGTGTCAACTTTGAGCTGGGAACTGGGAAATGAGAACCAAGAGTTAAATAATCTTAACAATTTACATTCTAATGGGAAAACCAATATTAATATATAAATATATGTTTACATATACATATAAATATGTATATATAAATTATATATGCATATGTGTTCATATATTTCTATATATAATAGATATGGTTAAGATAGTTGAAGGATATTGCACAGTATTTAACTTTTTACCAAGTTCTAAAATGCAAGCTATGACAACATGGTCAAACTATTAACATCTAATCCTATACTTCTCTGCTGATAAACGATAGGACATTGAAGTTCTCAGTCAATCGCATCCCCAGTCCAAACAAATCTATATTAAAACAGAAGCAGTAGAGGATCTGTTCCTTTCTATATGTGAAATGGATGATTTAAAGTGTGTAGAGTAACAGACCATTGAAGGGTTTCCTTTTTTTTTTTACAATGTCAAATTCAATCTTTGATTCTCTCTTCCCCTTTAGAGTCATTCACAGATGAGGCCTCACAAACCCATATTTCTTGAAAAGAACTTTCATAGATACTATAAAGAAAAGTTAGAGAGCTTTTTAAAAGAGAAATCCAAATGTGTTGAAAAATTCCAAAATATGTTTCTAGGTAGACCAGATGCTGGTTCTAACACTAAACAAAACTAAAAAGTTTCCTTCCATTGAGACTAGGAGATATGGTGATGGGCATTGTTAAAATCATGAATTTTTCTTTTGAATTAAAAGGTTTTTCCATTCTACCCCAAAGTCACTGGCTTCCAAAAGAAAAGTTCTGCACATTTGTTCGGGCCTTCAGGGAGCATTTAATGTGTTACTACTTCTGAAGAAAGCAAATATAAAGCTGAGATCAAGATTAAATTTTACAGGTCCCTAAATTTAACATCGAATCCATTGGAACACAAGGGAAAAAAATATTTCTTTATCTCTTGGTCTTTATAGGTTGATATAAAACCCATTTACAATGTGTGACTTTTTCAGAAGATGAGGCCCATCCCATCCCCCACCCTTTGTGGATAGCATGCAAAGGAGTCAGACGTAGTGAAGAGAAATCTGGCCTTGGAATTAGGAAAATCTAGGCTAAAATTTTCCACTAACACTAACCAGTTGTGTGATATTGGACCTCTCAGTGTCTCTAGGCAACTAAGGCTAGATTTACAAATCTGCATAGATGAAAAGTTTCCCTAGGGAGTGATCCTCCCAGGAGGGAAAATAAAAAGCCTGGATCCCTCACCCCGAATTAGAGATATCACATATTTTTGATTATATATTTGATTTTGGACCAAACCTCTATTTCATTGGCATAGTTCTTAGCAAAGCTTCTACCATCAATGAAGGGTAGCACCAACTTTGCCAACAAACTTCTAGTCTAGTTCTAGGGCCACTAAGAAATGAAATAACTTACTCAGGCCTCAAAACTGGTTCTTCATTTTTCATAGGAATGATATACTCACTTTCCATTCTTTCTCTCTCTCTCTCTCTCTCTCTCTCTCTCTCTCTTTCTCTCTCTCTCTCTCTCCCTCTCTCTCTCTCCCACAAGATGGGACAGTGCATAAAACAGTGGACCTGGGAGCAGGAAGACCTGAATCTTAAACTAAGCTCAAATACTTACTGTGTATGTAATCTTAGCTCCTAGCCAAGTTACTTAACCTCTGTCTGCCTCAGTTTCCTCTTCTGTAAAATATAGAAAATCATAGCACCAAGTTCCCATGATTGTTTTAAGGATTAAAATAATATGTGTAGAGCACTTTGCTCTACATAAACATTATCTAAGATTATTCATTAAATCTCATTGCCTGAATGCATTTCATACATACTGTAAATTGTCCTCAGACAGACACATATACACACATATTTGTTGATTAATGCTGGTCGGGAGGATTATAGAAACAGAGATATCATCTGAATATTCTCCCTTAGTTGATAAATACATCCGCAATTTGACATATAACATTACATTGTTCCAGTTGAAGATGACTTGGATAAAGGAGCTGCCAGCTATGATGAAGTGTGTTTGTGACCCTGTTATATTTGCTATTTGTAATGTCTAGAGATTAAATATAGAATATCTCACCCATTCCCATTTCCATCATGACCTCAATGTCAATTAAAGCAATAACTCTGCCTTTGAAAGACCATTCCTTAATTTAACCCACCACTGGGTCCTCAAGGGATGTCCCAATACATCATTTGGCCACAGCATTTTATAATGGAAAAAAATTTCAAAGGGACTGTGGTCAAATATATTATTTATCCAATATTCCTAATTCACTTTCATCAAAAACTTTGTGAAGCAATAAATAGGTAGAACTCAATTCTCCTTCCCAGCTTCCAGAAAGAACAGTATGACTTAATATGAGGAAGAAAATGAGCACGGAGCTAAGTCTTGAGAAGCTTTAGATTCTAATTGCAACTCTTCTACATGGGAACATCACCTGATTTATCTGGATCCAACTTGTGAAACATCTGTGAAATGATGGCATCACATTAGATGTCCTCATTTCCATCAAAGGTGAAAAGTCTACTACCTGATCTTCCAAACTTAGAGAATTCGTGAGTTCCCATTGAGAAAATAGATGTAAATGTGCTCAGTCAGATATGACATGCTAAAGATGGTAGAGTATACAGAGTATTTAAAAGTCCTTGCATGGAGTTAGGTGTAGCTGCATTAGGGAAGGGGGTGAGTAGCACTAACCAGAAACGGATCCTTTCATTCGGCATTAACAGCATCTCTTTTTACCCAGCATGTCCTCTCAGGCAATTTAACCTTGACCATCAAATAGTGACATCCTCAGTGGAAGGAAAAAATAAAATCTCTATGTGGGTCAGAGATCTCACCTATGCACTGTTGAAAGGATTTTCCCAGAGGAAAAGTGCTCAGAATTCACATTGGGGTTATCCTTAATTCCTTGAAAGCAAGATAGCCCAGCCACGTGGGACCACTGTTTTCCCTTAGACTGCCTTTCTTGTACTTCTGCTCCATCTTCCCCACAGGAGATCTGACCCTGAAACCACATCTGAGCCTGTTGGTGCACCAGAAATAACTTATGGCCCACTTATCTGTGAGTACTTCAGAGCTCTGGCCCCCTGCTCTTTCATTATCTCACCCTGCAGCTGGCTGCCCTCCATAATAAGGCAGAGCAACCCGAGGCTTTAAAAAAAGTTTGGTTTTCATAATATTGTTACCTCTCTATATGGAGCTGGATGACTATATCATTACAATATCAAAAGCATCTCATTATAATCAAACACCTATTAACAAAATACAATGCCTTGATTCCACAACTGAATGCACACAATGAAGATTTCCACAATTCAGTCTCACAAATATTTATTAAGCATTGCTTACCTGCAAGACCTGTACCAAGAATAGGAGATACTGAAACAAAAACAAAATGGTACCTGCCCTCAGGGAGATTCCCCTACTTTCCTTTCCTACTCAACTATTTTCTGTTCCCCATATAATATACATCATCCCATCTCTTCCCTCGATATTCTTTGGACTGACTTCTCCATTTCATCTCATCCCTCTCTCTCATTCTCTGTCTCCCTCTCTGTCTGTCTCTGTCTCTGTCTCTGTCTCTGTCTCTGTCTCTGTCTCTCTCTCTCTCTCTCTCTCTCTCTCTCTCTCTCCCCCATCTCTGACTCCCTCTGTCTGTCTCTCCCTCATATCTCTCTTCATCCCACTTCCAGTATGGGCAGATGCTAATCTCCTACATAAAGTTTTTTTTTCTCATTCCTGCTCAAATGCTAAGTGTTTTGTATCTCTTGAAATTACTTCTGAGGATGAGAGAATAGAAAATATTACATATTTCCACATCCTATAACATATAAAATAAAATTTGCAAGAGTATGCTTTGTATACTTCTTGAATTGACTTAGCTGTGTACCTGGCATCTTCCATTAACAATGCAAACTCTTTGAGGGCAGGTAAATATGAGTTATTCTAAGTTATTATAGCATGTAGTATTATATATCATGATAATCACCAACACTTTAGAAAGAAAACTCTTTAAAATTTACCAGAAGTTCCATGAGAATGATATAGTCTGACAAAACAAAAGTTACATACCTGAGATGCCGAAAAGAAGGATTTTGTGATGAAGAGGCCATTACTATCACCTGAGTATGGGCATATATATAAATTGGGTGAGTAGGATTGGGGAAAGGGAAAAAAGTTATTTGACAAAGATGGCCCTAAAATTGTTTTCTTGATAGACCGAGGTAAACATGAGCCTCATGGAGCACTTACTATGGAGTCTATTCTATCAACTTACAAAAATAAAACATCTGATCCATTGAACTCAATGACTGGTAGATGGTCCTGGCAAAAAGCCCAAGCTGAAAGTAATGGCAGATGGGGTAATGGTGTGGTCAGTCTCACTCCATTACTTTCAATGCAATTTATTCTGTTGTAGCTTTTATATCATACTCTTTAAAAAAACATGGAAGTAGCATTTCATTCTTTTCTCATGATGGCTTAGAGAACCAGTTCTAGCATTTATCTGTGTGACCTAGGCCAAGTCACTTAGCCTCCACCATCTTCAGATCTCTCATATGTAAAATAAGGATAATAAGATGCCCATCTCTCTAGCTAGCTGTTCCTGATTACTCTGACCTACCGTGATCCTAATGCAATGGTGGGTTTTAGTAGACTAAAACAACGTAGCACAGATTGACCAGGTGACAAGAAAAAAGGAAAATCAAATGATGATGGGACTTAGCAGACTGAAATTCAATGAGCCATGAGGTGAGAATGGTAGCCAATAAATGAATTGTCTCTGAAACTATATTAGTACAGACATGGTTTCTAGAACAAAGGAGGTTAATATCCCAATGTGCCCATTTTGGGTCATACCACATCAATAATGTATTTGGAGTATCATAACTTAGGAAGAATATTAACAAATTGAAATGTGTGAAGAGGACAGTCACTACTATGAGGAGGTAGAGGGCATTCTATATGAAGCTAAGTTAAAGAATTATTAAACTTGAGAAGAAAATACCTGAAAGAACATGATAGCTATCCTAAATAATTGGAAATTCTTCTATGGAAGGAGGATTATAGTGGATGAGATTGGCTCCAAAGGGCAAAAATAGAACTAATGGATGTTGGTTGCAGAAGGGCAGACGTCAATTCAGTATAAAGGATAACTGTCTAGCCATCAACAGCAACAATAAAGATAATAAGAAAGCTAACCCTCCCATAGGGACTGCTAAATGCTTTACAATTATCTTATGCCAGTCTCACAATAACCCTGAGAGGTAGTTGCTATTGTCATCAACAACATTTTACATATGAGGAAACTGAGGCAGATAGCAGTCAAGGGACCTGTTCAGGGTCACATAGCTAGCAAATTCTCGAGGCTAAATTTGAACTCAGGTCTTCCAACCTCTAAATCCAGGATTTTACCTACTGCAAAACCAGATGTTCCTATTTTCCAAAATGGGATTGACTTTGTTGGGAAGAAATGGGTCTCTCTCACTGGAAGTCTTCAAGATTGGTGAGATGGCTATGACTAGATACTTCCTTAGGTTCTTTGCTAATTTAAAAGTTCATTGCTTATTGCTGCACCACATATCTGAGCACTGGATACTTAGTAGAAATGTTTTATTATGGATAAATTGTTGTGTTGGAAGTCAGACGACCTGGGACCTGCTCCCAAATCTACCACTAGCACACTATGTGGGAAAACAAAGTCATTTTGCTTCTCTGAAACTTAGTTTCCTCATAAGCAAATTGAAAGAACCCAAACTAAAATCTCTTCTAAATTCCTTCCAGCTTCAAATTTGGTGATTTTCTTTTGAAAAACTGATTGACTTGATTTAATAGTGAGGCTCTCATATAGCAGAATCTCTTTTGATAGTATAGAAGATAAACTGTATAAAAAAACAGGAAGGGAAAACACAACTGATCTCATTATTGAGTTTTCTATTGTGGTCAGAATTTTTAACAAAAGAATGACGCAAAGGAGGAAGGTCGAGATCAGACATGGAAAAATAAATACGGAAAAGATAATATACATGTTGAGTGTTCATGTACCATTGGGAAGAACCTTAACTTACTCTTCTGGTAGTGGATGGCTCTAGTTTAGCATAAATTTAGGCAGCCATGTGCCTAACCAGAAGTTTGCTAACAGTGTCATTTGCAAAAAGGATTTGTATTGTTAATTTATCCAATTTTTATGACAAAATTTCAATCTTTTATCTGATTCTCTTGAGTACATAATTACCATATGCATATAATAACATGATGATAATCATTGATTTTATAACCTCTCTAGCCATGGAATTCAAATTCCTTGATCTATTAATATTTCATTTCTAATGTGACATTTCAGCATCTGTGTTTTGCCTTGATATAGCTAAGAATCTCTGAAGAGAAGGCTTAACATCTTAAACTTAAGGTCTCTTTGGAGGATTTTTAAAAAGTAGACATATGAATGTTCTTTTTATGACAACTCATTCTGAATTACCATTAGGAACTTAAGAAACCTACTTTTAAAAACTCCTATCAATGTTCAGCAGCCTTCTGATGACTACCAAGTACCCTAATTTTTTATTAACATCATAGGAAGAAATTAATTTACAGTGAAAGACTACTTTGCTATAGCAGCTAATACTACATTTACATGCCTCTATAATTTACTTCACTTATGGCTGTCTCTTACATTAATATTCATTACAAAAGTCCCCTTCTAATATTGCTTGATTTGACAAGAATACATTAGCTATGACAAATGCTTTATAATGTACTCAGACAGTATTAATGTAGGCAGAACCTATGGCAATTATTGCTATTTAAACACACAGATTATTCCTTTCTGACTTTTATATATTTTTTTTAGTTTAAGAAACAGTAAAAGGTTTGCAATAATTGGGCAATGAACCCACATGTTTATATGCAAGTCCTCAATTGACCTTGGAAGTTCTCTTGTCGGACCCCTTGGGATCACAGATCTAGAAGGTATTTCAGAGACCATTTACTCTTAACTCCCTCATTTTCCAGATGAAAGAAGTGGGAGCAAGAGAAGTTCAACAAATTGCTCAAGATCTTGCCTATTTTAGCAGAAGAGATGGCATTTGAATACAAAAGTACAAAGCGGAGGCTCTGTTCGCTATAACACAGTTTTGCCTACGATCTTTCCTAGGGATATTGCGCCAAAAGTGGGACTTATATAACACAGGCAAAAAAAAATGTTGGGTGTTTCAATGGTCAATTTCAAAAAATAAAAACAAATGTTTTTTTTAAAAAATCATGGTTTTATTTGTATGACAGCAAAGTACAGAAGTTTGAGAACATCTCAGATTCCTATTTTAATTCCCTAAAAGGAAACTAGATATTATAGAGGGTCACAAGCTTGTGGGGTATCTAAAGGGAAATATGTGTTTATGGAAGAGTTTGTGAAGACATACAAGAGAGATTGGTCTGTTCAGTCAAGATTAAGGGGAATTGGTGTTTGAAGTAATTTGAGAAATATGAGAAAATGTCCAATTACCTATCTAAAGCACAATATTCAACAGGATTTGTTGAGGTAAGGAGCTACTAACTCTTTATCCGGTTGTCCCATTTCAATTCTAGTCTAGTTACCAGTTTCCCTAATTGGAAGACTATGGACCTTATGTTACTATGAAGTCTGGAGAAAACGTTTTCCTATATCCTTCCATTATCATTGGAAAGTCACCATGTCCTTTACTGACAAACTGATTTCTCCACTGACTTCCTTCCTCCCCTGATTAACCACCTAATGGCATTGCCAGTTCCTAGATAAAATCTATCTTTCTAGAAAATCATTTATAATTTTCAGATCCAATTCCCATATAAGAAATGTGGCTAGACAGCTCTTTTGGTGGTAACAAAGAATTGGAAACTGAAGGGAAACCCATCAACTGGGAAATGGCTGAACAAGTTATGGTGCATGAATGTAAAGGAACATTATTGTTCTGTAAAAGCAGACAGATTTCAGAAAAACCTGAAAAGACTTACATGACTGGATGATGAGTAAAGCGAGCAGAATCAGGAGAACATTGTACACTTTATTTTTACTTTATTTTTTTTAGGTTTTTGCAAGGCATGTGATGATCAAATATGAAAGATTTAGCTCTTTTCAGCAATACAGTGATGAAAGACAATTCTAAAATTCCATCTGTGATGGAATATGTCATCCACATCCAGAACTACAGAATCTGAAAGCAGATCAAATCAGACCATTTTTATTTTTAAAAATTTGTCTTTTGTTGTTGATTTTTCCTTCTCATGGTTTGTTCTGATTCTTCTTTCATAGAACCACTAACATCAAAATATGTATAACATGATTCTACATGTAAAACCTATATCAGACTATTTACTATTCTACGGTGAAGGCAGGGAAGGTATGAAAAGTTTATAAAAATGAATGCTGACAATAATAAATAGATAAATGGAGTGATTTGTCATTTTGTTCTCCAATCATTTTTCAGATGAGAAAACGGAGGCAAATAGGGTTAAGTGACTTGCCCAGGGCTGCACAGCTATTCTGACTTCAGGATCAGCATTCTATTTACTCCACCACTTAGCTGGCTAACCCCCCCCCCCAAAAAAAACCTTATTCAAATAATAAATGAAAAGGTATTAGAGATGATTCTAATACTAGTACCTACTTAGTTCAGCCTCAGTGTAGGACAAAATGAAGCATATGGAAAAAAAATTGAATAGTTAGCAAAAAAAGTTTTGGTTCCCCCTAAGAGAACAAGAATATGTAGCCAAAATACCCTGGTCTTTAGCTGCTTTGGTGTTTTAACCCTCAGCTCTATTGAAGTGACAACAGGATAGACTCTGGTGAAAGACAAAATGACTTGAATGTTCTTAGCAAACTAGCAAATCTAAGAAGCCAGGAATCTATATGATTGGGGCTTTTATGCCCTTCTCTTTTCTTAAGGATTGGGGGGAAAAGAGGGACCTGGGCCTCTTCATGTAAAAAGAGACAGGGGAGAAGTGACACAAGGGAAATGTTGGCAAATATTAGTTCAATCACAACAGAATAAATTGAAGATACAGTAGTATTAAAGTGTAGCAGGGAAGGCTTCTTGCCAAAGTGAAATTTTAGCTTTCACTTGGAGATGAAGAGGGGAAAGGATTCCAGGAATGGAGAATAGCCAGAAAATACACTGAACTGGCATAGAGATGACCTTAACCAAGGTACTTTGGACCTCAGGATCTTTCTCTTAAAATGGAAGCTGTTGGATTTACCACCTTCAAGAGCTTAAAAAATGTTTCTTCTTTAGGTTTCAATTATCCATATTAATTGAAAGAAACAAAGAAACCCCAAAGCAATAGATAGTCTAGAATGATTGAAGAATATATTTGATTTTAGAATCCTTGACATTTCAAACATGATGGCAGCACTTGAATAAGATAATTTTCCCCCTTACAAAACTATGAACTCTAATTTCACCAATTGTATAAATTGCTCAAGGGTGTTCTAAGCAGACACCTTTCAATTTTTCTTATTACATAAAATGACTCCTTAATTGCTATTTCACCCCCAAATTCTCTGACTGATTGTAATGTTAGCATACACAGTGAACAGCAGAGGAGTTAACTTTACTTCAAGTCTATTTTCCTTTTTTAGGCTTTTCAATCTAAAGAATAGGAATTATAGAATCTCTGTGTTGGAAGTCCAACTGAAACCTGAACAGGACTTTTTCCTCCAACCCAAACTATGGCCATGTAGGTTTGATGGCCTTCAATGAGTGAGGTGGGGGAACTTATTCCTCCAGGGGAACCTATTCTACTTTTGGCCAATTCTAATGAATAAAAGTGTTTCTTACATTAAGTCTAAAACTATCTCCTGGAAAATCTGAGCCATGACTTCTAGTTCCCCCCTCTGCCCAACAATAGAAGTCTAATCCCTCATTCATAAGGAAGTCCTTAAACTATCCAAAGCCAGCTATCACACAATACCCCTGACTACCAACTCTTCTCTTATTCAGGATTCTAACATACTATTTTGTAGCATCTTTTTTTTTCTTTTTCTGGTTCTTTTTATCAATAATATGATATTTTGCTAAGTTTTTCTGATGAACAGACTGCAATTCAATCTAGCTTTACCATTTATTTTCACAAATACAAATTTCCTGAAGTCTCAGTTTCCTCATTCATAAAATGAGAGGCCTGGACTAGATAATTTTCAGTCCCTTAAACTTCTAAATTCTATGAACCTTGCCCCAGGAGGAATTCCTTTTCAAACTACTAGGCTTTATCAGCTCTGAGCAACCAGACCCATCTTGTTATCTTGCTTTTTCTTGACCTACTGCAGTCAAGGACTCTATTGAGTCTAATTTATTTCCACCAAGAGAAGCCAGCCTGGGGCCATTTTTACTGTGGGCTAGCTTATTTCTGAGCCAGCTCTGACCTGTCCAACACCCCTACTAAGTTGTCTCTATAGACATTAGGGTCAAATCAAGTCAAATCCACTAGTAGTTTTTTAAGCTTCGGCCATGTGAAAAGCCCTGGATGGAAAGGAAGCTCCCCTGACCTATGTGAGTAGTTTCAGGGCTTAGCTGCTCACAGTCTGTAGAGGACAACTTGTGAGAGATGTTAAATAATTCCCATTTACATAGTGATTTATGATTTACAAAGTCCTTTGTATTCATCATCTAATTTACTTCATTCAATATGGAGCAAGTGCTTTTATTAACCCCATTTTATAAATAAGGAAACCAAGACATATAGAAATAAATTACTTGCCCAAGGTCAAACAGCTAATAAATGTAAAACAGAATTTGAATTCAAGTCTTCCAGACTTTTAAATAAATCATAAGAGTGACTGAGATTCATAGATATCATTAAAAGGAATTCTGAGAATTGCAGAGTCTAGGAGGGCATCAAAGGAAAAAAAATCAAGTTTAGAGATGTGGAGAAGATTGTCTATGTGTTTCTCTGTCTCCACACACACACACACACACACACACACACACACACACACACACACACACACCACTGTCTTACTTTAAGAAATTAATATTCTAATGGACAACACCACATATAAACTGGGGGAGGAGGAGGGATAAAGGTGCAGCAATATGGTGAGACTTAATCCCAAGAAGATAAACTGACCTATCAGAGTTGAGGGACCTAGGAGAGATTGAATTGCCTCTGGGGGAGGAAGGAAGATGTCGAGATGATGCTGTATTAAAGAATGAGGGTTGTTTCCTAACCTATTTTTAGGCAGTTCCCTTGATCTCATGAAATGAATATGATATGAGCACATTTGAATATACTGTACCTCTTCATTGCTACTTTTCAGAATTTCTTGGCTCCTGAGTAAAATGTAAGCTCAGTGAGGTCAGGTCTTATTTTTTTTCCTGAAAGCACCCATGATAGCCCCATGGATACAGTAAGCATTACTTCATTACTTATATAGACAAACACATTGGTTGCATTGTAGAGCATTTTGATGGCACATACTATCATTTATAAGTTTCTATAAAGAAATATAAACCATGTAAATGCAAACATAGATCTAACAATGGATACACACAATTTAGAGACTCATCTTACAAGATGATAACAGACACAAGAAAGGTCCCTATCAATCATGTCAGAACCTGCCATCCTGATTACAAAGTACATGCTGTCCATTCTTTTGAGCATGATGACATGTTATCAAAAGATGATAAATGCACTCTCAAATATGTAGGGCTGAAAATGCCTGCAATATCTCTCCCAGTTCTATAATAACAGCCATGTTGAAATGGATATTCTCTCTGCTGGGTAGTTATAAGCAAAAAGGCTCGTTTCACTCAAACACAAAGAGGTAGAGCCTGACCCAAGTTCAATTTGCACCAAATACGTCCAAGGCTGCTCCATTAAAAGTAGGGAAGAAATGATGCTGAGGTAACATCAAGAACCAACCTGGGCCACATGTCCTGTTGACTCTATCCCTTTGATTCACCTCCTTATTGGAGGGTTTTTAGGGCATGGCAATCTCCAGTTGGCATCAGCTCTTGGGAAAGGGATTTTTTTTTTTTGCATTTATTTGTTTAATCTCTCTAAAGCAGCTGAACAGTGTTAGCTCAAGGAAGAACTTGGAATTGGATTTTGAGTCCCAGAGGATACCTCTGCGGCTTTGAGAGATAGTCTTAAGTCCTAGTGGGTAACAAGGCCATTTGCCTTCAGTCTATTAATAAGCTGATGGGAATAAGCACGATGGTTAAAAGCTACAGAAATCCATTTATTTTATTCTCTAGTTTTAAGTGAACTAAAGCAATTCTAAAATGCTACTAAATATTAACAGCAGCAAGAATGGCATCAAACTAGATGAGAAGCAGAAAAGGAAAAAAAACAAAACATGGGACCAAAGAGACTATCAAGGAAGCTATAATAAGAGAATTTTCATCAAAAGAGGGGGAAAAAAAGGCAGGAATCAGAAAAGGATAGTAAGAGTCCAGGACCAGGTAGAAGCCAAGAAGGCCTCAGGGATCCTGCCAAAGAGGGAAAGAATGGTCATCTGCAGCAAGAATTCACTGGTGGAACTTCTGTGGCTCCTTTATCAACTTTGCTTGGGGCTATTAAACCAGTGGAGCGAAAAATAGACACATTTTGTCCACAAATAACGAAAGCTGGGTGTAGTGAAGGAAAAGATTCAAATGACACAACAGATGTCTCAGGACTATCGTTACAAGGTAGATGCACTGAAGTGCTCTTTCGGGGGCCCTGAAGGAGGAGAATGGCTTATTGTGCACAAAAATGAAAGAAGTAGGAAAATGAAGTTTTAAAGACTTTCTGTGTTCTTTGTTGTACACCAGATGTGCTGTTTAGGGTCTATTCATGGAACTTGATGGAAGTTGTGCTAACATGGTACCAAACTGACTATTTGATTCAAGTGACATTATATTTGTATATGGGAAGACCTGGGTTCAAATCACATATTATGTGTTGCAAAACTTCAAAAAATACTGATTGACTCCATTGTACCTTAGAGAAAAAAAAAGAGCTACTGACAGTTATTGAATAGAGAATGGACACAACTAGACATTGATATGTAATCATGTATTCTTCTAGCTGAGCAACCCCAACAAATCACTTGGATCTCTTTGTACTTCAATTTTCTCAACTGTAAAATAAGGTGGTTGTATGTGATATTCTCTAAGGTCTCTACAAATCCCAAATCTTTTTGTTTGGCTTATCATAGTCTAGTGAAAAGAGCTGTGGATTTAGAGTTCGAGTAGAAGGACTTCCTGTCTGATACTTGTAATTCTGCTTCTCTAGGACTAATTGACCAAAGGTAGGTTCACTGAGGTGCCTTCTACCTATCGCTTTATTCACCTATGTATGAAATGGGAATTTGTTCTGTAGCTTATGATATGGTATTGACCAAAAAGCTTTGGATTGGGGTGGCTAGGTGGCACAGTGGATAGAGCACCTGTTCTGGAGTCAGGAGTACCTGAGTTCAAATCTGACCTCAGACACTTAATAATTACCTAGCTGTGTGGCCTTGGGCAAGCCATGTAACCCCACTGCCTTGCAAAAGCAAAAAGAAACAAAAAAAACTTTGGATTTTCTGGGTCTGAAGAACTGAAATTTCAGTCCTGATCTATGCTTACTTATCATCTAAAGATTCTAGAACAACACCTCTCCCTTCCCTGAGTTTGAGTTCCTCCAACTGTTTGATGAATAGGTCAACCTAGATGATTTAAAGAATAATTTAGCCTTAAGCCCTAGAATCCTATTGAATCATTCTCATAAAATTTTCTTTGCTGCACATATCAGGATGTGCTTTCAGCTATTGCTCCCATACTCTCTCTCTCTCTCTCTCTCTCTCTCTCTCTCTCTCTCTCTCTCTCTCTCTCTCTCTCTGTATATATATATATATATATATATATATACATATATATATATATATATATATATTAGGTTTTTGCAAGGCAATGGGGTTAAGTGGCTTGCCCAAGGCCACACAGCTATGTAATTATTAAGTGTCTGAGGCCAGATTTGAACTCAGGTCCTCCTGACTCCCGGACAAGTGCTCTATCCACTGCGCCACCTAGCCACCCCCCCATACTACATATTTTAAAATTTTTGTTAAGATGTATTAAGTTATATTAAAGAATGTAAAATTGTAAAGATGCAATGGCCATTACCTAAAGGGACCTCTTCATTAAGTAAATGATAACACTGAAGCCTAAGAAAGGAAATGTTAAAGAAAAAAAAAGAAAACCAAAAATTTTTTAAAAGAAAAAATAATAATTAAAAAAATAAAAGAAAGACAATGTGACTTATGTCATCTAGGTAGTAAACAGCAAAGCCAGGATCAGAGTCCAGATAGTGTGTGCCCTGTCAGGTACTCTTCCATTACAAAATTCCCTCTCACCGGAGGACCTTTGGTTTGTCAAAACTAGCAGTTGGTTCATGTCTCATAAGAAAGCAAAAGCAGCTTGTGATAGGGCAGGAATCTTTTCTTTGCATAGTATAAATTTTAACACATCATTGACCTATTTATTGCATTGTATTCACTTTCCTACCCACCTTGAATCTTGATTGATTGTTTTGTCTTGAACTCTGTATATGCTTATGCATGTTCTTACTACTTTGATACAGATATCTGAACTTCTTCATCACAATGAATATGTGGAACCATTCATTTTCTTCACCTTTCAGATTTCTTTAATTTGGTCCCATCAGTGGATTACAGACACTAGACTTCAAGAAAGCTAATGGGAAAGGAACAGTATAGAGATTAGACATATGAAAACGGGGTATAAATATGAGTTAATAATACTTGCATTATGATGAATAAATATCTACCTCTGCTTCACTGGCTACACCAAAGTTTTGCCTGTATGGATCATTAAAAAAAAATAGGACAAGTCTTCAAAGAGATGAGAATACCAGATCACCTCATTTACCTCCTGAGGAAGCTGTATGTGGGTCAAGAAGCATTGGAAAGTGAACATGGAACGACCGATTGAATTAAGATTGAGAAAAGAGTCGGCAAATTGTCGCTTTATTTATTTAACTTATATTAAGATTACATAATGTGAAACGCCAGACGGAATGAAAGAATAGCTAGAATTAAGGTGACTGGGGGAAATATCAACAATCTCTGCTATGCAGTATAGTACAATTCTGATGGCAGAAAGTGAAGGAGAATTAAGAAATCATTTGATGAGGGTGAAAGAAGAGAATATAAAAGCTGGCGTGAAGCTTAACATTTAAATAACAAAAAAAGTTTTTAAATCACTAGGATGGGGGCGTGGCTAGGTAGTACAGTGGATAGAGCACCTGCCTTGGAGTCAGGAGGACCTGAGTTCAAATCTGACCTCAGACACTTAAAAATTACCTAGCTGTGTGGCCTTGGGCAAGTCACTTAACCCCACTGCCTTACAAAAACTAAAAAAAAAATCACTAGAATCATAATAACTGATTAGGAGTTCTCACTTCCAAGCAAATAGAGGGAGCAGAAATGAAACAGTGTCAAATCTGACAATATTCTTGGATTCAAAGATCATTGCATTCATGAAAATAAAAGACATTGCTCCTTGGACAGAAAGAGCAGATCTGGTCAAAGTACTAATAGACAGAGACATCATCTTGTTGAGAAAGAACTGTACAGTCAAATCTGTTTTTTTTTCCCCAGTAGCAATGTATGACTGTCAGAGTCAGAAAAGGAAAACTGAACACTTCAGAATCAAGGCTTTCAAATTATGGTAGAAAAGACTTTTGAGAGTCTCTTGGCAAAGAGATCAAATCAATTGATACTTAAAGAAATTAATTCAGACTACTCATTGGAAGGTCAAATGCTGAAACTTCAATATTTTGACCACATAGGGAGAAGACAGGACTCATTGGAAAAGACTCTGAACTTGGGAAAGACTGAAGGCAAAAAAGAGAAGGGGATAGTAGGTGAGATAGATAGAAGGGTTAGGGTCCTGAGGAATACAAAGAATCTGACATGTCTGGATGATAAACCACAGAGCTATGAGGATGGCAGAGAGGCAATGAGAGAAAAGAGAAGGGCAGCAGGAGATTAGTTCTTTGAATTCATTAGAATAAAAAGGTATGACAACTCCTACGGCCAATCCAGATCAGCAACTTCTTTCACGGGGTAAACAAAAGATTTTACAAACCTTAAAGTTCCATTCATATTTATTATTCTCTGAGAGTTCTAAACTTTCTGACAGCTATCCTCTCATTCTACTTTTAACATTATCTCTGGTACAATTGTCTTATGTATGTCTTATGTCTAACTCTACCTAAAAAATAACACCAAAATATCTGAATACTTAGAAACATTTAGACAATACCCTGAGAATTTGTATTTTTTAATCATGATATCTATTATAATTTAAGAGATTAACATTTAACTATATATACACAGAGAGAGAGTAAATGGGGAGACTGGGATAGCAACTATTTTTTTTTATTAATTTAGCTATTAGACAAGAAAGAACATATATTATCTCTGCCTTTGCTCTTTAGTTATAGAGAAGTAGATTTATTTTTTCAGTTTATTCTAATCATAAGCTTAGTTTCTCTTCTGCCTTTCACTTCATTTTCTACTGTAACAACAGAAAATTTCATGACAATAGAGACCTTCTTTTGGTTTAACTGGCAAGCTTGAAATGTTATCTTGCTTAAATGGCTGACTGATAACATAGTCCATTAACTGATGGTGTTGTGGTTAGGCATTATTGTTCACTGATAGTTTTCTAACTTTCCTGAAAAATATTCGATTCAACTATTCTTAAAGAAGGACAGAAGTTCAAATCCAGCCTCAGACATTTATTAGCTATGTGACCTCGGGCAAGTCACTTCACCCTGATTTCCTTGCATCCAGGGCCATCTCCAGTCTTCCTGTTTTGTATCTGGCCCCTGTACCCAAATGACCTTTAGAGAAGAAAGTGAGGCGGGGGACTTAACACAGTCCCTCCTCACTCAAATCCAAGAACTCATGTTCTTGTCATGGCATCACCTCTCTGATGTCATGGTCTTCTTTGAGAATGAAACACAAACATCATCAAAAGGGGTATGGAGTCAGGGATAAGTTACTTGAATTGGGACATTTGACTTTTTCTTCCTTGTTATCACTATATGATTGTTTGAAAATTATGCAACTTCACACCTAGAAAAAATGATGATAAAACTTCAGAGCCATAGCTAGCACTTTTGGTACATCAGACACCAAGAAAAACAACTGCCAATATATTTGGTGGGAGGGAAAGGAAAGTGCATGGAAGATATGTAGTAGATTCATTCCAAAAAGAAGTCCCAGGAGCCTGGTCAGTCACAGCTCTTAGCAGTCCTCAGGCCATGGAGTTGGCGTTCTAATCCAAATTTGGTGGTTGCTGCACAAGGAAGATGAGGTATTATGGGGTAGAGGAAAATGTACAAGACTTGGAGGCAGAAGAGACTTAGGTTCAAATATTATCTCTAACACAAATAGTAAAATTCTTGGACAAATCTTTTCCCTTTCTGAGATCTCGGTTTCCTCTTAAATTGGGATAAAAATTACTATAGAGCTTATTGCTGAGTATCATTGGAAGGCACAAATGATAGAATGTACATGTGGCTATAGAAATGCCAGCTCATTATTTACATGATTTATGTTGCACATTTGCTTGGGCAAATAACACAGTATTAAAAACAAACAGTACATCCTACATTAGTGGATTCAGGTCTTTTCTCTGAGAGTTTTGTGAGAGTCTGAGCATGCAGTAAAATCAAATAGGCTCTTTTGTTCCTTTGCAGTTGTGTGTGTGTGTGTGTGTGTGTGTGTGTGTGAGAGAGAGAGAGAGAGAGAGAGAGAGAGACAGACAGACAGACAGACAGACAGAGAGAGAGAGAGAGAGAGAGAGCCAGAGAGAGGCAAAGAGACAGAGGAGAGACAAACAGACACAGAGACAGAAAGACAGAGAAAGAGTTAGACAGACAGAAAGAGACACCCAGAGAGATATAGAGACACACAGAGATATATGAGAGAGAGGAAAGGAAGGGGGAGAGGGAGGAAGGAGGAAGGGAGAAGGAAGAGATTTATATAAAAAATAAAGATATTTGTATGCTATGAACTCAAACTTTATATCCTTACAATTCTAAAATCTATTCTTACTAGTTAAGCTGCCCAAAGTTTTCAGAGGGCACCTTTAAGCAGAAGTCAAGATTTTTCATTATTCTCTATAAATCTCTTATCCTACAGTTCCAAGGAATATAAGACATTCTTATTTCTGAATAAAGAAGGCTAAGGTGCTACACAGGATAAGTGAAAACAAACAAACAGATGATATTCTATCTCAGCAGGCCAAGAACCTCTACCACCCTGAATCTCGTAGGAAACTCTGCCTGGCATACTCTGGTGCATCAATGGCTGTCAAACTGAAGAAGATTGATGAATCACAACGTACAGGTACAGAAAGGCTGTTAAGGTGATCCCCTAGACAATTGGCTCCCTAGAAAATTTGCTTGTCAAATCAGCTGATTGACTTACCCATTGTCACAGTTGTGAAGCATTTTACTACTTGAAAATAGTAGATGCATGATCAAAGACAGCATATGGTAGAACTCTTGTCTGGCTAAATATTGACCCAGAGACAAGACTCATCTGGCCCAGTATGGCATTTCTGATATCTTTTCCATTGCTTACTGTGGAGGCTGATGTGATAAAAAATAGATGAGTAAGAACACAATCATTTATCGCTGAAAAAGAGGCACAGCAATGATTTTTCTGGCATGTGCTTATGATCCTTCACTTGATTTTACACTAACTTATATGGGCTAAAGATCCTATGTGTTCCTTGAAAGGTTCAAATAGAGAAAAACTTTAGAGGGAAAAGGGACCACAGCAGCCACCTAGTCCAATCATTGCCTCAAAAGAATTACTTTATAACACTTCACATAAATCATCATCTAGCCAGGGTCCAGAGGCTCCCGTTACCTCCAGGATCTAATAATATAAAACCCTCTGATTGCCTTGTATAGCTTTTTCCAGACTGGCCCCTTCAAACCTTCCTATTGGATTCCATCTTACTTCCCCTCCATGCACTCCACAATCCAGTGACATTGGTCTCATGAATTTCTCTCCAAACCTTCTCACAAGCTGTCCTTCAGTCCCACGATGCTCTCTTTCTCTCCTTCCCTTCTGCCTCCTAGTTTCCCTTCTTTCCTTCAAGACTGAAATCTCACTTTGGAGATCTAAAGGATCCCCACCTTTGTGCTCACTCTTCTTCCCAACCATTGAGGTCTTTCTTTTGAGATCACATTCCATTTCCCTAGTATTTATCTTGTCTGTTCAATCTTTTGGCTTGTTGCCTCTTACACTAGAATGTGAACTCCTTGGGAGAAGGGATGTATTTTTGCCTTTTCTCTGTAGCCTCAGAACTTAGCATAGAAAATATTTAATAGATATTTATTGGTGGCGACTTGAAAACGTTTTCCATGACTTCATACCCCTGATCGATATCATATTGCTTGTCTGTTCAAGGGGTAAAGGAGAGGTGGGAGGAAGTTATTCTTCCCCTTCATTAGAGTAGACCACTACCTACCCACCCCACCCCCCGGCTCCACTTCCCCCCTCCCACTCCTGCTGCCAAGTTAATCCATATACTTGAATACTTGAGTTATTTAAATATACACACATACATACATGTATGAAATATACCTAGATCTGGACAAAATATAATATCTACTTGTATATATATATATGTATATATATATACATATATATATATATATATGCATTCATATACAATTGTATATAATGCATACCCATGTATTTGAGTGAGTATATTTCAGTCAGATCTATGATTTCATTGGGGTAATCAAATGTGCATCATTGGGCAGTTAGGTGGTGCAGTGGATGGAGCACTGGCCCTGGAGTCAGGAGGACCTGTGTTCAAATCCAGCCTCAGACACTTAATAATTACCTAGCTGTGAGACTAAAGGCAAGTCACTTAACCCCATTGCCATGCAAAAATTCAAACAAAAAAAAGTATGCATTATTGTATAAATTTCTATCATCACCAAACATTTCAGGATGTTTTAAAGTCAATTTATTGTTAAGGAAAAATAAACTCATAATGCATACCTATGTGAAAAAATTAATATAGCTTACCAAAAGGCAGTAAATTTTTTAAAAACCCTTAAGTTCAATATACAAATATAAAAATTCTCTACCAATTCATCTTCTCAGAAATTAAGCTAATGTAGGCACATTTTTCTAGGGGATGGGGCAGTGCAAAGGGAAAATAAAGGACCAGATGTCAAAAATTCACTGTTACTATGCTAGATTATCCCCCCTTCACCCTGCCTGATAAACCTCTTTAAATAGCCAGAAATGGCACCACTCTTTAAATAGCAAGAAAATGGCATTACTGAGGCAGAAGTCTAGTGAGTATGGAGACAATTTGCATTGTCCTAAAAGTAGCTTCCTTTCTCACATTTGCTGCAACACTTCTTGTCCACAAAGGTTTCAAGGACACAGTTGGCTATTTTTGGAGGCAGCATGATGGAAAGAATACTTAATTTGAGCCAGAGGTCTTGGGGAAGTCACTTCCCCTTTCCAGGAATCAGTTTTCCCTTCTGTAACAGAGGGTGGGGATGGCAGTGGAGATAGACCAGATGAGCTCTACTACCCAAGCCAGCTTCAAACTCATATCATCTGATTCAGGTAAGGACACGTCCTTCTTCTGACCTTGGGTGAGTCAGGCAGAGCCCAGAAGGGTTTGTTCATCTAGAATATTCCTTCCAGATGCCTACAGATGGGAGCACAGCTGCTATAAGATGGGTCATTTTTTTAGAAAGCGCAGAAAGTAGAAAATGAGAAGGAAAAAAAGCAATACTTTTCATCCTGGAAACATGATAGCTGAGAAAGTATGTGATTCAAATTTATAAAAAATCACAAAGTAGCAGATAGGGGAAGAGAGTCATTCACAAAATCCCAGAATCCTTTACTAGTGAGTACCCCTGAAAATTGTGTAGAACATATTAAGCTTAAAGGAATTATTAACCTATGAGTTGGCTCAGTTAGATAATGGAAATAATTTTATGGGACATAGATATTAACTGGAAGGAAGATTTGCAACAAATTACTATGATAAGATGGATGAGTTTGTCATTCAGGAAGCACAACAGTGTCTTTCTATGCATTACTGGTACCCTGCCACTGGTAGGTAGGAACCCCATATTGGAAAGACCATTACCCCTACCTATGCAGGTATTTATAAAATGCATTTATGAATCGGAAATTAAAGGTAAGAAGTAAAAGGTGGTTCTTTGCCTCCTCCCTGTCTTCCCTTCTTTTCGTAAACATTCATAGGAATGGGATTTCACTTTTTATCTTTCCCTTCTGAGGTTTTGTTTATTGATTTGATTTTTCCCAAGGCAACTAGGTGACATAGCACTAAGTCCAAAGTTAAGAAGGAATATCTAAATTCAAATTTAGTCTCAAACACTTACTATGTGACCATAGACAAATCACTTAACCTTCTCCTCCTCCTTCAGTTTCCTCAGCTGTAAAAAGGATATTCAAAGTATCTTATATGTCTTGTATGATTTTAATTAACAGTTGAACAAAGTTCTCTATTACTATATTTCTCAAAGACTCACATCTGACTTTGACACATACAAGAGAGACATTTAAATACTTCAGTATGTGACTTAGCAGTGTTGAAGAGAACCTGACCTCCTTTCAACTGACTTCAGATCATACATTAATCTCTTTAACAGCTCCTTAACCTTGTGAAGAGAATTCCTTCTTTTCTTCTGAATAGAAGTTGACAATAACCATTATAATGGCTTCTGTGAAGCACACAATTTTTTAGAAATGGGAAGACCAATTGTCAAACTATAGCTTCACTACTGCACTGTTTGTAGAATTGTGAGCTGATTTAATCATTCTGGAGAGCAATTGGAACTATGCCCAAGGGGCAACCAAACTGTGTACATCCTTTGATCCAACAATACCACTAACTAGGCCTATGTTCCAAAGAGATCATAAAAAGGGGAAAGGACCTACATTTACAAAAATATTTATAGTATTTCTTTTTTGTGGTGGCAAAAACTTGGAAATTGAGGGAATGCCCATCAATGGGGGAATGGATGAAAAACTTGTGGTATATGAGTAATAGAATACCATGATGAACAAACAAACTTTAGAAAATCCTGGAAAGACTTATATGAAGTGATACAAAGTGAAATAAGCAGAACCAGGAGAACATTTTACACAGTAATAGTAACATTGATATACTTTGTTCTTTTCAGCAGTCCAATGATCCAAGACAATTACAAAGGATTCAAGATGGAAAATGCTATCGGCATCAAGAGATAGAACTCATGGATTCTGGATGGAGAATAATATTTTCACTTTCTCTTTTTTCATTTTTTCTTTTGGTCTGTTTCTTTTTTCATAAATATGACTAATATCGAAATATATTTTATATGACTGTACATATATAACCTATATCCAATTGGTTCCTGTTTTAGGAAAAGAGGAAGTGAGGGAGTGAGGAAGAAAAATTTGGTACTCTTATTTTTGTAAAAATTAATACTAAAAATTGTCTTTCATTTTTGGATTATAGAGTCTTTTCATAAAATGTCTTGGGCAACACTGGGTCCTCTGCCAACAGAGATACCCAAGGATGATTAAGAAATACATTAACTCACAGAGAATATGTGTATATTCTTTATAGAAATACACAGAGGAATTGTGATTTCAGCATTGCAGAATATTTCCACATGGGAAATGAAGATTGCTACTTATTTAGGTCTTTTGTCAAAGAATTCTAGTGAATTATTTGATCCACATAAAGGTTAAACAAACTTTTCCATGGTCACCAGTATCATAGACAGAATTTGAACCCAGGATTCTGTAGCTCAAAGTTCTGCATTCTATGCATTTTGCAATGCTATATAATTTTAGTCATAGTAGTAAAGAAATGAAAGCGAATTCCTATTAGATTATACAGGTCATGTTTGCAGAATTCACCCTAAGGGGAAACAAATCTTTACTGTTAAGGTCTTCTTAGGCAAGTGCAGTGGAGAGATTATGGGGAATCAAAAACAAAAAATAAACAAACAAAAAACCTCATTGTACTTGAAGTCATAGGATCCAAGTCTGAATACTGGTTCCACATACTATATATATATCTATATATATATATATATATATATATATATATATATATATATATATATATATGACTAGGAAAGACCTTCTCTTGGCCAAAGCAATCTCATCAGCAAATCTTGAAGAGGAGTGAAACGCATTCAAAAATGGAAGGGATGGTCTCTAAGGTTCCTTCCTCTTTTAGACCTGTGATTGTATGTGAATAAAAATAGCTAGCATTTTAAATACTGCATTAAAATTTGTAATGCACTTTATAAAAATCTTGTTTTATCCTCATGATAACCCTAGAAGTAAGGTACTATTTATGATCATCATTTTACATTGGAGGATACTAAGGCAGACAGAGGTTCCATGACTTGCCCCAAAATACACAGTAAGTGTCTGGGGTCAAATTTGAATTCATGTCTTCCTGACTCAAGGTACAGTGTTCGAACCACTGTGACATGAATCTGACTTAAGGGAAAGTGAAATCTCAGTATAATAAATAACCCACATTTCCTTGTCTTCCAAAAGGCAGACTTTTTAGCTCTTTCAATATTCCAAGTTGCAAAGAAAGATTTACTCAAGAGCTCATTTGATCTCTTATCTTCTTCTGACAATGATTTAAATCCTATATATAAGACCTGATCTAAGAATCAAATAAAATCCTGTTCTGTTTTACTTTGAGTTCTCCCTCCTCCTGTACCCCATTACTTTTTTGCCTTTAGGATTCAAAAAGGATTCCTCTAAGATTAAATGAATAATTTTCTGTGCACATGGGCTGCTGACTTCTCTGTACTTAATGTATCCCTGGTGTGGCAATACTCATCATCACACAGCTACCTGAGAGGTGAAGTTTCTAGAAAACTTGAAGAGGAAAAACTTAAAATCACAGATTATTAGAGTTGGAAAAGATTTTCTTGGTCTTACATTCCAACTGTCTGATTTTCACAGAGGAAAAAGCATATAACACAACTGATCATGTATATAGCAAGTGGTTGAGCTTTTAAACCCCAATTCAGTCCTATTTTTACTCCACCACATGATATTAAGACCATCTGGATTTGGAGATTGATTTATGTATTCAAATGTTTGCATCATTAGGCTAACAGTTGCTATTGTTTAGGTTTTTTTTTAGTTATGCTGGACTCTTCACAAACCCATTTGGGGTTTTCTTGGCAAAGATACTAAAGTAGTTTGCCATTTCCTCCTCCAACTCATTTTACAGATGAGGAAACTGATACAAACAAGGTGAAGTGACTTGCCCAGGGTCACACAGCTAATGTCAAACTGGGAATTGAACTCAGATCCTCCTGACTCCAGGGCTGACATTCTATCCATGCTACTGCCTCCTTGCCCTTTTGACTTGATCATTTTTGAAAGAAAAGGGCAGCAAACTTTTTGATTGAAGGTATTTTTCTACAACTCAGTTGGAATTTTGAAGACTATTGACGTATTTATAAAGAATGAGCATATAAATTTAAACTCAGTGGTATTGTATCAAAAATGAATTCAGGTTACCTGGCATCCTACAAAAGTCAAACTAGTCAAAAGAGGTATATAAATTGTGCTAGATGACCACAAACTTATAACTTTTAAATTTGTGATTCAATGAAAATCACAGGCCATGAAAAGTATCCTGTGTATATCAATCTTGGCACCAATAATTATTTCAACACTTAATTTTACCAATTATTCAGTCATCATTTTAACCTTGTGATCTTTATTTCCATTGGGTAGAATGCCCAGGCCCATTTATTAATCACTCAGGTCCTGATCACTGTTAGATATATAGATATGGATTTATGCATGTATGCATGTTTTGTGTATTGCATATATGAGGGCAGTGGATAGAGCATTGATCTTGAAATCTGGAGGACCTGGGTGCAGATCCACTCTGAGATACTTGATACTT
The DNA here is from genome assembly GCF_037893015.1 of Macrotis lagotis. NCBI lineage: Eukaryota > Metazoa > Chordata > Mammalia > Peramelemorphia > Peramelidae > Macrotis > Macrotis lagotis. The sequence continues at coordinate 32,095,687 of NC_133664.1, read as the reverse complement.
ACTAGCTCTGTGACCCTGGAAAAGTTATTTATCCTGATTGCCTCTCATCCAGGGCCATCTCCAGTTGTACTGATCCATATCTGGTCACTGGACCTAGATGGCTCCAGAGGAGAAAATGAGACTGGGGACTTTTCATAGCAGCCTCTCATTCATATCCAAGTCAAGTGCCTGTCATAGTATCACCTCCTTAATGTCATGGTCTTCAAGAACAAAGGACAGACAACACTGAATAAGTGTGATTAGCTGCATAATGCACACAAATATAAACATACATGTATATATACATACATATGTGTATATGTATGTGTGTGTGAAAAACAGTAACCCTAAAACTGAGCCCAGAAAATGCTTGAATTTGAAAATATGAGTGACATTTTATATATACTTTTATTCTTCAATATTTGCAGTAAGTTCTCAAGTGGGATAAATTAAAAAATAAAAGGAAGAGAGAAGGGATCTTTCCTGAATGAGGGGGTGAGATCATCCATTTGCCAGATTTAAAGAAGATGATTTGCCCACCTTTCTCCATTTTTACCATTTCAGAATGGGATGGCATGTTGATCAAGAGGGGTATGTGAAGGGGACCAGAAATGGGGCCAGAATTTATAGCATCGTTAAAAAAAAATACAAGATAAACTGTTCGCAGAAGCAAAGTATAAGGAAGTCACGAGAACACAGTATTTTTTCCTATCTAAGCAATGGGGGAAAAGTTTGGGAGAAGGACCACCAGACCTAGTCAAAATTTCAAAGTGGGTGAACTTTGCCATTGGTATAAGTCTGCTCACATATTCAGAAGATCCACCATATTCTATCCTTCAAAAATTAATGATAATGATAGCAGTAATAATAAGTTGCTGATATTTGTATGCCACTTTAAGATTTTCAAAATGCTTTACTTTATCTCATCGATACCTTATATTACTTATGTCATTGATTACTATTCCTTACGTCGTAATTGTGTCAATTTATCAAAAGTTACTTTACTTCTTTTACTATTATCAGAATTTTTTCAGATTCAGTATATTGACTGATTTATCTCCTTCCTTAAAATAATATAGTATTACAAAACCCTAATGATCTTGTTTCTTTATTTAAAATAATCTCTCATCTCCATACCTAATTTTTCTATTATTTCATGCTAAAAATGAATATTTTCCTCCTAGATTAACATCCTTTCTCAATCAGTTTTGATTTGAGAGAGGTAGTGAATACCTAGAAGCAAAAAAAAAAAAAAAAACTGAACAGATACAAATGAAACTTATTTATTGGTTTCTTTTCTTCTCCTCTGTAACTGTGTTGCCCTGGATATGTCATTTTACTTTCTACATGTTCATAAATAAAATGAAGATATTGAACTGGACTTTCTGTCAAGATCCTCATTAGTTTTGACATCCTTCAGACTCTTCTTGGGTCATGGTTCCTGGTAGTTAATTAGGTCTTGGTCTTGACATGCAGGAGCTCAGAATCCAAGATAAAAAGCATTAGAGTTCTACATAATATTCATAAAAGATGATATGGTGTGGCAGATAAAGAGAGTCTCTGAACTGGGAAGAATTGGGTTCAAGTATACACTTCCAGCATATGCTACCTTTGTGATCATAGACAAGTCTTTGAATAGTGCCCTAGGCCATTCACTAAGTCTATCAGTACCAAAGTAGGGGTCCATCTTTGCTGAGAAAGGAAGTTTCCTGTACCAATAAAGTCACAGATTTAATATACCACTATAAAAAAGATGATTGAACAAAAATAAAACATTGCTGTTCTTCAGTCAGTCATTTATTATGGTTGAATCTTTGTGACCTGATGGAGCTTCTACCCTTCATTATTTCCGAAAGTCTGAAAATAAAACTGCATTAATCAATAAACAGCTTCCCCCATCAAGAAAAAAGGGGAAATTGGATCAGATGCCTTTTAAGTCCCTTGCCATTCTAGATCTATGAAGCAAACTCCTTGAGTGTCTTTCCTTCCCTAACGCCATAAAATTGTGGTGTCAAACTCAAACAGAAACATCCTGTTGGCTAGCTCCAGCATTAGAAACATTGAAAACAATACATTGACATTATCCATGTTGTGTTGTATTTTTTCCAGTTGTATTAAATATTTCTTAATTACATTATAATCTGGTTCTTGGCAGCATTTCGTTGACAAACTGGGTCTGATACGTCTATCCTAATGTATTTCATGGTTCAGAATTCATTCTTCTTATCCTTTCCCCTCATAAAGGCCGAACCCTTAATTTAACTGATCTTTACAGTCAGGAGGAAGTATGTCAGATTAAAATAAATTGTATCTAGATAGGAATGGCAGATGTTCCCTGTTTGACTCATTCCAAGGAATTTATATTTAAAAGAGGATGCTAATTAACCCATAGGAATCTTAGGTGATAGGGAGAGTGGGAATATGGCTGTGGAAAGGGACCAAGGATGAAGATACTTATGTAGGTTAGGACAGCTTTCTTGTTACTCTTCAAATTATCTATTTCCTCTATGCTTGCTACGTTGTGGGAGAAATGGACTTTGCACTGCTCTCCTTTATGCTTGTTTCTGAGCTGCATTGCAAAGTCTAACCTTCCATAAAAGAACTACAAACCTAAAAACCCAAGTTGATACTGTTCCAAATCCCAAATCTTTTCCTATCTGCAAACTGGGAGAACCAGCTCCAAGAATAACTTGTCCTATTCCAGCATCCGACACTGTATAAATTAGCAAGAAATCTTGAGATAAACTATCTTGAGATTGGCTATCGGCTCCCTATTCCCTCAAATAAGGAGCATGTTAAAAGTAGAGAGAACTTTACATTTGGATCAAGAGAACCCAAGTTTGAATTCTGATTCAGATATCTACTCTATGTGTGCCCTTGAACAAATTACAACCTGTTTCCTCATTTGTAAAACGATCTCTAACTAAATCCTATATAATTTTCCATCTGTTTTAGCTCCTGTAACCTCATTCAGTTCTCTAGAGGGTAGCGCCTACCCTATTCCTTTGGATAATGGAGCTTTAGGCCATGACTCACTAAGTTTCTACGGCTTCAGATTCCTATTTTTTCAGGTTCTTGTCCAAAGAGCATTTCAGAACTCACTATGAGCAAGGGCATATCTGATTTCCGACTCCTGAAGGCTCTATTGATAATAGGCAGAACAAAATCAGAAATGGAATATACCTTAAAAACTAGGATAAGAATTGAGCTACCAATGAATTCCCAAGACTAACTAAAGTCTCTCCATACAGGTGAGTCTTCTGTTCTTGTAACAATCATCCACTTGCAACTTTTAAAATTAGATAGAAAGCTCAACATTAACCATTGCTTTCTGTGTTCAACTATTTCCTAAATAGCAGAGAATATAATATTTTTTTAATTTCAAAGTTATAATTTTATTTTCCTTGGTTCAGTAGGGCTAAAAGAATTCTAGTCTTAGAGTTTAAAGGGCTGGAGTTTAGAATTTATGTAATGCTATTCATTATCCCTCGGATGATAATATTGAGGCCCAAAGAGATCCCCTGACCTCCTTGTAGTCTATGTATTATGAGTTGCTCAAAGGATAGACAGATTCAAGGACAAGATAGTGTGTAAAAGTGTATATATATATATATATATATATATATATATATATATATATATATATATATATATATATATGGATTGTTGATACTTACTGGCTTCCAGTAAGAATTCTGTCAATCCCCAGTGACCTCAGCTACCTTATCCTTCCAAAGAAAGTTGTTACTCTATCTACAAAGGGGCAAAAATATCGTGTTCCTTTAATATCAAGTTTTATAAATTGTGACTTACATTTGTCTCATTATTATGAGAACTGGGACAAAGTTGGAGTAACGGAAAAAACCTGGAGTCTAGGGGAGAGCCCTGGGCTATTGCGAATGAGGAGACCTAAAACTAGTATCTTCCTCACTGAAAAGAGAAAACTCTAAGCCAGTATTTTATGGAAAGATCATAATGGCTTCTATAATTAGCAATTTGATTAAAATTACTTACTGTTTCTTGTCCTTTTCTTCGTCCATATAGACCTTTGATTTATCAATGTGGGGGAGTAGCTTCTTTGTAATTTGCAGTCTTAGAAAGTTATCTGGGCCGTTTAAGTAACTTGTCCAGGGACATACAGCTAATCTTGACCCTTGTTCTTCCTAACACCAAAACTGGCCCCCCGTTTCTACTTCAAAGATCTCTCCATATTTCTTTTCTCTTCTTAGGAAGTATATTTATTTGCTGAAAGGGCAATCTGTCCTAGGTAAGAATTTTTCTCAAGCAGAAATGAGAGATTTCCTTAATTTTTATTCTCCATTTGTATATACTTGTACAATACAACTGGGATGTGCTTCCAGATACATATCCAGAGAGCATTATCAGAATAATATAATTCCCAGATCATAAGATTTGCTTTCCCCTAAACTTTCAGAAGGTATCATGATGTCAACAATATCTGTTTTGGGAAATCCTACTGGTTTCACCGGATGCTCATAAGGCTTTTATTTGCAAGAATTGTCCCAAATGGCAATTTAAAGCTCCTTTCTTCAGCTCAAAGATTCTGTTAAGAAGAGTAATTGGCATCAATAACACTTACCTGTATATATGGAGTACAGGCTATGAAGTCATAATAAGTTAGAAATCACTAAATAGTTACTTTAAATAATGAAGTAAATGGGATTTATGAGACAAAGGCTGTCCCTAATGAGGCCTTTGTTGAAAGTTCCTTTATAAAATGAGGATGGAAAGTGTGGGAGAGAGTTTATCATGAAATCAAATTGTACATCAGTCATTATAAAGAGTTAGCTCCTACCCCCCCCCAAACTGCAAACCTAATCCTGGGTCCCATAAACTGTTTTTCTTTTCATCAATAGCACAGGAGACTTGGATTCAAATAATTTACAAGCACAAAAGTCAATATTCCTTTCAAACATGGAAAATTCACAATGCACCTGGGAATTCTAAATCTTGGGGGTGCTGAAAAGAAAAGGAGGGGGGCAGGAAATTCATCACTGGACAGAAAAAATGGCTCCAGAGTGACATTGGCATGGCAAGCACATAACCCAACAATGGAGGGAGACATGGAAACAAAACCCCCAGAACGGTAACAATGACAACAACAAAGATTATCTTATAACCTGTTTTGTCAGAGCTGGTATTGATGGCATTGGTAGTGATGGAGGTGAAGGTAGTCTTTGCGCTCTCCTTGGCAGGTACAGATTTCTGTTTATTTTTCATGGCTTCCAGTGCTTTGAGCTTCTTGGCATGTTTAGTGCCTTTGTAGTGGGCCGCAGCCTGGCTCTACAAAGGAGAACAAAATGAACCATGCAATCAGGCTCATTTCTAAACTGGCATTCTCTGTATTAGTACAAATACAGATGACCTTTCAATAACGGGTACCATTCATCCTCTTCCTGACAATGATCAAGTGGCTAGTACTCCTCAGAATGATGCCAAGAAATGAATGGACTTGGGCTCTTAAAAACCTTAGTCCAGAAAGGATTGAATTGTATGATACCTAAAAACAATCACGTCCTAACACATTATTAAATGTGTTGGTGATGTGAAGAGTGTCACATTGGCACATTGGAAAGTTGCCTTCATTCCACCATATTACTTGTCTCCCTAAGAGTTAAGGAGACGAATGAAGCGTCCATATGGCCTATTTGCTCAGAAAATGTATCCAGTGCAATCACGCAATACATTACCAACAGAGGAGTTGCCAAAACTGTTTATGAGTAGGAGCTCCTAACTAACAAGGGAAGGGAGAACTCTACAGATAGAAAGTCAGGTGTGACAGTTTAAAAGACAATAAGGCACCTACAGTCTAATGTTAGGGAAAGCTATTCAACTTTCTGGCTTTAAAAGAAGGATCATTTTATCCTGCTCCCTCCTGAAAGGAGACACTAAAATTCAAGGCTAAGAACATTCTTTCCAATTATGAACTTCAGAGAATCTGACCTGTTGCCAAGGGCTCTTGATGTGTTCTGACTAATCAATGAAACCCATGGCAGCAACATCTTTTACATGTGCTTCTGGGGGGAATTTTCTCTTCTCTAGACTTTTTCAACAATCCATGTATCATTTCCCTTTTTTTAAAACAATATCTGAGAGAAATATATTAGGAAGGTTTTTAAAAATACGACTCCTTCTTTTCAACCTCCTTTTCTCCCATTGTTTAAAGAAGATTGATGACACAGAGCCTGGGAGTATGAGCTAAAGTGAAAGACTACACTAAGGACTGCTTTGGTCCTTCCAAGTTTGAGATACAAAAAAATTCTTAAATTTTCAGATCCTACAGAACAATGTGTAGTGGAGAAATACCTCCTCAAATCTCAGGGCCTACGATGTCCCTTTAAATAAAAAATATCACTCATTTTGTGCAAGATATTTTAAATTTTAAGTTTTATCCTTCTCTCCATTCCTTCCTTTCTTCACTCCATTCTTTCTTCTTTGAAGGCCAAGAGAAAAACTAACCTTAAAGAAGACTTAGAATAAAAATAATTGAGATAATAGAACTCCAGTGACTTAACAAATCACAAAACCCTATTCATGATGGAAAAAGCCACTGTGCTCTACCATTAAGAAGTCTCATTTATTCCTAATCATTCATAAAAAAGTAAACATTTATCAGCATTCTCATTGTCTTGCACAGAATGGAGATTAATGTTAAACTAAACTGAGCTAGGAGTAGGGCAATATTAAGCATATCGTTAATAATAGTGCTCCAGCTTCCATCGGTGAAGTTCTGAAGTAATCTGTGTTCATAAACATTCAAGAAGTCAACCTTTTATCTAGTGACTTGAAAAATGTACTAATTAATTTTAAAATAAGTAATTCATTATTAAAGTGCATCATTCTGACTAGCCAAAATATGTGATTTTAAAATACAAGTACCAGGTACCCTTATTGAAAGAACACTGGACAGTGAAATTATTTATCAGAAACAACTTAAACAGATAGCACAGTCATGCATCATTTACACATTTTCAAGGACACATAACACTGAGACATACCATAAGCCAAAAACAAGAAGTTTCAAAGATGTTATAGTTAAAGAAACAATGTCATATTATGATGATCATGCAATATAGAGTATTTCCATTTGATATAAAATGTTTCTTTTGTTGTTCCCACCAAGGATAAACATTTACTTTACTGATTCTTTTAAAATTGCCTTTCTTTTTTGAGACTGGGTGTCACTATCTCACTAGGACTGAAAGTAGCACCATTTCTATCCTAAGAATGGGTTACCTTTCTTTGAGCAGCCTCGTGTCTCCCCCAACCCTAACTCCTTGGAGTTCACCACATTTTGGCTAGCTTCGTTCAGACCCCTGATTATGTTTATCCTTGCTAGAGATCAGAGTTCAGAACTCCCAACCTCAATGAACCCCCTGAGAATAGGGATTATATGCATGGGTCACAATGCTCCACTGGTTAAGCTTTTTTAAAAAAATTACTTTATTCTGAACTTAAGAAATAAAACCAGCATTTCCATAATGTAGAAGAATAGAAAAAAAATTACACATGAAACTGCAAATGTAGTACTACATTTTTATACTTCTAAATATATAATAACAATGTCATGTTAACTTTCTTTATTCCCTTATTTTCTTTCCTCTCCTCCCACCCTCGAGATGGTTGTCACTAGACACAAATAAGTCTATATGCGTAAAATCATTCTATACATACGTCTATTTATCAGTTCTTTTTCTGGATGCAAAGAACATCTTCCTTCGTATATCCTTTGTAGTTAATTTGGGTATTTATAATAGTCAAAATGATTTAGTCGCTCAAAGATAGTTGTTGTTTAAGCTTGTTTTTAAATTAGTCAAATTTTTTAAGGATAGCGATATTTATTCAATAAAATTATTTGGGAATAACATCTTGTCAACTTTATTTTCATCTTCAAAAATTAAATCACTTTACCCTCCACTCTTTCCCTGTCCCCAATGAGGAAATATAAACTTCTTAACATTCTAGGATTGGGGGGGAGTGGAGCCAAGATGGAGGTGTGAAAGCTGCATTTCCCGGGAACTCCTTCCCCCCAAACGCCAAAAGCCAATAAATGACTCTAGCCAAAATTTAGAGGGGTAGAACCCACAGAATGTCTGAGTGATACATTTTCTCAGTCCAAGATAACTTAGAAGTTCCACGGGAAAGGTGTATTTTACTAGGACCAGGGGTTAGGACCAAAAAACATTCTAAGATTGAGAAGAAAGGTTGAAAATGGATGTTGATAGGTAATTTCATCAATGTGGGAAATTCCTAAGCTTGGAATCTTAGTTTACTCATTTAACTTATATGCTATGACACGTATAAGAAATGAATTTTTACATGAATTGGCAGACTCACTAAAATATCCCCTAATATCTTCATAGGGCAACTAGGAGGTACAATGGCCAGGGTCTTAAGGTAGAAAATCCTAAATTCAAACCCGGATTCAGACACTAACTAGTTGTGTAATCCTGAGCAAATCATGTAACCCTGTTTGTTTCAGTTGCCTCATCTGTTAATGGCAAAACACTCTATGTCAAGAAAATCCCAAATGGGCATGAATAATTGGACATGACTGAAAGTACCTTTCTAGGTCTCCAGTTGATATAATCGCATTTCAGGCATTTTGCCAATTTTTAAAATTTCCAGCCTCCTGAATAATAGCCATACTTTTTTTCTTTTAAAATCATCCTCAGAACTATGTATGGATTTCTCTCTAGTGAATTTAGGGATCAAGCTCCAGAAAAATTTAACAAGCTAGTTGTTTATACCCAATGATATTGTCTTTCGGTTAAAAAGTGAACAAGAAAGAAATGCAAAGGGAAGTCATGTAAAATAGATCAAAGAAACATATTTTCACCATGAAGCCATTTAGTAAGTCCTAACCTTCCTGAGCTGTGAATTCAAAAGCTTAACTGGAGAGCATCAATAACAAATGTATTATGCCCCCAAAGAAGTTGGTTCAATGGAACTCAAAAAGTTCAATGCCAACTCAATTGGGGAATCATTGCAGTAGTGAATACATAGGCAATATTAAAAAGAATGCTAAGTAATGATTCAATGAATCTGTTGAACATTAATAAACTCAGATCATGTAAACTTCTGGCCTACCAATATTTTACTTGGATATTTCAATAATAGGGAACAATGTTTTAACAGTGACAGCATTCCCCATATCAACTGACATAGATTACCATCCCCTTTACACCTTAATAATCTATCTATATACAGTTTTGTACACTTCAAAATCATTTTAGTGGCATCCAACCTTATGGCATTGAGTATCTGATGAGACTTTTCCATATACCTGTCCCTCATTGGTCTTCTCTCTTGGTCTTCTGTTTACATCTATATGTTTCATGTGTGCATAATGGTTTGTCTGTTGTCTTCCCCATTAGAATGGAAGCTACTTAAGGGCAGACATTAAGCAATTATCTTTGTTTTCCCAGCACAAGAATATCCCTGATATGTGGTAAGTATTTAAAATTTTCTTTTTACTGATTTCTCAACTTATCAGAACCTATTAGAGTTCATACTTCACTGGTCTGGGTATTGAAAACTGAGAAGGGACTGGGAAGGAATATTAGGAAAGTATATATACCTCCATACCAGTGACATCATTAATCAAATAAAGTTTTATTTTACAGATTCAGCATGAAGGCTGGGTGCTCCTCTCTTTGGTTGAAAGTTCTCTTCCCTGTAGACTTCCTTCCTCATATCTCATCTCTTGACCTTCCACAACCCACATTTCCACATAGCATCACTGATCCTTCCTCCTAGGTTTGCCTTACTCTTTAAGTCCTACCCAAACTAACTGAATCATCTGCCTCCCACCCAGTCAGAATGTCCTCTGTTGTTATAGCCAGTTTCTCCCTGCTTCCCTTCCTACTTTTGCCTTGGGGGGGGGGGGGGAGAAATCTGGTTATAGATTTACCTTATACCAATTTTACTATCTAATACCAAATTTCCTTTGATCTAAACAGTTACCCGGGTTTTCTAGTTAACCTGATTTAGGAAGTCATAGGTCATGCTTCAATGATTCTCATAGAATTATATATGATAGATTCTGATGGACCCACTGAAGAGTTCCAGGAGAGGGAGAGATCAAGAAATATCATCTCACCCCTCTCAGGATCAAAACAAAACCACAGTGAATTAGACAGACTAAATCTTTCAGGCAGATCTGATCCTGCTGTGACCATAAAAAAGGAAAATCTCAACCTAAATGAGCTTCCTGCTGTGAGACTCCAGAAGCAACACCTTGAAGGAAGTATCTTCCCTGGCTTAAATAGCTTCTTCCTTGGGGGAAGGAAAGAGTCAATCTTCACAAGCGTCATTTTCTATGTTCTATTAGCCATTTCATGTCAAGTCTTCCTAGAAAATTGAGAACCATTGTATAATATAGAAATATACACACTTAGATCTCTGTGTGTGTATAATTTACATATATATGTAATAGATGTGTCTGTATGTCCATTTCAAGGGGAAAAAAAGACAGAAAACACACCCTCTGCTCTATTAGGGCACAGTTTAGGGCTCCCTGTTCTAAAAAACTAATAATCAGACAGCTGCAGTAATTACACCATGATAATAAGAATAGGATAAAGAAGAGTTTGATGTTTTTCAGCTGAAAAGACAGAATAAGTCAATGAATAAGAAAAGGTCATTCTCACTGACCTTGAAATATCAAACAACAATATTTAAAGCAGAACAAACAGCAGCTGCAAAAGCAAAGACTAGCACTGCACTTTCTCAAACATCTTTGTGAAATGCAAGGAAGCTTTCTACAATGTCATGGCAGCTAAAAATGTCAATAGGATAATGTGATTTTTTAAATCCTGAATATTAACTGCAATTTTTAGGAAATAATTCTAGTTCAAGCCAATTGAAACTCAAACTCAACTAATGATTAATTGCATATATCCTTTCAGAACTAGCTCATTTGTCCTCGTCTTTCAAGACAAATGATTCTTTCTGAATCACTATTAACCAGGGGGGCCAATTGGATATTCGTTATAAAACTATCACAATATTCCACAATCACAGTGCAGTTTTGATTTGACCATATGGGATGCCTTGTAGATCTTTTTTTTTTAAATGGAACTATTAGATACTAATAGCATTTCTTATGTCATTAAAACATTTGTTTGATTTTGATGTGAATTCCAAATAGAAAAGGTAGTGGTTGCTCGTGACATCACATAACTTGATCCATGTGAAAAACAATACCACCCAATGACAAAAACCAGAGAACAAGCAATTGGAGGCAGATACAAAAGCACTTTTTTCTTCTAGAAATACTGTGATGGAATCCATTGATTGGAAACAGGTTAAATCTAGAAGTTATCCTTCAACAAAAAAGTTTGAGTTGGGACTAATTTCTTTTAGTTAACATGTAATAATTTTTATATAAAATGAATGTTATTTAAATCCATCATCTAGTATAGGGATAGGCCACATATGATTATATTAGTTAAAGATTAGAATCTCACAAAATATAAGAATTACCTCTCTTAGTGTAAGTTGGTATTCATTGGTATTCTTTGGGAGATTCTGAGGAGGAAATGAAACTCATGAAACATGATACTGAATTCAGGAAACTTCAACTAGCTTTAAAAACAAACTCGCTATATACGTTATGCTCTAAGAAATAATGTCAAATATTGAAAAACAAGATTTTCCTTTCACCCCATTTTCTTGTAAGATTACATCTTAGAACAGACGTTCTGTTTCTCTATTTTTCTACCAATATCTGTTTTATTAAAACAGTGTATTCTTTTATCTCTTCACTAAGACACTAGAGCATCTTCATTCACAAAGACATTTTTGTACCTGAAGTTTCCTGGATTTTATGTCCACAAATTACCACAAAATTAAATTTGAAATGATAATTTTTGTGATCCTAAGTAATTTACAGCTAAACAAATTTGCAAGTTTCCCTTAATGATGATGTTTGTCCTTTATTCTCAAAGAAGACCATGACAACAGGGAGGCAGTGGTATGACAAGCACATGAATTGGATTCATGCTAAGTCACCAGTCTTACTTTGTCCTCCAGAGCCATCTGAATCCAGGGGTCAGATATAAATCAGGACAAATGGACATGACACTGAATTCAAGGCAATCAGGGCTAAGTGACTTGCTCAAGGTCACACAGTCAGTAAATGGCAAATGTCCGAGGCTGGCTTCAAACTTCCATCCTTCTGACTCCAAGGTCAGTGCTCTAACCAACATGCCACTAGCTGCTTCCTAATTTCTCTTAATAACAATTGAAAATATTTCATAAACATATCTGTGAACCCATTTATGGTGGGGGGGTAGAAGTATGTGAAATTCTATAGATGAGGAGAAAGACTTTGATAGTTCTTCATTATTACAGGATCTATCCTTTGATGCTTCTCATCACCTTATTTTTTAAATTAAATTTATTTACCTCACTAGACCAATTGTTAAAGTTGCTATGGTATTCCATTGTTTATGAATAAGATGTGATGAACTGGGATAAGGGTGTGGTAACTAATATTTCATCCCCACCGTCTAAACTTTACTAGAGCTGAAGAGCATCCAATCCATTAACTGCAGATGTATGAAATTGATTTTTAGGTAAGTTTTTGTTGTTTCTATTCAAAATTGGGTGCTTCTTTAAAGCTTATAAAAAGAACCTTATCTGGCAGACAAGTCAAGTTAACTTAAAGTTCCATCCTCATAAACAAAGAAATATCTTTTTTTTCTTTTTTGTTCCCACCCCACCCCATTCAGCAAAAGAAGTCCCAATACTCGGAGAATCACAGTTTTAAGTAACTTGCCTTCACTGGTAAAATCTTTAACATTTTAAACCCATGAACTTCTTTTGAGCAAGGGGAAACAGCCAAGAATGGGATAAGTTAATTACCCTTTTCACATTTTGCATCCTGCAATAACACAACCCATGCAGCCAACTTAATAACCTGTTTCAACTTGGGAAGCCAGCATGTAATTAGATGACCCAAGAGTGGTGAAAACTAGAAACTCTCACCAATTTCAACTATTCTTCATGGAAAATACATTCAATTAAGAGTGATTTTTCTAAGACCAATGATGGGTGATTCATTTTGAATATGTCTTTGTTTGGCTCAGCACATTAAATGCAAGGACTCAAGACAAAAATTTCACCTCCCAACAATGAAATAAAGAATTTATTAAGAACCAGAAATGAAATAAAAAAGCAGAGACTTTAAATAAACACAAATGTTACAAGGTACAAGAAGGATGTAGTCCATGGATTCTGCCAAGCAAGAAGAAAATCTGAATGTTTCTTGTAAATAGACTTTGCAAATATTTTTCTTTATTAAGCATTGCTGATTGGATAGGAGTGAGTATAGGAAGTCACCTGCTCAAAGCATCTCTGACCACCTGTACATTCCAGAGTGCCCTGTCATGAAACATTAAATTTTCTGTGGTGTCTTCTGTGCACTGATAAAGGGAAGGAATTTGAGTGGTCAGAAGAATGAGTTGGAATGGTTTTACCTAGTCTTTATTAACAAGGAAATCAGTTGTATTTGGGTACATTCCAAATAGCTGTCCCATTGAAGACAGGAGAGGACAACACTGATTGGGTAAAATATACATAAAAGAAAAAAAGTGGAAAGTTGACTTTGGAAGGGTGTGACTGAGAGCTAATCTAACAAAAAGAAATCCATGGCTAAGGATTACTTCAATAGGTTTGGAAAAGTTTGGTCAGTAGAAGACACGAAGTTGTTTTAAATTTCAGAGACTCTATCAAAGAAGCAGTGATTAAATACCAATCAGATTTGTTAGCTGTATTAGTGGATAGGGCTTCAAGAATAAATATGAAACAATGCCTATCCTCAATGATCTTGAATTCTACAACTTCATAAAAAGGTTAGAATATTTGTAGTCTCATTTTTCACTCTGGTTCTCAATAGTAGTAGTAGTAGGAGGAGGAGGAGGAGGAGGAGGAGGAGGAGGAGGAGGAGTGGTAGTAGTTGTAGTGGCAGTAGTAGTGGTAGTAATAAAAATTGGTGGTAATAGTCATTAGGAGGAGGAATAAGAGTAGTAGTAGTAGTAGTAGTAGTAGTAGTAGTAGTAGTAGTAGTAGTAGTAGTAGTACTAGTAATAGTAATAGAAGTGATAGTAGTCATAATTGTAGAAGTGGTAATAGTAGTAATTAGTGTAATAATAGTAACCATAGTGGTAGTAGTGGTAATAATTAGTGGTAGTAATAATAATTAATAGTAGTAATAAGTAGAAGTAGTAAGTGGATGGTGGGTTTAATAGATTATATGACTAAATGAAAGGCATTTGCCCTTTCATGTCCTTCATGAAATGGGTTAGTAATACCTCCCCCCTTGACTTCCCTCATTGTCTATATTAAGCAATAGAAAGTAAATTCCTTAAGAAGAGTGAATATTACATTTCTTTTATTGTGTTTCTAGTACCATACTATGCCTGGCACATAATAGAAGCTTAATGAATGCCCGATGAATTGAATTAAGGGCAAAAATCCAAATATTGCTTCCACAGTAATGTTCTCATAAATTAAAAGTTCCTTTGGGATTTCCTTCCTTAGTTGAGAAATGTTACTTTTTTCTCCTTTGTACCGGTGCATTTCATAGCGTTTGGATTTACCTAAGGAATCAGAGTGTGTTTTGGGCTCAACTTCACACTATGTCATTTCATGGCAGTTCTCCCTGTCTAACAAAAGTACTTCAGGAATTTTTTGATGACTCTTAAAGTATCTGGCACAAGTACAAACCATTGTTTTGGTATTGTGATGAAGCGTATCATCAAAAGCAAATGGTCCTATTTACAGAAAGGAACTTTCTTTATGTCTAATTTGTGAAAGGAATAATATGGAAGTTTACTTTTACAAATTTTAAAAAATAAATAGCATTTTCTTCTGAATGGAAGAAAATAATGAATTATTATGATTATAACAGTATATTTTAGAATTTATTACTTTTAAAATTCCAGTTCATAAATATTGAAGAACTCTACTAGGCACATATGTCTGGAATTGGCTTTATGAAACATTTAATTCTCCTAGGCCACAAGTATAGGCATGAACAATGAATTATTACTTTGGGTCAGATACTTATAATTTTTCTTTCTTAAAAATTCAGGCACAATTAAATAAGTTTTCCAAGTACCAGCATATAGATGTGGGATAACCATTTAGAAGAACAAATAAATTAGAAGCCCAATAGAAGTGAACAGCCATACATAGGGGCCTTAAAAAGGCTAAAATGAGCCTAGACCACATTGATAGATTTGCCAGAATGAGCAATTTTCTTTTACCTTCAACTCTTTCCTGTTCAGATGACAGTTGGAATATTATGTTTGGTTCTGAGATACACACTCTGGAAAATTAACAAGTGAAAGTACAGAAGACAGTGGCTAGAAAGTTTTCATTGGAGTCTCTCTCTCTAAAGATATTCTTCCACATTGTCTGCATAAGTAATTGAGTTATTTCTTTGTCTTTTCTACCAGAATATAAATTCCTTGTGGGAAGGGGTTGGTTTTATATCATTTGTATCCATAAGTTTAGCATAAAGCTTTCGAATTCACGGACAGATTTGATGTGTGGGGTCATGCAAGGTTTTGTCAAAGGGATAGGGGATGCTTAGTGTGGAGAAGAGACTTGGGGACTATGAAAGGGAAGAAAAATTAACATTTTTTAGGGAAATTTGTTTTTTCTTGACCGTACAGCAAGGAAGAATAAGTGGAAGTTAGAGAGAGCCATATTTCCCAACAATCTGATGCCTTGGTTAAATTTGTTACTTCATTGTATAGTGAATTTGGCAAAACTACAAGTCTTTAAGCAAGGGACTAATTGACTACTTGTCAAAGATGCTGTGAAATTAGCACTTCAAGTTCAGGAAAGATTATTCTGATATTCTATGACTCTAACAAGGTAACATTTTTATCCAAAAACAAAATCCAGGTATATTACAGAAACTTTGTGCTTCTTTATACATGAATGAATACAAATCAATATAACCCAATGAAATAAAACACATGAGAATTTACATAAAATATTGGCCAAGATGGAATTGACACAAAGGAGAAAATCATCTAATTAAAAACAAAAGATTTAGACTAAATATCTCCCCTCTTCCTTATTGGTAACAATGATGTTAATAATAAAATTCTGTGAAAATATGCTTGTGACTAGACAATCAAAAGTTGTTTATTTTTTTAGTTTGAAAAAAACTGAGTTTAAACCTTTTTCTGGGGACAAATAAGTTAACCTGTACCAACGCATCAGGCAACATTGTTTGTTTTCACATTTTTAAAAAGTCATTTGAAAATGACTCACATTTCATACTCATTGAATTCACTTGAAGGCATTTAAAACGAAGTCAGGGTTCAAAATAAAACAAAACAAAACAAAAAAGGGATGAATTTGTAAACACTAAACTATGTGCAGTAGCACTTTTTATAGTGATAAAAAACAAAAGCAAAGTAGATGCCCATCCATTTAAGCCATCTACATGGTATATAGGTAGTAGAATATTTCAGAGTGACTATGAGAAGCAATATGGAATCATGATTGGAATTAGTGAATTAATTCAGAGAGGTCTTGGTTCAAATCCCACCTTAAATATTGACTTGTTGTGTGACCAGTAATGTTCCTCCGTTTTCTTAAAAGAAAAAAAAATAATGGCATAAGTGAATAAAGGATCCTAAAGCCTCTCCCAGTTATAAATCTATTATAAGGGAAAAATGAATACAGAGAAACAAGGGAAGACATATGAACTGAGGCAAAGTAAAGCAATCATAACTGAGAAAATAGTATAAACACAGACAACAATAATGACATAAAAAGAACAACAGTATAGTAGAAATGAATGCTGGGAAATTATATTGGTCAAGTTTGGCTCCAAAGAAGATATATTGAGGAATAACTTTCTTTGCAAAGGCGAAGGGACAAAGGACATAGAAGTTTGCATATAATGTTAGCATTTTTATGTATTCCTTAATTTAGTAGAAATGTTTTTTCTCTTCTTTTAATTATTTATTAAACGAATAGTTTTCTGCAAGGGAGGAGAGGTAAGCTTCACTGGGCATTTGTATGAGGATATAAAAATGAAAGAAAAAAATATAATCTTTCAAAAGAAAAATAGACCCTCTAACAAAATAAATCATTTATTTATTCCTTTACAATGTATCAATACAAAGTTATATTTGGTCAGTTCCATGTCAGAGAGGCCAAAATTCATAGTTTCTCTTATTTTGTATTGCAAAACCCTTAAGAGTCTTGAATCATTCTCCATAATGTTTATCAAATGGAAGATAAGGATGCTAGTCATTCAACAAACATTTAAGTTCCCATTTTCCATCAAGTACTGTGCTTAATTATATGCTAAGGATATAAGGAAGAGAAGAGAGGAGGGAACCAAAAGTACTCTCTAGTGGTGCCCATTTTAAAGGGAAAAACAAAATATAAATATTTTGATCCATTGAAAGTATATATGGGTCCTCCTACTGAAAATAACTAATTTTTAAACATATTTATCAAAATATGTATGTATGGGGTGGCTAGGTGGCACAGTGGATAGAGCACCAGCCTGGCTTCAAACACTTAATAATTACCTAATTGTATGGCCTTGGGAAAGTCACTTAACTCTGTTGCCTTGCAAAAACCTAAAAAAAATGTATGTACAATGCTAACCTGACTTGTTCGCCACTGAGAGAAGGGGAGTGGGAAGGAAGGGTGGAAGGAACTTTTGTAATTTAAAATATACATATGCATATGGATGAAAAATTTTTAAAAATTAAGTATATGGGGATAATTTTAAAGGGAAGAGGTATTAGCAACTAAGGAATTAGAAAAGACTCACAGGAGGCGAGTTTTCAGTTCAATCCTGAAGGAATCCAGGGAAATTAAGTGGCAAAGATAATGAACAGAGAATCCAAGGATGGAGGCCAGTTAGTTCAAAGGGAGATGGATTGATTGTTCTGTTAAAGGAACAGTAAGGGAGGCAGTGTAGTTGGATAGTGGAGTGCAGGTATACCTCAGAGTTATTGAGATTTTGGTGCTAGACCACTTTAATAAAGCAAATATTTCAATAAAGCAAGTCACATGAATTTTTTAGTTTCCCAGTGCATATAAAAGCAATATTTACATTATACTTTAGTCTATTAATAAAGTATGCAATAGTATTTTGTCTAAAAATGTATGTACCTTAATTTGAAATGTTTTATTATTTAAAAAAATGATAACCAACATATTAGCCTTCAGTGTTTTGCTGGTGGAAGGTCTTGCTTCAATGGTGGTGACTGCTGATACATCAGGGTGGCTATGGCAATTTCTTAAAATAAGACAAATATGAAATTTGTCACATTGAATGACTCTTCCGTTTCCTTGAACATTTAAAGGCCATAGTAGGGTCACTAAATGATCTACTTTTAAAAGTGTTTTGTATCAGGGAAAAGGGACACCCCAGGGTGGGGGAATAGCTGGTGAGTCAACTAATATCTATTGATTAAATTCACCATCTTAGATTAGCGTGATTCTTGGCATTCTCAAGACAATGAGAATAGTCAGCAAAGATCACTGAGCACAGATCACCATAACAGATAAAATGATGAAGAAGTTTGAAATATTGTAAGAATTACCAAAGTATGATAGTTACTCCATACAAGGTTGACACAAAACTACAATTTATAAAAAGCAAGCGACAAAAACAACAAAACTGTGAAGCACAATAATGTGAAGTTCAAAAAGAAAAAAATGAGGTCTGTATTAAAAAGGGATAAAGTATAAGAAGGTTGGAAAGGGAGGAAGGGGCCAAGTTGTGAAGGCACTTCGATTAGCATCAAAACTCCTGGCAGGGGATGAACTCAAGACAGAAAATGAGATATAGATTTTGTGGACATTGCGAATAAGCGGATTTGTTTTGCTTGATTTCATAGATTTAATAATAAATATATGTTTTTCCTTTTTCTCTAATGATGAATGGTAGGAGTGAGGAAAAATAAATTTTAATTGGAAATAATAATTTTAAGAATTATACATATATGTAGATTTCTTTGGGGTTTGATTAATCTATAAGCCTCCTCTTTTATTTCTTGATCCTGAAATTATATTTTCTTTTATTTATTTATTTTCCAATTATATATAAACAGAATTGACAATATTCATTTTTGTAAAGTTTTCTTTCTCTCACCCTTCCCACTCCCAAATAGGTTAGCAAGTAATATGATTTGGGTTACACATGTAAAGTCATATTACACATATTTCCATATTATTCATGCTGTGAAAGAAGAATCAGAACAAAAGGGGGGAAACGTGAGAAGGAAAGAAAAAAGAAAATAAAAAACTAAAAATAGTATGCTTTGATCTGCATTCAGATTCCATAGTTATTTCTCTGGATCTGTATGGCATTTTGGAACTTCTTTTCTTTTTTTTTTATTTTGTTTTTGCAAGGCAATGAGATTAAGTGACTTCTCCAGGTTTACAGGTCCTCCTGTCTTCAGGACCAGTGCTCTATTCACTGCAACTCTTACATATTAAAACTTATTTCCTACCAAATTTTAGCTTACTCCCTTGCATTTTCTTGTATACCAACATCATTATCAAGTTTTCCATTGACATTCTGAGATTCATCAAATTCATCATATATTCAATGAGTTGGTATATGTCCTATGATGTAATACCATCATACCTGGAATACATTTTCTATTTATCTCTGCCCCTTAGATTCTCTGGTTTTCTTTGATATTCCACCTCCACTCCTACCTCCTGTAGATGCCTTTCCCAGTCACTTCAGTGGCTACCATCTCCAGTAAGATTACCTTCCATTTACTTGGAATCTTACTATTTTATATGGATCTATATATCTATTTTTGATTTCCTCTACTATGATGTGAACCTTTTGAGAGTAAGCACCTTGTTTTTGCCATTCCCTGTATCCCTATCACTCAGCTGAGTGCCAGTCAAACAGTCAGTACCCAATGAATGCTTATTGATTTGCTATTTCATGTTGCCTTTGAATACATGATAAAAACCAATTTCAAGAGCTCTTATATTTTAAATCTCCAAAGATCCTGAAAGCCATTCCATCACTCAATTGTCACTTCTTATATCCTCTGGTTTCATCTGTAAAGATAATGTCACTATAGGCCAATTTCACTTTTCTTAAGTACAACCTCAACTCATAGATCACTAGACAAAGGTTGTATAATAGAAGTAACAGAAGTTTTATTAACATGTATGGAGGCTCTAAGAACTAAAAGATTCTTAGAATCTCCTGCTCTTTTTTTCCTACCTCTTAACCACTATGTGACTGTGAAAATAAGCAACATATGACCAAGGATTAAAAATTTGTATCTGTTTCATGGGTTTCCATGATCCTAAAAATGTATCACTATTGATTAGCTTTGTGATGCTGTAGAGAAGTAGTTCTTAGTTCCTCCTTAGGAAGTAAGCATAATCCATTGGCAGATCTAGAGTTGGAACATTTCTCCGTTGATAGAAGTAGGTGGAGATGTGTCCTTCTGGGATAACCATCCATATTCCATCCTTCCAGCCTCTCCATCAAGCCATACTGAGACACTACGCAAGCTTTTTATGATGGAATCACTGGATACTTGTCACTGAAAGAAGGATGAAGTTCTCTTGTCATTAGATAGGTGAGTAAATATGATTCGTACATACCTTAGATATTGGATTGCCTGCTAGCACTTATTTAAAGGAGATAGATCACTCAATCTAGACCTTCAGATTTTGAGTATATCCTTGAAAGGAGAAAGTGAGGAAGATCAACAGCATGTGATACAGACATGGGATAGAACAAAATCAGCTAATGATATAAAAATTTTTTTCTCTTCATTCTTATGAATAGCAAAAATTAGGTTTGATATGGAAAAGAATCACAAAGGAAGAAAGGCACAAATGAATGATCCCTCTGCTTTACTGGCTGGTCATACCAATCAATGAAATCATAGTGCCATTTGAAAATGGGAATAATTGATGCTTTATTCATTTTTTAGATTAGGTTTAGGGAGAGATTTTAAATCTAGAAGACATGACTCTTTACATTATTATTTGGGAGAAATATTTATATAATTGTACTTTTGTAATATTTTATTATTAATGATATTTTCACACCATACAATGTTATGCTATATTAGTAATATTATTCATATTAATAATAACAAGCATTTGTGTATAAAGTTTACAAAGTGTTGCAAATATTATCTCATTTTATTCTTACAATTATGGGAGTTAAGTATTCTAATATATTCATTTTACCACTGAGGAAATGTAGGCAGTTAATGATTGAATGACTTGCCAAGTAGCCTAACCCTGAGTCCCGATGGCCTTTCCCCTGAACCATTTCCCAACTTTTATTTTAAAAGTATACTTCTCAAATTAATGTTATTCATCAAAATGAATAGAAAAGGAAAATTTATATTTCATTCAATGACTTATTCTATTCCATATTCATTGAAAAATTAATCCCCTTTATTAGAGAAAACACCTTCTATTAAGAAAGGAAATCAAGACCTGCCATTATAAACCTTCAGACACTTCCTTTTGATGTTTTCCCCTGCCTGGCCTTCAATTCATGAGTAGACTGATTATCCTGTTAATAAATCTCCCAGAGAACTTCAATTTAAAAAAATACCATTGTTACTGAGTTTATCACATCCAAAAATAATGATTTACATCTCTACCAACTACCTCAACAGTGCTAAGCACCATGAAATTTCCATCATGTTCTTTGAGCAGATAGGAAGAATACTGTGATGCAGGATGAAAAATGTGCCCTCAGTTTAGGAAGCCAATAATTATTATGAAGAGGAGAGTCTCAATCTTCCAGAGTTTGTGACAGTTCTACTGGACTTAATCCACCATCAAATGAGCATTGACGTATTTCTTTGTGTGTGTGTGTGTGTGTGTGTGTGTGTGTGTGTGTGTGTGTGTCTAGATTCTGTTGAACTAATCACTCAACTTAGCTGTGATCCATATTTAATAAAGATTTTTTAATTGACATTCCTCTCATAATATTGTGTGTTGGCCACAGAGTCATAGTATGTGTCAAATTTAAAACCTGTTGCTCTGGAAATAACAAGACAAAATCAACAAATAATTCTTTGCAAATGATTCAGCTGTTAATTTGATGGAAAGAAATGGACATATGATCCTCTAATCTAGAGATGCCCAATGTTGATCGGGAACAGAGAACATCTAAACCCATCTAACATAGTTTATAAAGATTATCCAAGATTCTAAAAGAAAAACTGATTATTAATTCAATTAGGTAAGATTCAACAAACAGAAATCTATCCAGAAGAGTTCTTGCTCTTAGGAAATTAGTCTCTGTCCTTGGCACCTTACATTGGAATTTAGGGTGGACAAGTTTATGAAAGGGAAAATCAGTCACAGTGATTTGGGTAGAGATGGATTCTTTTGTCCACATTGCCAGAGATGGCTGAGTCTCATGAGCTGGTCATTTTCTCTTCAGAAGAAGTTGAAGACTATTTGCCCACCTATCATTAATTGCCCACCCCTTCACTGATTGTTAACCAATCAGAGTTGATTTCTTCCCTCTGATAGACCTCTTTTCCGAAAGATTATTAAAGTATTGCATTTTTTGGGGGGGGGTGTCTTTTGTTTTTCAGGAGGATCACTGACCTCAATCTATTAATTATTTGCTAGCTATAATTAATATATTGAACATTAATTACCCAGAAATTCTGTCTCCCCAAAACTTCATTTGTCACAATAAAAATATAAGGTGTAAGGACATGAAATCCAAATCCCTTATATAAGGAGCAGTAAGGACAGTTTCCTCATGGAGGATTTAATTATGCAAATTAAATAACCTGCACATCCCTAAAACTATTTAAGTTCTGAAGGAGGTGCAACAGCCTTCGGAGATAGCTGCAAAAGAACTACTGGAATCCTGAATCTAGTTCAACGCAAAATGTATATAATACACTTTGCAACCATCAGTTCTTTTCCATAAATGGAAGTTCATTGAAAAATTGTGTATTTATGTGATTTAGCTTTTATTCTCCTCTCTTATTGTGAGGCATTCATTGACCCTTATTTCTCGAAGGATATAGTTGCAGAACAAATGCTTCTTAAGTCCAGATTCTAAGATAGAAGAATCTCGTTAAACAGGGGAAAGCTCATCACCTGTTTGGTTGTATAGCAAAGGGATCTACATTATTTGGCAGAACATGCATGATGCAAAGATTGTTTCTCAGGATACTAACTTATCGAGAATGATATGGGATCACACTTCTCAAAGTACTTTCCTGTACTTTATTCCTCTGATCCTCATGAAAGGTTTTGGTTGTTAAGAGAATTATTTTATAAGAAGCTGTAAAAATTGAAGTTTAGAAAGTTGAAGTGATTTGAAAAAAATTACAAAGCTAATAAATGGGATACTGTTGATTATCTCCAATCTCTTCTGTATATGGTTTCTTTCATATAGTTTTCCCCACTAGAGAGTGAGCTCCTTGAGAACAAGGACCATTTCTTTCCCCTCTTCCTTTGTATTCTCAGAATTTAGTGCAGTCAGTAGTGCAAAGTAGAATTAAGCACATAGTAAGTATTTAATAAATTTGTCTTGGATGATTCACTGATCCAAACCCAGACCTTTTGATTTTAGGTTCAGGGCTCTTTCCACTGCTCTTTGCATTGGGACCAGTACAATGGACAAAGTATTGGACATGGAGTGAGCAAGACTGGGGTTCAAATCTGGGCTTTGACACTTACTAGCTATGTGAATTACTTAATCTCTGTTTGCCTCAGTTTCCTCATCTATAATAATAGCACCTACCTCCCAGGGCTGTTATGAGGATCACATGAGATCATTATAAAGCACTCATTGCATTGACTGGCTTATATAAAATGTTATTATAAATAGTTGCTGTTATCTGCCCATTTCATTTACCAAACTTTTACAATATCACCTCCATCAACATAATCTCACATTGCTAAATAAGTCTAGAGAACGGTCTATGATCTGCTGATGCTGTGGGAAAAATAGTCTTGAAACCTCAGGAGGTGTCAACAACAAGTAAGTGACATTAATTCAATTCTAAAGAATTTTCTGTAAACTTGCAAAGGCACTTAACCATGGAGACAAACCCAAGCAGATCCCTGGCTGACTGTAACATGAGAATTCACGAGACACTAAAATAACTAAGTGTTTGAAATCACATTATTCATTCTCCTTCAAAAAAATCACTTTTTATTGGTGATTTATTTTGTCTTCCTAAAATGGGCATCTTAAAAATGACCCTGTGCAATGAATACTTTAAGAATGGTAAACATGACCATGTACATATAACCCATCCTTGGGATCATGCTTGAAGCTTTTCCAATTAGAGTAGCCTCACAATGGAATATGAAGAGAGAGTATGCCATTACTGGAAGTCTTCAAGTAGAGGATGGAAGACTTGAGGCAGCTTTTCTTTTGATAAACCTTTGGAGACCTCAGGGTCTCCATGATATAAAAGGACATTGGAGGAATATTTTTAAAATATAATTATATTACTAATAATTACAACAAAGCCCACATTTTGAGATTTATATTCTCAGTCTGTATTATTTTGATTATTTAATTTTACCATTACTTTCAGGCATCCTGCGAGTCTGGACTTCTAGTTAGGAAGACTTAGATTTAACCCAGACATTTTTGTTTTGTCACCCTGGGTAAATTACATCTCTCCTCTGGGCCCAGGTAACCCCCCTAGGACTTATATATATGTTAAAAAAAATCAGTCTTTGATTATGAAAAAGGGTACAAACATGACTTGTACTAAAATATTCACAGCAACCCTGTTTGTGGTGGCAAAGAATTGGAAATTGAGTGAATGTCCATCAATTGGGGAATTGATTAACAAACTGTGGTATATGTATGTAATGGAACACTATTGTTCTATTAGAAACCAGGAGGGATGGAAATTCAGGGAAGCCTGGAAAGATTTGCATGAACTGATGCTGAGCGAGATGAGCAGAACCAGAAGAACATTGTACACACTAATAGCAACATGGGGGTGATGAACAACCTTGATGGACTTGCTCATTCTGTCATTGCAATAATCAAGGACAATTTTGGACTTTCTGCAATGGAGAATACCATCTGCATCCAGAGAAAGAATTGTGGAGTTTGAACAAAGACCAAAGACTATTACCTTTAATTTAAAGAAAAGTTATCTTCTTATGTAATTTTGCTCCTTAAGGATATGATTTCTCTCTCATTACATTTATTTCAGATCAATATATACCACGGAAACAATGCGAAGACTAACAGACTGCTTTCTGTGGGGGGTGGGGGAAAGGAAGTGAGATTAGGGGGGAAATTATAAAATTCAAAATAAATAGATGCATTTTAAAAAAATTATTTTTATCCTCACAACAGTCTTCTGTAGTAGACCATGCAAATTTTTATTAGTATTGTTGATCTCTTGGATTAGAAATTAAAAGAACCTTAAGAAATTACAGTTAAGGACCTGCCTGTTTAGGTTCTCTCATGATAGCTGACCATTTTGGAATCCAAAAGATTTTGAAACACAATATTTTGAATATACCTATACCGATTGACTCAGTTTCTGTCATCTTGACAATGGTCTTAAATAAAGTCCTTATATAATAGATGACTGTTAATATTATTGCAAACTGCTTAACCCAGCAAGTATTGTCCCCCCGCCCTGGGTTTGTATTAACAATTTCCTTTTTCGCAGACAAGTGCACAAATATGATTAAGTTTTGCAAATTACTCTTTATTCTGCTACTGGTAAGTAATTTTTATATTATTACAGTGTAAACAGATGCTATTTTCCACTACATATTCAGCAATAATGAGCTAATTTAATGTGTTAAAAACAACAAAATAACTTCAAGAATAAACTGTCAACTCCAGGGCTTCAAGATACTTGGCAACCTACACTAAAATGACCACCATGTTTAAGGAATTATTCCACAAGTCCCTTGCTAATCTGGTTCTACCTCAATGACAATACTAATTATATATTTTAACAGCCCTACATGCACCTGGATTAGGATATGATCCACCATTAATTTCAAAAGCTCCATTTAACCCATTGTTTCTCACAGCGCCTAGCCACTATACTTGAGTTTCCATCACTAGAATCATTCCTCTTGTGTAAAGGCAATATCTACAGGAAGATCCTGTTTAGAAAATAATAGAAGGATAGAGAGATAAGGAGAAAAATTCAGAGATAGAAAGAAAGTTCATTGTTATTTATCCTTGTTCTTATATAGAACCATGGCATCTGGAAAGTAATTTCATGACTTGAAAATGAATTGGATTAAAGTCAGGGAGGGCTGTGTCCTCACCAGCCTCATTCATTCCAGAGTCATCTGGGTCCAGTGGTAAGATATGGATCAGGGGGACTGGAGATTGTCCTAGGGAATGAAGAAGACAGGAGTATTGACCCTGGAATAGGAAGGACCTGAATTCAAATCCAACCTCAGATACTAACTGGATGATATTTGGCAAATCTCTTAAACCTCAAATGAAGAAAGAAAGTAGAAAAGAAAGTGGAAAAGATTAATGGATGCCAACTGGAGGAGGGAGAACACAAACAGAA